>NC_136484.1:18682213-18739713 GCF_053919585.1 Euprymna scolopes | reverse complement strand
ATTGTTTTCGTTTTTCAATATCTTTTAATCTTGATTTTTAAGGCTATATAAGGAATATTAAAATTAGTTTCCAGAGCCGTGCCTAAGATTGACTAGACTGCTTTATCAATTTGGTCGTTGAAACTGATTCCTGTATAACACGGAATCTAGCAGAGTATTATTACATTATCCTTTGTCAATTTCTCTATTTTGCATAGTTATTTGATTATCAATGTATAGTGAAATTTCTTGCTTTGCAGCGATATTAAAACTGACAAAGAATCTGAAAAGATAATGCATTTTCTATTTTTTCATTTAAAAATGAATTTGGGCGCCATATCTACTCCACATGGTTTTGTATTTAAAATCGAAGTGTCATTTGGAAGACGTCTTTTACTAATGTTACTAGCTAGACACCTGGTGTTGCCCGGTCGTACAATAGGCTTAAATACGATATTTTAAATTATGCAGATTGTGTTTGTATTATGGAATTGGTCCTCTGTTCAATATTATATATTACGAGGAATAATACTACTATATTACGAGGAATAATATAATTACGAGGAATAATAGTTTTATATATTACGAAGATTAATAACAAGGTGAGCTAATTCGCAAATAAAATAAATAAATAAATAAATAAATGATAATATCATTCATCAAATTCCGTCTATGTTTGTTTACAATATCATGTCAGCTGATATTTAGGCTTGACGATGAATGTTCAAGAAAAGTCACCTCTGATTAATGTTTAGTTTTAAAATATGCAAACAAAGAAATGATTTGCGGCGATTGATTCTTTTATAGTAAATTGAACTCATGGTGAGGTAACATGGGATTGAACAGGGGGATTATTCGATTTGTAATCGAATGCTCTACTACTGAGCTATATATCCAGATACCATTAACTCTGTGTTTGTTTAGAAGAGATGATTTGCCGAGATTTTATTATCTCCCTTTCCCGGTGTAACGTAAAGTATTCCCTGTAAAAATTCTTAATTTTTTAAAACTATTTAAAGATTGAATTTTTTCGATTTTTGAATTTCTATACACAGCATATCTGAGAACACTGCCAGGCATATAAATAAGCTCTGAGTGAAATTTTCAAAATATAGGCTCAGCCGTTTCGGAACCTATAAGGAAGGAAATCACATGCACAGACACATTAAGTGACTTTTATATAATAGTAGAGATAGAGATTGAGATTATTGTATACTGCTGCATCGTCACATTTACATCCATCTGTGAATATGGTCATATCTTGGATATTTATATTTAACTTCTCTAATTCCCCATAAAAGATTATTATGTTGTTTTTGCTTTACTTTACTTACTAGAGGGACCTGTAGAAATTTCACAGGGAACTCATTCATATGTAATATATTGATGTTGGCATTCTGTATGTCTAGTGTAAATGGAGAAGCTCTGATATCATTGTAGCTTTTTGTTAAAACTGTTAACGTATTTATCTTAGCTAGCACGAACGCCCGGTAAAGTCCAGTTGTAAAGTACGCTTAAATATCATATTTTAATTCTTGCAGGTTTCATATATATTATTATAGAGTTAATAGTCTTTCGATCTTTATATCATATAAATTTCGATTTAGTATATATATATATATATATATATATATATATATATATATATATATATATATAGTTGCCTGTCTAGCCGCACTGATGAGCTGTGAAACAGCGAAACAGTACTGTATGTGGATGACTATAGTGCTCCTCACCTTGAGTTGAGCATATTGAGAAGTGAAAAACGAAATACCATTAGCATATAAGCGACGCTCTTTGTGTAAACAAATCGAGCGGAGGTATTTCAGACGATATCAAAACATCGTTAAACTCACTACTCGTTCAAGCAGCCGCCAATAGCGTAATGGTTAGAAGCCTTGACTGCCGTATAAACGGTCGGGTTTCAATCCTGGCTTGAGGTAGTTGCCTGTCTAGCCGCACTGATGAGCTGTGAAACAGCGAAACAGTACTGTATGTGGATGACTATATATATATATATATATATATATATATATATATATATATATATATATATATCCATATGACTTAGGTGCATTAGCTTGAATCGAAACCGAAATAAAAACTTATGAAAAAAAAAATATATTTATATAACTTGAGTTCCTTCAGCTATAATCGAAACCGAAACTAAAACTTATGAAAAATTATTGCTAAAATTATTTATGACAAGAAATAGAAAACCATAACAAATAAACGACTCGGATGTAAGTGTGACGCACAAAAGAACACACATGCTATCGTATTAATATATTGATGATTAGTATAATGTTTAGACATCGTGAAACTATTAACTAATCAATATAAATTGTATACATACTAAATTTTATATAAATAAAGAAAAGTAAGGCTAAATAGACAAGCGATTCAAGTACTATCGATAGTAATAGATTCCAATCGTTAGGCAATCAGCATAAAACACAAAGAAATAGAATTTTCATATATATTCACACAATATCACTGGTCGATTATTGCTCCGTCTGTTTTTCGGAAGACCTTTGCTTCATCCATAATTGACATGCGATTTCACTTGCCACACTGATCAACCCACGAAGACGTGTGTATATGTATTCGTTTAAGAACTGTTTTGCTACATCATCGCTTTTCAATGATTTTCCAGATTAAACGTCAAAATCCTACGGATTGATAGAGCTTACTACAGAGCTTCCTCGGTTTGAGATTGAGTTACATTTTAAAAGTCGAGTTTTGTTGTAATTAGTCTTGATTTTTAATTTACTCACCAGCTCAGTCTATCACAATCTCTAAGTGTATAACCTTTGACCTTTGATTTGATTTTACTCACTTTATATCACTTTCGCTTCCGTCTATCACACTCTGTATGCATGTTTTTTTCCTCCTATTTGGCCATTTATTAAATGTCAATTTCATTATATAAACTATAAAACAAAATATTTGCTGAGTCGAATAGTAAATATCACCTTCGTAGTAATACTATTTAATCCGTAACCGAAGAGACATGTTAAGATGAAGAGGGACAAATAGCTTACAGAAATACTAGCTTTTGTTTGGCTTTACAAATTAATTTTCCCGATTAAAATAATGACACCCGATTCCAATAGTTGACCCAAGGGCCTGGCTTTGACTTTAATTTCTATTAAAAACAAAGACGCTATGGCCTAACATACCGAGCGATTGGTTATCGACAGATAGAAAAAACTTTTCATAGAACTGTCACTCTAAAAATCCATTCCTTCAATTGAAAATATATTATGTATTCTTTTGAAGTCATTTTTATAGTAAAATTTTCATTCATTTTCCAATTGTACAGGTTTTTACCCAATCGTGCACATCTGGAACGAAATTTAAATCTTAATTTAGCACGCAATCACTTCAGGTATAAAACCGAAGCTATTTTTAAAGCCATTTTATTAAACCAAATATACTTGACAAACATTGGTCCTCCAAACTGTAACTGCGGCATTTTCAGATTTTACCTTGAAGGGTTAAGTAGCAACCAAGCCTTATGCAAATATAGGTTCAATATTTGATAAACAAAATATTCAGCTACCAACCTACAAGAAAAAATATTAGAGAGTGTTTATTCCTGATAGTTAATCTTGCATTTTCTATTTTATCATCCATGTGAAAATAAAAATCTTAATTCGTATCATTTAATATGAAACAACTTTCGATTCTTTCAGTTTTATTTGTACTGGATCCCTTAATTCTTATTAGAATCGGGCACTTACAGAAGAGCCCACATAACAACTATCATTGGTAATAGAAAGAAGAGGGTTATGGAATGGAAACTACTCGAATTAGGAAAGTTTATGTTTTCTTCTCCACCAGTATCCACTTGGGTAAGTTTATGTTTTCTGTCTACACCAGTATCCACTTCGCAACCGCCACATTCCTGTGTTGAAATCATAAATCATAGGTAAAAATATAAATCGATTATGGACAATCGAACAGGTCGTACGTATATCATGCTTTCAACAGGGAAATTATTGAAATTAAAGACATGCCCAGTCCCTAAAATATGATTTGTTCTCGAATAATTGAATCTTTGTTTCCACGTAATAATAATGACTTCACGCGCGTAAGATAGCAAGATCGTTTCTATTTAATCTTAAGAGACAATGGACACGCCTTGTAAGAGATCCTGCTCTGTGAGTCGACATTAAGTAAGAGACCTGAAATCCCTGATTTCATACAATTTAGTATTGATTTGATCAATTGTCAAGAAGTGCATAACAATTGATGACACTTTTTAGAAAAGCAAAGGAAGTTTCATTTCGGATTTTCCTTCTAAATTAGTTTCACAACCAAATATTAAGAGTCCAGTCTACCATTTAAACACTGCCCACAGGTAGTAGTGAAAATTATGCAATGGCCCCGACAGAACTAAAACCCGACTGGCTGAAACCAATCAGTGTATAAAACAATTACGCCACAACCACATTATATATGATAACATTACTCCACTACATTGTCATATCATAGTATTACGCATCCACATTATATATGATAGCATTACACTATATTGTCATATCATAGTATTACATAACCACATTATATATGAAAGCATTACTCCACTACATTGTCATATCATAGTATTACATAACTACATTATATATGATAGCATTACACCACAACCACACTTTCATATGATAGCATTACACTGCCACCACACTTCCATTTGATAACATCAAACTAAAACCATACATACACATGATAACATTACACCATCACACTTCCATATGATAGCATTACACCAGCACATTTAAATATGAGAGCATTATAACAACACATCTACATATGATAGCATTATGCTACCAACACAATTCCATAGCATTACACTACTACCATAGTTTTATAGGATAGCACATTAACACACACACACACACACACAAACATATGTTTCATTGGAAGCAGAGACAACTCTTGGTTGCTTCTTTTACAATCCATTTTTTTCTTTTGGACGGACTAGTTTATTATTTTTCACCACTCGTCTGAAGACGACTTATGGAGGACGAAGACAGTCGCGAATACCGCAAATGTTCGGAAACTAGTCCGCCAAATAAAACAAAAAAAAACAAAACAAATGAGTGTAAGAGAGACAAACAAGAGTTGTGTCTGCTCTTTAATGAAACGTGCATAAAGGAGAACATGCTGGCCAAATATATATATATATATATATATATATATATATATATATATATATATATATATATATATATATAGGAGAACAATAAAATGGGAAATGAAGTCACAAAAACTATATATTGGTAAATATAGAATGATTCATTTATTCAATAAGGGAATACAAACAATTAGTTGAGGAATAGGAGGCACAAGGTATTTCGAAGCCTAATGCTTCTCATCAGAAGAGTAGAGAAGATGCTACGTAACATAGCGGGGATGCGGCGTCTAGCGTGGGATTCATTAGGAACGAAATATATCAATTAAAATTATAGATGATGTTGGGGGAGTTTTATCAAATTCTAAATGAAGGAGGAGCGTATTATATAGAGTGTAATGTAGAAAGGTGTATAGGGTCTTTATCATAGTCTTAAATGTATGTAGTATATGTTTTAGGGCTAAAGTGGAGGTATAGTGTAGATAGGTGGTAATTCTATTTTATCGGCGTTTAAGATGTCTATTATCTATGGAGGGGCATTTTTTTTTGACAGATGCAACCGAGACGACAACAGCATTATGAAGTGGTGTATAATTTTGAGAGAAGTGTTATGGTGATGATTTAAGTTGAAAGGGCGAATGGGTGTGTTCTAAGCAGGGTCGACCAAGCAGGATTACATGGGAGCGTCATGTTCCAGGGTTTTAATTTAGTGAGGCGAGGGAGGGTTTGGAAGTGAGTTAAAGGAGAAAGTTATGGGGTGGGTATGGGTAGCTACAATAATAGATTTCAGAATACCAATATATATTAGATTATATGTAGCAAAAATTCTATGTTTTCTTTGTTATTAGATATACAGGCAGAGTGTTTGGGTATAAGGCAGAGGTAAAAAGATAGTGTTGAAAAGTCTTTGGATGTGTATAAAAAAGACTTTGGAGGTGTATATAAAGAGACTGTCGATGATTGGCGTGGTGGAGTAATAAGGGGAAATGTAGTATTAACAATAATAATAATAATAATAATAATAATAATAATAATAATAATAATAACAATAAAAACAATTGTTTGTATTCCCTTATTGAATAAATGAACCAATCTATATTTACCAATACATAGTTTTTGTGACTTCATTTCCAATTCCTAGTGCTCTCCTATAGAAGCTCCAAGGATACTTGTTGAGCTTTATATTGTCCAGATAAGTCTCCTCTTATAGAATTGAGCTCACTCTTTTTTTTCTAACGCACTAAACTAAGCTATATATATATATATATATATATATATATATATATATATATATACACTAGCAAAAGTACCTGTCGTTGACTGGGTTCAAAAACAGCCTACGGAAAATGGACTCTGATTTATGAAAGTATGATAGGTTATGAAAAGGAATGGTTGTAAATTTGGGTTGAATTTGGGGGTATCAAAACCAAAGCAAAATATGATGAAAGTAAAAATAAAATAGATAAACCCCATAATTTATTATACCATACCTGTTCACACTGAAACACTCATCACAATATTCCTTGGATTTATATTAAAAAACCTTGTTAAACATTGTCACATATTTCCATTCTATGGAGGTCAGGTGCGAACGAACACCCCATAATTTTATTATACCATATTTCTTCAAACTGAAACATAATTATCAAAGTATACTTACGCAGATAGATATGAAAAGTTTTTATTAAAGTTTGTGCCTATTTCCATTCCATGGAGGCCATCCGCGAACGCAGACCCCACAATTTTATTATACCATCCCTATTTAAGTTAAAACATACTTATCAAAGTATTCTTATGTACATCTACATCAAACACACTTGTAAACGTTTTTTTTTAAATTTAAAATAATATCTTTATAGTATGAAATATAAGAATTTTAGACAACAGTTTCATTTAATAAAAAAACAAAACAATTACATGCTAACAAATTGTTTTTAAAGCTAACTATAAAAAACCGACATTAGAATTTAAAAAAATATATATATACTATTATTGTAAGAGCTTGTGATCATGAAATTTATTAAATAATCAAATAAAATAATCCAACTTAAACTATTGGGTTATATTGCCATTAAAAACTCACACAGTTTTCTGTTATTCTTATGTTTCTAAAAGTGAAGTCGTTTTTTTAACGATTTGACGTAAAGTCGGTTAAGGCTGAGGCTTTTTATATAATGTAGGTTCATCTTGACTTAATAAATATTATAATGATGTTAACTTAAACAGTTAACATAAAGCAATTTAATTCTATATCTACAGTCAGCCATTATTCGCTTAATCGATTCAATATGTTGTTTTAATTTTTTAACTAAGATTTTTAGTTTTTCATTCATCATAATCTACACAGTACGTCTGTACCATACGAAACTAATCTACATTCAAGATATTCCACTCAATTCCTGGAGGTCGTGCGCTATAATTTTTCCAGAATGGTGTTTGACAACGATATACAACGTCTATCGTTTTATGAATGAAACACATGATTATGAAACCATTTTAAACGTCTGCTGCATATTCTTTTCCTTTTTAATTTAATCTGTATTTAGAAACCAATAGTAATATCTAGTTTTAAAACGGAGTTATAATGCTCAAACTAATCGAAGTTTTCACTTTATTATACACAATAAAAAGCCGTATCTCATCCTTTATCCTAATTTTATTACCCATTCTATATAGTTTATGAAACATGTCTTTGACTTAATACATAACACTCAGAGGTGTAAGTACATGTAAGCGTAGTTGATAACAATCTTCGAGTCATGGCTATCTTTATGAACTGTTTTTTAGACTAAAGTCAAGAAACAGACACGCGCCTCATTTTATGTACAGAGACAATCAGGTGACAATCCTCAAAGTAATTTTATATATATGACGTTTCTTTTTTTTTTTTTAATTACATTTTCACCCCAAACAAGGCATATTGCCACTTTGGTGTAGGGGGTTACTATCAGGGACAACAGCTACGGGGGTACTATGTAGGGAGTTGGGCAGCAAGATGTCGGTTCACGTTATACTTGAACTTCTACATGTCAGTACAGTTGGGGAAGCAGGGACCTGGAATGGAATTCCAAATTCTAGCGGTTCTGGGGAAGAAACTACTGGAGTAGAAAGCTCTTTTACATCCGGGGATCTCTACTATGTGGGGGTGGGATTAAGGCTTCCTGTCGGGTTTGTCGAGGGTTTTTACGTCGTGGGGCACAAGTGCTTGCAGTTCGTCAGAGCATTCACCATTCAAATAGTTGTAGAACAGGCAGAGGGATGCAACATTTCGTCGATGGAACAGAGGATGAATCCTAGTTGACAGTTCAGGACCTATCAGGTTGGCGACTCTCTTTTGAACCTTTTCTAGGAGCGAGAGACTAGTAGCAGATGCACCAACCCAAATATGACAAAAATACTCCATACATGGTCGAATGGTGGTCTTATAGAGGTATAGAGTACTTCCAGGTGCTAGTAGTTTTCTAGCACGGTAGAGAGAGCCTACCTTCTTAGCAACGGACCTGGCAATGCTTTCAATGTAATTGTTCCAACTCATGTTTCCTGTGAACGTTAGGCCAAGGAGTTTAAAAGATTTCTTTTAGATAAAGAGTCATTGGCCATTGCTATTGGTGGTAGACAAGGTTTATTGAAATTATTGAAGGACACAAGTTTAGTATTGGCAGCATTGAATGTGACCATCCATTTTTTGTCCCCATTCCACTACAGATTGGAGGTCATCCTCTAGTGTTTCTGCAATTTCTTTAGATATGTGTTCATTTGTTTTCCTGTCGTTCGTGATAGAGTGTGGTGTCATCAGCATATATACCCATCTCAGAGGCAATTTTGTCGGGGAGGTCATTTATGAATATTAGGAATGATAGAGGTCCAAGGATAGACCTTTGAGATACTCCCGCATTTATATCATATTGTTTAGGTATACGACCGTCGAGGACAACCGGGATCTTTCTCTTATCTAAGAAGGATTTAATTATGTTAAGTATTCTTCCAGTGATACCGTATGATCTAATTTTCCTGAGGAGACTCTCTGCCTTCATTGATATCAAGCCATTGAAGCCGTGCATAGCAGAGGTAATAGTTTTAAATATAAATAAATAAATAAATAAGATTTCACTATATGTTATATATCACTTTTGAAAATATGGCATAATTTGACCATTTTAGAGGATCTTTCAACGAGAACTTGTTCACAGTGATTTGGAAGCGACTATCTTGTAGTCATCTTGAAAGCAGCCTCGCGGCACCATCTTCCAAGATGAGCTATCGTAGAAAAGGAACTTAATATTCAAGTTGATCTAAACGTGTATTTGTATCACTTTCACATCGCCACAAATCTCGTGATTCCACGTAGAACTCTTAACAGATTTATTATCAAATTTATCAGAATAGGAAATAAATCTCACCTTAATCAATCAAGATCTCCTAATAAAAGAGTTCGGTATTAATGATTAAGATGATTATTTATTTTCGGTATATCTGCCATGACCATATAGATATGTAAATTGAAATGAGCGTTTGCGTTAAAAAATAATATGATAAAGCGATCTGAAATGAAAATAATTGCCACAAAATAAGAATTTTTTTTGTTTATTAAATATTGAATGACGCGATGCTAACCATTCGTTTTTCTCCAATTGTTAGACTGAAAACGCCTTTAGTTAGTCGGCATTTCAGTGTTCTTTTATTTCCTAATATGATTTATTTTAGTTACGTTTCACATGATTACGATGCACATTCATCATGGAGTGACATATTAAATCCTGTTCGTTTTTCTGGCATTTACTTTCCCTCATCCGATACAGCATAAATCACTATTTTCTTTTATGCCAAGGTTCGTCGCCTACTCAGTAAGATCTATTACATTCCACCGTCTATAACTTTTTAACCAATTTTCTATTGCAGAAACTAGACATAAACAATAGATTAATAATATCACTAATAATAATAATAATAATAATAATAATAATAATAATAATAATAATAATAACAACAACAACAACAATAATAATAATACACATGAGCCACATGAGCTGGCCAGACAACTTGCTCCAGAGGCAAAAAAGAAATTAAAGCCGCATATCTATAAGTTCTCTATCCCCTCTCCCAGTCTCTACCATCACAACCCCCTACCCAATAGCCGGGAATGGTCAAGGAAGATGAACAGACCGAGGAGACAGCACTGACCAGACCTCCGCTGGACAAGTGCGAAGAGAACTGGGACCTTGGTAGGTTTATTGCCACTCAAATTCCAGTGAAGACCAATGGCTACCGTCAGCGATAAATCAATGGTAAGCGGCTTTTGCGATAACGCTAATACATTTGCAAATGTTATCAAAAGAGGTGGACAGTACTGGAAATCTGGGAAGTCACTCAGCTTCTAGGGAACACCACAGGTTGTTTTCAAAGAGAGATTTTTGATGACCTGTGTGAAAGCTCCATGAGAGCCAACAACAACAACAATAATAATAATAATAATAATAATAATAATAATAATAATAATAATAATAACAACAACAACAACAGTATAATTGTAAGGTACTCGATGTGCCGCTGCGTTTCGACCACTCCTTTTTTTTGTGTGTAGGTCATCATAAACTGGCACCACACTGAATAAATGAGGAGGGTTAAGTAGGAGGAAAAGTTAGAGGGGAGAAAGAACTAGCCAGACCTCCGCTTATTGCCACCCAAATTCCAGTGAAGACCAATGGTTGCTGCCAGCGAGAAATCAATGGTAAGGGGCTGTTGCGATAACGTAAATTCTTTTGCAAAGGTAATCGAAGAAGGTGGAGAGTACCACAAGTCTGGGGAAACTTGTTGCCACTAAGACTCCAGAGAACGCCGCAAGATGTTATCAAAGAGAAATCTTTGATGATGCCCTGTGTGACTACTCGTGATTAGTACATAATAATAACAACAACAACAACAACAATAATAATAATAATAATAATAATCCATTATAGTCTATGCGCTATTTAAAATTTTTATTCATTTGGAGCTTTTATTTTTAATTCTTTTCTAGGTTAAGGAATTAGAAACGACTAGGTATTTGGACTCTAAGATAACTGCCTTTATTTATTATATATTTTCTCTACTCCTTATGTATCTTAATCTTATGTTAAGCAATTCTTTGTATCTTAATATATATATATATATATATATATATATATATATATATATATATATTAATACTGTATCTTTTAACAATTATTCAAACCATTTCTTCGTATTCAAATAAATACAAAATAATAAGTCTGATCCTGATGTCGCTACATAGTTAATTTTCACTATTTATGCCTAATAAAGAGAGACTTATTTCATATCTTATTTTCATATTTAGAAAACAGACGAACTTTCTTTAATATATACTTAATATGTATATTATATATATATATATTATATTATATATAATGTTATATATATATTAACACTAAAATTTTCAGTATATACTCCTATTTCTTATTTCTTTTCCATTTTGTAGGCTATATTATGCAATATTTTGTATGAAAACTTGATATACACTTCTCATATCAGTTTAAATTGTACTTTAACATCTTGTCCTCTATTTTACCAATTTATTTTTTAACATTTTCTCACAATATTTTATTCCTCCTTAACATCTAATAGATATAAATTTAATGTTTACACCAAATACTTTTTACTTACCTCCCTCTTTTCAGTTCAACGAGATAGCAAACATATTAAACATATTAAATTCTAGTGTAACTTTTATATAGATACTTATATCCGTAGTATAAAATCAATTAATTCTAATTAACCATGCGGGTGCGCAGAAATGCCTGATGTAGGACCCAAGTGCGGAGCTACTCCTCTCGGTGCTGATGGACCTGAGGATATACTCAGGTTATCCGTCTAGGCAAATAAAAAATCTGATTTTACACCTGTGCTACTAATATCATACGTCTTTGCTCCAAATAAACTGGAGTGGAAGACCTTCTCAGTTCCGGCAAACACTCCCTAGAGCTTGTGTCTCAAACAAATGATCGGTTGCAAACTCAAACTGTTTAAGGAGTTGATGAAATTTGCTTATCACTCGGCTTTCATACTCATTCTATTAGCCAGGTTCAGAGGTACAATCACAGGGACCGAGCAGAGATACCCAGTGCTTGACCTTATTTGCTATCTACGGAAATGAACCAGTTTTCTGCTCCGGCCCCATTCTCATCCCTTAAAACTGTGTATCTTAAGAGTTCTTGATTACGTTATAAATCCACAAAATTAGAATAGGCCGTTCTTGTCTGGAGGTTTGAGCTTATCGGCTTGACAGTTTGAGAAACTCTAAGCAGTATTCTATTTTTTTTTTAAATTTTCACTAATTTTTGCAGCATCATTTTGAGTTATTATGCTTTTTAATGTCTCTTCAAAACTTTGTAACGCTACTTGAACTTTGCAAAACATTAAGATCTGTTTAGATAATAACTTGTGCACTGTTTTGGGTGAAATAACAGCAAAAAATGAAGAAAATGAAGGTGACATCCTCATCAATATCAAGTGATTTTGAATTTATTTTTTTACCGTTGCTTAAAAAAATCCTCACATACACCTCCATCGAAAACAAAGAAAACATAATGATACATAAAAAAGCGAAATTGTTATATCAATAAATAATACCCCGGTGAGCGGTTATTTCTAGTAAAACCTTTTATAGTTTTGTATTATTGTTGAAGCGAGAATCATTATTTACGATTTTAACTTTTACGTTATTTTAAAGCGACGACCATCGGCTTCTATGAGAAAGACGCACAAATACCAACAGGCTTAAAATGACGCCATGTTTAGAGGCTTTACAATCAGTGCAAATATTTCCGATCTAAACCTATTTTTGCCAAACAAAACCATGAATACAATAGAAAATAAAATAAAGAGACGAATAATAGAATGGCGTACTATTTAAATGAACATTCACATTTATTTTAGTTTCCTTTGAAGTGAAAAGAAAGGAAAGGCGTCTATTATCATATTACAAGTGACCTCTGTCCTGCACATAATCAATAACCTCCTGGAACGCAATCAGAATTACTAGAGAGATTGTGACGTCACATTGTGTAGTATAAAGTTTCTTTTACTTGTATTTTTTGAGTGCCATTGTTTCTTGTCTCACTTGTAACGTCTTCTTCCCTGTTCACTAATTGTGTCGAGTTGACAAAATGAACGGTTCAAGTTTCCTTTCTTGGGGTTGATTGTCACCATAGATAAGTTTCACGTTCCTCTTGGTTGATTTATGAGGCAAGTCTTCATAAAGGCCGCCCTTTGTCTTCTATCGATACAATCAAAACATTGTGCTTTGTTTTAGATGTAAAACTTAATCAGCTATACTTACTAAGACGCCGGATAAAAAAGTGTATTCAAGTAAATTCTCAGCAGTTCTATACTAGGAAATTATTTAGAATCTTAAGAGAATGCTAGTTTTTTTTTTTTTAATTTAAAACTAATATCTACTGTGAATTTATAGTAAAATAAGAAGGTGCGCTTATATATCTATTTGCACGCCCACAAACTGTTTTAGGCTATGAAAGATGAATATAAAATTATGTAGCGATGAAACACTAACAATACTATTTCTTATTCTTTTTACCTCAAATAGGGCATATTACAACTTGTAAAATAAGGGGTTCATATTTGGTATCATGTCTAACAAATGAACTGTTGGAAGTTAAGCAGTGAGATGTCTGTTCACATTACATTTAAACTTTAGCAAGTTTGTACAGTCAGGGAAGCAGGAAAAAAGAAGGGATTACAAAGTCTAGCTGTCCGATGGTAGAAACTATTAGAGGAGAAAGTTTTCCAACAAATGAAGGGCGGAATTTTGCTGCTTGTTGGCGTGTTGGAGTCGCCAGAAATATTTATATCCTGGGGGCACAAGTGTTATGAGTTCATCAGCGCCAATTCCATTACAGTACTTGTAGAACAAGCACAATCGGTACCGACCCGACTATGGAAGATCAGATAATGAATAAACGTAGATTCATAAGATCAAAGAATCCAATCTCGATCGCCCTTCTGGGCCCGTGGCGCAGTTGATAGAGACGTTGAATCTCTACGGTTCCAGGTGGACATTGTCTGAAGATAACGGTTTCAATCCTACTCAAAGCCAGCCAGAGGTTTACGTGGCCAAAGACGCGGTAAGGCGACAACAACTACAGATGGCAGTGATTGCTGAGAATGCAGTTAGGAGATTCGAGGTTCCTATCCGTCGCGGTTACCACCTGACGAAGGCCAGAGGAATAGTTGGTCGAAACGTCGTGAAAAAACAACAACCAATAAAAAAAAGATGAAAAACAACAACTAATAAATATGAGAAAAATAGTCCGAAATAAAAAATTAAATTAATATGAACTAATAGGGTTACACATTTCTATGTGAACGTCATTTCATTTCATCAAGACTCCACGTCATCTGTAAATTTATTACTCAACGCTTGAAAGTGGTCTTGTGGAGAAATATATGCAAACAACAGTATATTTTATTTATTATCAATTACTAGCCATTCCTACCCGGCGTTTCGCGGGAGGCAAGAAAAAAAGCGACTTACTTGGTTACGAAAAAAATACAAAAAATAAATTTGGTGACAAATTTCATAATAAAATTATTCTGTGAAAAAACAAACAAACAAAAAAAACAAAAACAATGTCTTAGTACTTGACTGTAGTAAACAGAAAATATGTTAACGTAATGTGCATGCGAGAAACAGAGACACACTTAATTGACATAATTATCTCCTCTCTCTCTTACTTTCTCTATCTCTCCCCCTCTCCCCCTCTCTCTCTCTCTCTCTCTCTCTCTCTCTCTATATATATATATATATATATATATATATATATATATATAAACTGTATGTGCAAAACCAAGACTTCAAACAAGGTGTTGATGGCAACAAAAAGTGTATTTCATTTTACGTTACAATTGTTTCAATGTATAGTTCGACAATTTCAAGCATTATATAGTTTGAAAATTTTCAAAAACCAGCATTTCTTCAGACTTTATGAATAAACACACTTTAAGCAATGTAGCATTTTTTGAATAGAAAGAAAAAAGGCGTGGTTACGGAAAAGCCCATTTAAATATTAATGTCTATATTAAATATTTAAATATTAATGTAATATATATATATACATATATATATATATATATATATATATATATATATATACATACGTTTTATTTTTGATTACCGTATCTTTCTGTTAAGTTACATTATTGTTTCAGCTACTTGGCCGTTTTTTTGCCGTCTGTAGCATCCTCAGACTTTTACAGAAATGTTCGCTATTTTGGGATGAGAGAATATACCGAACATTTCTGTAAAAGTCTGAGGATGCTACAGACGGCCAAAAAACGGCCAAGTAGCTGAAACAATAATGTAACTTAACAGAAAGATACGGTAATAAAAAATAAAACGCATATCTGCTCTACAACGGTATTGAGCTCTTTCTTCAGTCTTTATTACTTACCATTTCCACTATATATATATATATATATATATATATATATATATATATATATACAATTATTTCCACAATGAGACAATGCCGCGGCTCACACAAGTCATAAAAACTGCAGATCGGACATCTTAACCTTGCGTTTCTACATCATTTTTCTCATCAGTAGAATATATTTGAGGTTAGATTCGAAACAAAAATCACTTTTGTGCAGAGTGGAACTAGGATTTCCGATTGACGGCTTTCATGGTTTGTGTGAGCTGCGATCTCGCGTGGCTGTGCTAGAATTATACGCCATATCACAAAAAATCTAATATATATATACATATATGTATATATATATAAATATATATATAAATGTGCGTGTGTATTAAAAGAAGTGAAGATGAACAATGAAATATAATTGCTTTCCTTTTAATGTATTTCGGTGGCCAAAGAAAATCGTCTTCCATTCTAATTTATTAGAACAATTATTTTAACAGAGGAACCTGCCAATAAGAAAGTGGAAAAAGAAAACCGAAAATTAAGTTAGTGCGGAACAAATACTTCATGTTAGATTCATCGCAGAATAAACTTAGAGAAACTGTCAAGTAAACTTTGCTAAGTAGATTTTGGTGGCAGTTAAAAGTATTTAATTGATCTCTTGCCATATATATATATATATATATATATATATATATATAGATATAGATATATATATACATATATATACATATATATATATTATATATATTATATATATAATATATATTATGTATATATATATTATATATATTATATATATTATATATATTATATATATATGATATATATAATATATATATATATTATATATATACATATATATGTATATATATATTATATATAATATATATATTACATATATATTATACATAATATATAGATTATATGTATATAAATCGATTAAGACGTCGATTATAAAATCACTAATTGTAATAGAACTTGAAGCGCTTTTCGTCAGAAAACTTCTCAAGGATATATGTCTGAATGTCTTCTTCCTGTAGAATATATATATATATATGTATATATATGTATGTATATGT
The DNA here is from genome assembly GCF_053919585.1 of Euprymna scolopes. Taxonomy (NCBI): domain Eukaryota; kingdom Metazoa; phylum Mollusca; class Cephalopoda; order Sepiida; family Sepiolidae; genus Euprymna; species Euprymna scolopes. Next base: position 18,723,082 of record NC_136484.1, on the reverse strand, counting down.
ATACATATATATGTATATATATATGTATATGTATACATATATATGTATATATATGTATGTATATGTATACATATATATGTATATATGTATGTATATGTATACATATATATGTATATATATATGTATATGTAACTTATACATATACATGTATATATATATGTATATGTATATATATATGTATATGCATACATATATATGTATATATATATATCTGCATATGTATATATATGTATATGTATATATATGTATATAAATATGTATATATATGCATATATATGTATATATATGTATATGTATATATATGTATATGTATACATATATATATGTATATATATGTATATGTATACATATATATGTATATATATGTATGCATATGATGGACACTCTCGTCGATTTCGACGTATGAGGTTCGGGCAACCCATATTTCTAAAACTCATTTATGCTTTTGCCTCTGATGACTTTTTAGTCCAGCAAGGGACTTGCAGGCAAGGCCACAAATAGAACATGAATGTGGATTTAACGCTGCAGATATTGGAGCGGCTGCTAGTCGTTTTGCTCTTACTCTGTTTCCTTTCAGTTGCCTTAAGCTTTCAGATTGAAACCTCTGGAGACCTTCAAAACACCTTGATCTCCATCCTTTTCGGTCATTCACCTCATCTTCAAGACTCCTGTATGGTATCTTCACTGCAGACAAGTTACACTTCAACTTGTCCTTGTACCTAAGCCAAGGACGTTCGACAATTCTTTTACCACCCTCAAATTGACTGTACATCGCAATTTTTGGAATTCTGTCATCGGGCATCCTCAATACATGACCAGCCCACCGCAATTGCGATTGAATAAGGAATAATTCAATGCCAGATATTTTGCATTTTGTGAATAATTCGGCATACCTTGTCGCGGAGGCTAAGACCACATATGGAGCGTAGACAGCTTTTGTGGAAAACGTCCAGTTGATTAATGTGATGTCTGTATGGAGTCCATGACTCAGATCCATAAAGAAGAATGGAAAGAACAACAGCACGGTAGACAAGGATTTTTGTGTCTAGTCGACTACCCCTTTCGTTCCACAAGCGATGGCGAAGATTTCCAAAGGCAGAAGTGGCCTTAGCAATCCTGTTGACAATTTCATCATCAAGAGAACCGCCCTGGTTTACCTTGCTACCAAGGTAAGGAAAGGACTTGATATAATTGATATCATGACCGTCGACTTTCAGCTTGCGCGCAGGAAATCTATACTCTGGTGGATTTTGCTTTACGCCTTCAACTTGTTTTGGGGTAGGGTATGGCTGATGCACTACCTCAGTCTTCCTTATGCTAATTGTCAGGCCAAAGGCCTTGCACACGGCTGAAAATCGATCAAGAAGAACGTGGGCTTCCTCAAAGGACGTGGCTACCAGTGCGGCATCGTCAGCGAAGAGCAAGTCGCGAATAATTTCGGTGCGAAGAAGAGTCTTGGCCTTAAACCGTTGATGGTTAAATAAGCCACCGGATGACCGAAATTGAAACTTGACACCAGTGTCCAAATAATCAAATGCATGTTTCAGCATTAGTGAAAAGAAGAGCGCAAAGAGGACTGGTGCCATTACACATCCCTGTTTGGTCCCATTCGTAACATCAAATGGATCAGACATCATACCATCTGAGACAACACTGGCCTTCATCCTCTCGTGAAAGGAAATGATCACGTTCAGCATGTTTTCTGGAATACCAAGCCTTCTTTAAAGTTGCCAAAGAGCATCGCGATTTACAGTGTCGAAGGCCGTCGTCAGGTCAACAAACACCATATACAATTCCTGATTTTTCTCACGGACCTTTTCTGCCACCTGACGTAAGGAAAATATCATGTCAATGGTGCCGCGACCCGACCGAAACCCACACTGGGACACTGGATACACCTTATCAACGAGACGATTTATGATTCGGTTTAGAATGAGCCTAGCCAGAATCTTTCCTGCAATTGAAAGCAGAGATATCCCCCGATGGTTGTCACAGACATTCTTGACTCCCTTATTTTTGTAGAGATGTTTGATGCAGGAATCTTTGTAGTCCTGTAGAACTCGGCCTGCTTTCCATATCTTTACAAAGAGAGCATGGAGCTTTTTTACCAGCACATGACCCCACGCTTGTACACTTCAGGCGGAATTGGATCCTTTGGGGATGGGGACTTGCCAGAAGCAATTTGTTTGATGGATTCCCATACCTCCTGATAAGCAGGTTCCAATGACAATTCTGGAATATCTGGATTCTGAGGAATAGAGGACACAAAATCGCTGTCAATGACAGATGAGGTGTTTAAAACAGTTTCAAAGTGCTCCTTCCAACGATTGAGAATATCTGATTCATCAGTCAGCAATGCCTCTCCATCAGCTGTTCTTAATGGGGAAGCACCACTTTTCTGAGGACCAAATACCTCTTTCAGACCATCATAGAAGGCTTTCGTGTTCTTGCTGTCAGCAGCTCCCTGCAGTGCAATTGCCTTATTGTACCACCATTTTTCTTTCATAGCTCGGAGAGCTCGTTGTACCTCACCTTTACACTTTTTGTAGGCTGTGTGATTCACTGTTGAGTTTTTGTCCTTAATCCAACATTTGTGAGATGAGTGCATTTGGTTAATCAGTGCTTTAACTTCATCGTAACTTTCGTCAAACCAATCCTGGTGTTTTCTTTTCGGTATTCCAAGGACTTCTACTGCTACAGCATGAGTTGCTTCTCGCAATGCTTTCCAAGAAGATTCAACATCATCAGTTACATCAACACCCTCAAGGTTTTCATCAAGCTTATTGGAGAGCTCGGTTCTCTTTTCCCTGGATTTAAGAGGCCACACATCAATGAGTTTGGGGACTATTGATCTTTTAACTCTGTGCCTTCGCACATGCAACGACAGTTTACTTCTAAGAAGGGGGTGATCCGAAAGATAGCAAGAACTGTGGACAGAGCGAGTGACTTTGAAGTCACTCATGTGCTTTCGCTTTGTTATGACGAAGTCAATAAGATGCCAGTCCTTTGAACGAGGATGCATCCATGTCGTCCTCCGATGTACAGGTTGTTGGAATATGGTATTGGTAATACTGAGGTCAAATTCCCTACAGATTGTAAGAAGTCGTAAACCATTTACATTTACCTTGCCTATGCCATGCTTACCAAGTACACCGGTCCACGACAGATGGTCACTACCAACACGAGCATTGAAATCGCCCGCAAGAACGAGTTTATCATGGTGTCGAACTCTGGAGAGGACATCACGGAGGGCATCATAGAAGTCATCCTTCTCTTGATCTGAACTGGCTAACGTTGGGGCGTAACAACTAACTAGCATCACCCTAGTGTTTCCTTCTAACTCTAGGGAAAGAGTTGCCACACGATCAGATATGCCTTTGGGCAAAGACGATAAGGACTTTGCCATCTTGGACTTAATGGCAAAACCAACGCCTGATTGGCGGGGTTCATTTTCTGCCTTTCCTGATCAAAAGAAGTCATATCCACCCCTTTTCTCTCGAAGCTGAAGGACGAATGAACCCCTTTTCGGGGTCAACGGCCAACTAGCATCATGTGTGTATGTATACTTATATATATATATATATATATATATATATATATATATATATATATTTGTGCCGGTACAAGGAAATTACCAGGTTGGTGTCTGGGGGCGCGGTTATACCACTAAGAGAAGGAAACTCTTACATCAAACCTGAGGGTTGTTGTCTGCTTGTTCTGTGGAAATTGGTTTGCACCAAGTGAGTTAATCAGCAGTTCCAAAAAGTGTGGATGGTCCTACACGAGCCTTCACCACTTAAATCAAGTCATTTGTGTGGGTTTCGGACAGCCTGTCATAATTTCATTATGAAAACCTCATACTGTCCTGCAAGAAATCCACTGGCGATGAAGTGAAAGCGATGGGGACAGTAAAGGATATTACTGGAAGTCCTCGGCCGGATCTCTGCACAGTGGCGGCTGGTGGTAGATGGCCGTTCTAGCACAAACCTGTAAGCAATTGTGCTGTTCGTGCCCTCCATCAGGGACAAAGCAGCCCTATTTAGGGATAGCACTGCTTTCCCTGTGGCGGGGAGGGGGCGATAAAAGGAGCCCTAAAAAATTGCTTGCTCATCACTTAACTTGGCAGCCCGCTGCAGCTGTCTGGGTATCCAGTTACGCAGTCAGAACAATACAATACGACAAAAAACCTCAACATAGAATCTCTCAATAGGGTGTTGGAATGTCCGTACCCTCCAGGATAATAATGCTGCACCCGAGCACAAGACAGCCCTTGTTTCTCTTGAGTTACAGAGGTATGATGTTGACATTGCTGTCTTATGTGAAACTCGCTTGCCTGGCAATTCTCAACTTCGAGAGAATGTATGCATATATATGTATATATATGTATATGTATGCATATATATTTATATATATGTATATGTATGCATATATATGTTTATATACGTATATGTATACATATATATATATGTATATATATGTATATGTAATCATATATATGTATATATATATGTATATGTAATCATATATATGTATATATATGTATATGTAATCATATATATGTATATATATATATGTATACTAGCATGGGTGCCCGGCGTTGCCCGGGTGTTTGGAGGTGTATGCTGAGCAAAAAAAGGGGGTAATTTTTTAAACTTTGACCCCTATTATGACCCCTGAAAATTTATTGTTTTGGGCTCAAATCAAGTTATTAAGTTAGATTCATGTCCACGGAAGCTATATCTAAAATTTAAAGTGTGTAGACCCAAAATTGTCGGAGAAGTTTTGTAGAGTTCTCAAAGCTCAAATCGTTGAACTTTGACCCCTTAATCGCCAAATTTCTGGCTAAAAACCGATCACATAGATTTTTCCAAATCTCAGTACCCTGTATATCAAATTTCGAGTCTGTAGACTAAAAATTGACAGAGTTATTTCGTAGGGAAATGTACACAGACACACACACACACACACACACACACTTTAACTTTTATAGATATATAGATTTAAAATTTGAGTCTGACAGAATGACAAAATTATATTGCAAACCGATATATTAAACAAACGAACTTCAAAGAGACAAATGAACACATAAGTAAAAACAATTTGTATTAGAAAACATTTATTATTCCACGTCTTTTTTTTACAGACCTGACGACTGAGGTTCGCTCTTAATAAAAATTGTTTTTTATAGTCTTAATTTTGACTTCCTTTTTCATAAAAAACTAAAAAAAAATCAAGAAAGAAAAGAAATTTAATTTTATTTTTTCATTAATTTCTTTCTGTGCAAAGCAATTCTTTCAAACTTACTCTGTTTCCAAAATGTTTTTATTTTATTCCCCTCCCCCTTCATTCATTTTCCTCCGCATCCTGGCAAGATTACTGTACACATAGATTCGAAAAAATAGTCAAAAACAAATATATAAATAAATGTTATCAAAGGCAAGATAAGTTACTTTTCTACCTAACTGGATATCTTTTTTGTGTTTTTATTCAATGTAATATATTTATTCAGCTCGAAAAACATACAGTGTTTACCGATGTGTTGGAAAATTCAAGATGGCGTCTCACACCCTCTTTAACACCGTAAGTTTGGGAAAAGGTGTTATAAATAAAAAACTATACAAAATACTATTAAAAACCCGCCGAATATATGTCAACCTATGTCACGGTAACATATATTGAGCGAGTTTTTAACAGTATTTTAACAGGGCACATCGTAAAAACTGACCCATTAATTTTCCTGAAGTAAAAACTATATAGTTTTTAAACTTTTAAAACTGTACATTATAAAAAGAAAACTGTTCGAGTGATTTTTTTTTTTTTTTTTACATGGGTGTCACCACTTATCAAGGCCCAGAGGCCACTCAAGGATAAGGGTTAATAGGTATACATTAGTCATTGTGATTTTAGCATAGTAAACAGTGGGAATTTTGTAACTTGGATTACTTGAAAAAGAAAACTGTTCGAATGATTGAAAATGAAAACAAAATAACAATGTAAATATATTGATAAGAAAAAAACAAAAACAAACGAAGTTTCCGTTTCAGGAACCCGAGTTTAATTTTATGTCGTAATCATTCAACTCGTTAGCGGTTTTATTCAGCGATTAGGGATAACCATACGACATATCTAATTACCAAAGCGATTTTTTTTTAATTTTTTTTTTTTTATTAAAACTAAACCTGTTTAGTTTTAATGAACCAATTTTTTTAAAGCCAACACTTTAGTTATTTTGAGAGCGTGCAACTGCACCCGAAAGGTTGATTAGGAAACTCCAAATCCTTTTATGACTCGAAAAAAAAGGGCTTTTTATCGGCTTAAATGATAAACTAATGTTAAATATTAGTATTTGCCATCGATTCTGAAATAAAATGAAATCCTGACATTGTGATCATTTTTGCAGGTGTTATGTGCCAAATATTGAAATAAGAATGTTTAAATTCAATTATTGTAATTTAAGTCTTTAATTTTAAAGTCGATTTTATTTATAAAATATCTTTTTAGAAATCAATCTCAAAAACAATCTGAACAATAAATCTCTTTTGTTATGGCTAAGTTTTTGTCAAGGGTAGAAATTATAATAGACAAGTATTCATCCCTGATGACATTTTACCGATTTCCTGGTTTACAGGTATTCTTGCTAAATTTCTTCGAAAGAATTGACATAAACAATACTTCAACTAAATACGTATATTTCATGCAATAATGACTTTTATTTCTTCTGACTTTTCCTAAACTAAACATAAAACATCGGTTAGGGTTAGTTTAACATTCTGTAAAAGTACCTTCCGTTTTTTTTTTTTTTTTTTTTTTTTTTTGTACTTCTGCAGAGAAGGTAAAAAACCGATAAAAACTGGATATATTTTTCGTGTTTTTATTCAATTTAACATGTTTATTCAGCTCGAAAAGAATACAGTGTTTACCGATGTGTTGGAAAATTCAAGATGGCGTCTCACACATTCTTTAACACCGTAAGTTTGGGAAAACGTGTTATAAATAAAAAACTATACAAAATACTATTAAAAACCCGCCGAATATATGTCAACCTATGTCACGGTAACATATATTGAGCGAGTTTTTAACAGTATTTTAACCGGTTTTTTATTTATTACACCTTTTTCCAAACTTACCGTGTTAAAGAGAGAATCGGCCGCCATCTTGAATTTTCCAATACATCGGTAAACACTGTATGCTTTTCGAGCTGATTAAACATGTTAAATTGAATAAAAACACGAAAAATTTGCCTTTGATAACATTTATTTGTTATATATTTGTTTTTTGGCAACTTATTCGAATCTAATTTAAGACCACGAGTGAAATGAGAAAAAGAAGTCAGCGGGTTTGGTTGCCATAACAACGTGACGGTAGTGAACGTGTGTGTGTGCGTGTGTGCGCGTATTTCGTGTAGTTTAGTTTCGCATAATAGTTTCGTATTTTTTTAATTTGTAAATAACAAGTTATTAAAAAATTAAACTATATATCTATATATATCTATAAAAACAGAGATGTGTGTGCCACAGACGATTTCTGATTGGTTAATCCAATAATCACATCTCCTAAAAAACAATCGTTTCTACGCTCTTACCTTTACCATAAAATATTATGGCTTTATTTATTGTCAATCTTGGAAGGGTTTAATTTTTTAATAACTTGCCTTTGATAACATTTATTTGTTATATATTTGTTTTTTGGCAACTTATTCGAATCTAATGTAAGACCACGAGTGAAATGAGAAAAAGAAGTCAGCGGGTTTGGTTGCCATAACAACGTGACGGTAGTGAACGTGTGTGTGTGCGTGTGTGCGCGTATTTCGTGTAGTTTAGTTTCGCATAATAGTTTCGTATTTTTTTAATTTGTAAATAACAAGTTATTAAAAAATTAAACCCTTCCAAGATGGACAATAAATAAAGCCATAATATTTTATGGTAAAAGTAAGAGCGTAGAAACGATTGTTTTTTAGGAGATGTGATTATTGGATTAACCAATCAGAAATCGTCTGTGGCACACACATCTCTGTTTTTATAGATATATAGATAGATAGATATAGATAGATAGATAGATAGATAGATAGAAGATAGATAGATATAGATAGATAGATAGATAGATGTATACATATATATGCATACATATATGTATATATATGCATATATATGTATATATATGCATATGTATGCATATATATGTAGATATATATATATATGTATGCATATATATGTATATATATGTATATGTATACATATATATGTATATATATGTATATATATGTATATGTATATATATTGTATATGTATATATATGTATATATATGTATATGTATATATATTGTATATGTATATATATGTATATATATGTATATGTTAATATATGTATATATATGTATATATGCATATATATGTATATATATATGTATATATATATATGTGCGTGGTTTCGGTATTAAATAACCCCATGAAGGCTCATATTCCGTGAAATAATGTTTAAAACAATCGCTCATTAATAGGTGTATTTGTAAAATCAAGTTTATCTTATTAAAAAGTAATAAATGTCCCAAAATTACACTTCCAAATATTTAAACATGGCAGAATCGATGCTATAATCAGAAATGGTTTCTATCATACTACTAAACAACTTTTACATAAATGTAATCAAAGAATATCTTATTGCAAAAAGTAATTGGCCGTTGAATTTTAGTTTATTAGCCTGAGTAATAGACACAAATAATGGCCGATACTTAATGATAGGGTGTGCGTTTATTTGTATCTGCGCTCTTGGCCTAATGGATGTAACATTTAATGAATTAAGAATAAGTGTGAGGCTAATGATCATAAATTACCTATTTTTAAATAAAGAAAATAAACGAAAACATGGCGAAAAGCCAATAAACATTTGATTACACAGGAAATTAATTTTTTTTTTCAAAACTAATGATAATAAAAATGCTTGAGAGTATTAAAACAGTGTAAACTAATTGTGTACACGTTTTTGTTCATAGAAAAATATTAAATTTTCTTAACTGGCATTGCACGGTAGTGTACTAACGTGCAACATCTAGTTAGTTTCTCATTTTTGAAACTATGCAGCTTTGTTGATTCCTAAATTTTATATATTTGTTCCGATGAAAGAGGAATGGATCTCTAATAGATAGTGACATATATTTTCCGAAATATTATTTATTCATTTATTCATTTCTTGTCGGACTATTATCTTCATCTTAATATTTGTTGTTTCGAGCAACTCATCCTAACAGCAACAGGCTAGGAATGCTGGTCTTTGAACTGTATCTCAATTAATTACTGCCTTCCATAGTTGTTGTCTAACCACGTTTGGATCATAACCTTTTTGGGTAGGATTAAAATCGCCATCTTCAGACGATGTTCACCCCGAACCGAAGAGATGTAACGCCTCCATCCACTGAGTGACAGGCCCCCGAGAACATTGTCGGAAGATAACGGTTTCCTTTCGACCAATCAGGCGAGAAGATTAACTGAAGAAAACCTGGTGAAACAATAACTATTGCAAGCAAAAATTATTAGGGATGTAGTTACATGACTCAACAGTACAATCCCGTTGCAGTTAATCACCTGTAGAAGGCCAGAGGATGCGTTAGCCGAAACGTAGTAAGCAACAAAATCTATGAAGACGAGGATAATAGTCCGCAAAATAATGGCTCCAGAAACTATAAAGCCTCATCTGAAATGATTGAAAAAAAAAGTAAAAATAAAAATAAAATATTTATATTATTGTTTCCATTTAAAACAAAATAAAATAAATCTCTAATAGACAATCGATGCGTATGTTTTAAAAAAAAATATGGTGGCTATGTGAAATTAAATCCGATCGGATAGATTATATTTTTTGGTGGAATTATATAGATGTATTATTTTTAACAACACGGAATAAGTGCAACAAAATAAAACGTTAAAGCTTATTCAAATAATTTACTTCAAATGTATTAATTTCAAATTCCAACATAAAATAACCTAAAAATAATTTTTGGTCAAGCAAATACATATGGTTTCATAACTTCACATCAATTACTGAACATTACATGCGATTGCTTACTATTATTATAACAAAAGTTCGTGTTATGAAATCTGGCTGTTAACTAATTAAATATTTCCTTATAATTCGATGTGATCTCATTAAAATATTTAATCTCAATACGCAGGTGATATTTTGAAGTGAAGCTTCTTCATGTACAAGTTATTAATATTATAATTAATTGACAGGAGACGAGATTTAGACTTGATAATGTTAGCAATAAAGAGACTCCATAGGTGACTTGCCAATTTGGATAACTCTCCGCTTAAGTTTCTTTTGAGTTTTCAAGCCATATGTGAACTTGTTTAAGAATATAATCGAACATCGTTAAAATACATATAACACAACTTAAAATATTCCAATTTATCAGAGAGGACATACATAGATTGAAGCCTATTTGTAACTATAATTGGATTCTCGATTATATTTGAAGGGTCAATCATTTTGGAGCTATCTATATTGAATGTTTTTTTGTTGTTATTGAACTATGGTTTACATCTCATTGAAACCAGAGCTTTGAAGTGGTAAGAGGTAATTAAACGTTAGGGTGTAACGTTACTCAGAAATAAACACGTTGTGGTCTCAGTCGCAAGGTAGACAATGAATAGAAAAAAGAACTCGCCTGATGTCAAACATAGTGTTCCGCTAACCGAAAAACGTTACACATTTTTTTTTTGCTAAATTGCTGAACGATTCGCCCCTAAAGTTTCGTACCAGCAGTTACGTGTCAACAACAACGCTACCAACTGCATAAACTTTCTTCCTATGACAGTGCCGTCACACTTTCCTTTTCTGACGTTTTATTCATCTGTTCCAATTACAAGATAGCGATTAACCGCTTCTTGCATTTTCCCTTAAAACAAACGTCTTTATTCTATGCAATAACAGAATTAACTATTTACATTTCAATACATATTATCTGCATCATTATAACCAATAAACTAATTTATACAAAACTAATTACAAAGCAATATACCTACGAGGTCTGCGTTTGTTTTCACCAATAACAAACCCAATATTTTAGTTCGGTAAACAACGACCTCCACAATTACACATGTCACCGACAAGTAGTTTTTATGATATTAAGATAGTCATTGTTCAATGTATTGTTTATTGTTTTCAATAGCCGCAATTCTTACCATAGGGAGTAGGTATTTTGTATTTGTTAGAGCTTGCGTCACGTGCCTTACGTAACAAGTAAACAAATGTCACGTGTCTTACGTAACAACTAAACAAATGGAGCACACTGTAAAGTATTAGATAAAACATGGAAACATGAATGTCTTCATATCCTAAATATTACTCGGTTGCGACATATTTAACTATAATATTCGTTCTCGCTGTACCCAAATAGTCTTTCCAATCACCTTTCTTAAAGTAACTTCCTTTCGTCCTCTACGTCACATTGACCTTGTTTTATACATGTGTTCATTTATACCTTGCAACAGCTTATATTACATTAGTCTATAGTTTTTCTTAAATGCCCTAAAGAAAATAATGCATTGCATAAGCGTAGGGAATGAACTAATTTGAAAACCGGATGTGAATCAATAGACAATACCTCGGCGTTCGTTTCTTAAAATGTTTTTATAAACAAAAATACACAGCAAACAATGCACCTTTCATAATAAAATACAGTTCCTTTATTTTTTCGTTAAATAATCTATCTTTATATTTAAGTTAATTATTCACATGAAGACCTGAGTTACAGCCTAAAACAGGAACACTCCATCTGAAACAGCCATACCATCCACTCCCAGCCACTTCCAACTTCATACCAATGAATTTAAAGAAACTACTATTTTGATTAAGCGAATGAACTCATTTTAACACGAGATCTTAATCACTAAACTGTACCTCGGCGTTCGTTTCTTATGTTTTCTTAAACACAAATATCCAGATAACAAAACACCATTCATTGTAAAATACACTTCCTCCATTTTTCCTTATATAAACTGATCCTCAAATTAAAGTTTATTATTAAAACCAAGATCGCAATCACCGCCTAAAACTACAACATTAGGTTCGAAACAGCAGTTCCCGCCACTTCCATCCAATTCCAGCGACTATCGACCACTAACCGCCACTGCCCATAAATTAACAGTAATCATCTGCAATTCAAAGTCAGCCACAGTTTTGATCGTCAGTATTCAGCAGCGCCCGCCACTGGATGACACTACCATAAAATGGATGGCAGTTTAGGAATATTGAAGACATACCATTTCATTTCAAAGCAGTGAAATGCGGCTTCACACTGGTTATGATCGATACTGACCGACAATGACCAAATGGAAGTAATCGCTTAAAAATGCTAATGTCAACCAGTACTCTCCATTAAAGACACAATTTCATTTTAAAGCAGTCCAATAGAGGCTGATACTAGACATGACCGACAGTGGACACCGCGAACAGACACTGACAATTTGAAAATCAGCCAGTGACTACTAGTAAATGCAAGCAAATGCAAGTAAATACAAGCAAATGCAACCAACCACCTCCAAACAGCACAAAAGTACCCGCCAGTAATATCCACAAACCAACACTATCCACCTGTAACTCGATGTGTTTACAATGGCATTCAGGAGCTTCTGTTAACTGCCACTATGTATGTCGATAAAGATAATTTTATTTGGAACACAGACGGTAATGCCAGCTATTTTTCAAGGCTGACAACCGTAATTTTATTCACTTACAGGGGAGGCTTTATTGAAGCCGCCTGACTCCTAACGGGTTATGCTCGTAGACAAATCCTGCTAGTATATATATATATATATATATATATATATATATATATATATATAAATATATATATATATATATATATAAGTGTATTTGCCTCTGTATGTGTATGTGTGTGTGAAATTATCTCTACTCAACTACTATATCAATTTTTATCTATAGACTTAAACTTGATATGTAAAGTATTCGGACTTGTTTTTAGGCAATAAAATAGCTGATAAGAATGCAAAATATAGCAATTAGGTCTCAGCAGTAAAAAAGTGTTCGTCTCCCCACATGAAATATACATTCATATGTTAAACTTTACAGCTTTGGTTTATATCTGTCCTTAGATTGTTTTTCTAGTGAATACAGGTAGAGAATTAAATATTCTTTATATTAGTTAAGCCGATGACAGCAAACTGAAATATTTAAACTGTTTTAAATAACTATATATATTAGGCACAATATAATAATCGATACAGAATTGACTATAATATACGTAAATAGTAAGTAAATACGAAATTTGCATACATTAATTTATTATAATTAAGCATAATTTTATCACCGGGCAACGCCGGGAGGGCTGCTAGTATGATATGAAACTTAATATTGATAAAGTGTTCATTTTAACTCAGACATATTTGTAATGTAATATTAATTAGCATGTGATGTCGTCGAAATGGTCGATGCACAATGAAAATGACTATTGCAATTCACCGACAAATTATGGGGTTGATGATGAATAATGCTGGCAATAAAGCGACTGATGGGTATTTTCTAATTCGGCGAACTCTTCTAACTCGAGTTTTCGAAACAGATAAACACCACGTATGAATAAATGTTTCCTATATATTTATTAATTTATTGATTTCTATAGATATGCATATGGTGTGGTAGTACAACATTCAGTTATCTATGTTGGCGACTTGAACGTGATCTCTCTCCTATGAGTACATGAGTGAAATATATGCTAACGGCATAATCCGCCCATAACAAAGGGCGTACTATAAGAAAATGATTCATACGAATTTATTTTACTATTTTCATTTTTCATTATAAAATAAATTTTATACTTTAGAAATAATGTTAAACAGGGAGACATGACGTTGCCTGGGATTTGCTGATGATCAATGATTGTTTAACACTTCCATACTTTTAATTAAAGTTTAAAATACAAACGTCAAGTACCATGCTTCAATTGTGCTCTGAAAAAGAAACATTCATTTCGAACGCACCTTTGTTATAATTAAAGAATCTACATTGGATTTTATATGCCTGACTTATTGCTTGTGCGGTGATAATGGTTCGAATTTAAGTGTAAAATGAAAAAAACAAAAATATCATGGTGAAACTGTGCTTTAAATAAAAAACATTAATTTAGGATGCGCCCGCCACATCAAAGTACCTACTGTTGATTTTTTTTTGTCGAGCCTTCCGGCTTGTGTGGTAATGAAACTTCTCAAATCAACTGGTAATGAAAGGCTGTGTAAAGTGTTGACTTTGGTTAAAATTGCTTGTTCCCTCTTTAATCGGATTATTTCCATGATAGATTATCGATAATTATCGAAGACATTCGAATACAACTATCTAAGCACGCTACCAGACACATAAAGTATCTTCCTGTGAAATTTCATAAAATCGATCTAGCTGTTTCCAAGTCCGTAGGAAACAAATTCACACACAGACAGAGAATAGACAAAACTTCATTTTCAATAATAGTATAGATGAATGATTAAACGGTTTAAATTTCTTAAAATATGATTTTCTCTAAATATTATAGCCATGACTTCTAAAAAACTTAAAAATCACATGGATATTTCTGGCATCATTTTAGCCATGACTTGTAAAAAAATTAAAGATCACATGGATTATTTCTGTCAATATTGTAGCCATTATTTGTAAAAAATTAAAAATCACATGGATTATTTCTGTCAATATTTTGGCCATTACTTGTAAAATATTAAAAATCACATGGATTATTTCTGTCAATATTTTGACCATTACTTGTAAAAAATTAAAAATCAAATGGATTATTTCTGTCAATATTGTAGTCATTATTTGTAAAAAACTAAAAATCATATGGATTATTTCTGTCAATATTTTGGCCATTATTTGTAAAATATTAAAAATCACCTGGATTATTTCTGTTAATATTTTGACCATTACTTGTAAAAAATTAAAAATCACATGGAGTATTTCTGTTAATATTTTGGCCATTACTTGTAAAAAATTAAAAATAACCTTGATTATTTCTGTCAATATTTTGACCATTACTTGTAAAAAATTAAAAATCACATGGAGTATTTCTGTTAATATTTTGACCATTACTTGTAAAAAATTAAAAATCACCTAGATTATTTCTGTTAATATTTTGACCATTACTTGTAAAAAATTAAAAATCACCTGGATTATTTCTGTCAATATTTTGACCATTACTTGTAAAAAATTAAAAATCGCATGGATTATTTCTGTCAATATTTTGACCATTACTTGTAAAATATTAAAAATCACATGAATTATTTCAGTCAATATTGTAGCCATTATTTGTAAAAAATTAAAGATCACATGGATTATTTCTGTCAATATTTTGACCATTACTTGCAAAAAATTAAAAAACACATGGATTATTTCTGTCAATATTGTAGCCATTACTTGCAAAAACTTAAAAATCATATGGAGTATTTCTGTCAATATTTTGGCCATTACTTGTAAAATATTAAAAATCACATGGATTATTTCTGTTAATATTTTGGCCATTGCTTGTAAAAACTTAAATATCACATGGATTATTTCTGTCAATATTTTGGCCATTACTTGTAAAAAATAAAAAATCACATGGATTATTTCTTTCAATATTTTGGCCATTACTTGTAAAAAATTAAAAATCACATGGATTATTTCTGTCAATATTTTGACCATTACTTGTAAAAAATTAAAAATCACATGGATTATTTCTGTCAATATTTTGACCATTACTTGTAAAAAATTAAACATCACATGGATTATTTCTGTCAATATTTTGGCCATGACTTGTAAAAAATTAAAAATCACATGGAGTATTTCTGTTAATATTTTGGCCATTACTTGTAAAAAATTAAAAATCACCTGGATTATTTCTGTCAATATTTTGACCATTACTTGTAAAAAATTAAAAATCACATGGATTATTTCTGTCAATATTTTGACCATTACTTGTAAAATATTAAAAATCACATGGATTATTTCAGTCAATATTGTAGCCATTATTTGTAAAAAATTAAAGATCACATGGATTATTTCTGTCAATATTTTGACCATTACTTGTAAAAAATTAAAAAACACATGGATTATTTCTGTCAATATTGTAGCCATTACTTGCAAAAACTTAAAAATCATATGGAGTATTTCTGTCAATATTTTGGCCATTACTTATAAAATATTAAAAATCACATGGATTATTTCTGTCAATATTTTGACCATTACTTGTAAAAAATTAAACATCACATGGATTATTTCTTTCAATATTTTGGCCATGACTTGTAAAAAATTAAAAATCACATGGATTATTTCTGTCACTATTTTGACCGTTACTTGTAAAAAATTAAAAATCACATTGATTATTTCTGTCAATATTTTGGCCATTACTTGTAAAAAATTAAATATCACATGGATTATTTCTGTCAATATTTTGGTCATGACTTGTAAAAAATTAAAAATCACATGGATTATTTCTGTCAATATTTTGGCCATTACTTGTAAAAAATAAAAAAAAATCACATGGATTATTTCTGTCAATATTTTGGCCATTAGTTGTAAAATATTAAAAATCACATGGATTATTTCTGTTAATATTCATAATTATTATAGTCGTTGTAGAATACTTTATTTGTATTAAATTAGTTTTCATTTAAAAATAAAGCTTAATTATATAATATTTTCTTGATTATTAAAACCTCAAAATTTATATTAGTGAAAAATAGAAGATCGTCTTATGACCAATAGTTATGAAGGGATCGACCAAGATAAAAAAGAAGGGAAAAGGGGTCCACGAGTTAAAAAAAAGGTTAAAAACCACTGTACTAGAAAAATACAAGAGATAGCAGCTTATGTTTAATTAACTGTATGCAGTATCTATTACCTTTTCATTATATTATAATTATAGAGTTCATATACCGTAAATAAGACGAACCAAAGCAAAAAGATAAGGTGAATTTTGATTCATACATTACTTCATAACAAATTTAACACAAAAACCATAAAATATACCTCATAATATAGAAAACAGTCAATAACGATCGACACAAAATATACATTGCACTACTTTCATATTCTCCCTAATTCTTTTCTCACATGGACATTAAAGTATATCGTATTACAAAAAGTAAGTAATGATTTTACATTCTTCGTGAGTATTTTTGATTGATCAGTCTGTGCGCAAGCTACAAAAAAACAATAGTCGAAACATGATAGTAGGGCGTTCCTTTCTTTGAATCTGCGCAATTGTCTTGATGGCGATAACATTCATTTATTCACGAATTAGTGGGAGGTAATCTATGATCTTTTTTGCAGCAAAGAAAATATACGAAACTAAACATAGACAGAGTATAATTGATGATCATCGAAATGATTACAGTTTTAGATGTTAAAACGATCAAAGATCATTTTCAAAGAATTGGAAACTTATTTAGTTTTACATAAACGAAACTGTGGTATAAGTTTTGAAATAATTTAATTTTACGTAGTAGAATCGCAACTAAATTTAAATTTCAAGAATCTTTAGGCTGCCCACCTCCAAAAATGTCGATGTCTTGACAGAGTTCAAAATTGAACAGATTGGTAGCTTAGTGGGGGATACCCTTTTCTTTTCTCTGCAATCTCTTTCCCAGAGAAGAGACGTTGCGAACCTTTTTATACTTTATTCCATGACAGGTGCTCGTTTGAGTTTCAATCTATGTCCCCCCCCCTCGCCAAACTTTCACGAAAAACACTCGTCTAGCCAGAACCACTACCAACAGTTTCCCACCCTCTTTATCTGTGCCTAAACCTTAAATGTAGATTCCATGAGCAGATCTTCTTTCTTAGAACTGCACGCCTGTTAAACTCTCTTTTGTTGGCCTGCTTCCCAGGGGACTACAATCTAATTGTCTTCAAGTCCAATATAAACAAGTTCTTTATTAACCGTCGCCCTAATCCAACTTACAAAAATCCCAGTATCTATGTCAAAAACGCTACAATCACATTGACTATTGTATACCCATTAACCTTTATCCTCGAGTGGCCTTTGGGCCTTGATAAGTAGTGATTTCTGTGTAAAAAAATGTAATACATTATTTAATGATTATACAGTTTATTTGAAATTATAGGTTTATGAAGGAGAATCATTGCAAGAAATATGTAAGCAGATTAATATAAAAATAGGTGCTAAACAACCAAAGTAGAGGAAAAATCGACAGAGGTTTGCATAAAAGGAACATTTACATGTTGGCAATATTTAGAGACAATTCATTCATTGGGAACCTATACAACAAACATAACGATGAACATCAATAACAAACTTACCAGTCACTCAGTGTCATGAAGTGAAATGCCTTGAAATTATTGCCAAGGTGTCACGTCGTATTCAGGTGATCTTTTACAACAGCTGTGTCTATTTCCAACATCTCTTTGACCAACTTTAAAAATAAGATTGTTGAACTTTCATGATTCCAACTTGCTAGAAAATTCAAGCACATATAAAAAACTATTTGTAACAAATGTTTTAGAATTACCGAAACGGTTAGAATAGCATATAGACAAAAACTGGTAATAAAACGACTATAATCTTGGCTTCCCAATTTCTATGACTACTCTGAATCCCAATTTTTTAGAAAAAGACAAACACCGTACAAATGAATGCTTCCTATGTTATACTTAATCTTTTGCATTTTTGATTTTAATGTGAAGATGGTAGTGATGAATTATATTACCAGTGTTGTGATTGCGTATCTCTCAGAAGTTCCACCCGTAAAATATCCCTTGTATTAAGAATTGGGTAACAAAGGTAACGTCTGAGCTCCAATCTCTGGTCCTCCCTTGCCAATCTTTCACGAAAAACACCCGTCTAGCTGAAACCACTGTCAGTAATTTTCCCCACAAAGCTTCTTTCTTAGAAGTGCACGCCTGTGGAACTCTCTTCCGTTTGCCTGTTTCCCACCTGACTACAACTTAGATGTCTTCAAGTCCAACATAAAAAAATTCCTGATGAATCGCCCCCTTAAGTAAAACACTTTATCAAATCTCCATTACGAAGGATTACTATGATACTATCCCATTGATTACTGTACACGCAATAACCCTGTCCTCGAGTGGCTTCCGGGCCTTGATAAGTGGTGACCTCCATGTAAAAAATAAATAAAAGTGTTGATATGCCGTAAATCAGACAATCGAAACAAAGCTACAAATCATAAATAGCTGTAATTTTTTTATCACAATTTATAAATTATTTCGTAGCAAATTGAAAAGTAGCGCCACAAAATATACCAAAATGTTCCAAAGCATTATCAGTCATGGTATTCATTACAACTCAAGCAACCGTTTTAATTCTTTCCTCATATTAATGTAAAACGGAATATTTTATTTTAAAATGCAATGCACTTCTTGGTGGATGTTTGGTTAATTACTTTGTGAATAAACTGCACACATGTAATGGCCGAAACTTTCATTGGCATCGACACTATCGGCAAAATTGATATAACATGAATTTATTAATAACTTAATAAGTAATGTATAAGAAATTATTCTTTTGTAATGAATAAAATACAAAATGGTGAAAAGTAAGTTAACATAGACTTATAAGCAAACTGTTATAACTTTTTGGCGTAAAAAAAAGTTCAAATTTTGTAAAGATATTAGCAGGCTGCCTGGCGTTGTCCGGTCGTAAAGTAACCCTAAATAATATATTTTAATACATATAAATTTCGTCTTTGTTATTATACAAGGTGTCTGTAAAGTTACTATACAGTCTTATTGTTTTATTGTATTATATTTGTATTAATAGTTAATGTAAGACTGTATAGTAACTTTACGGACACCCTGTATGTTTACTAGCAGACCCTGGCGTTGCACGGTCATAAAATACGCTAAAAATTATATCTTAATTTATGCAGTTTTAGTATTTATTATTATAGAGCGAATTTGTTACGTATTTATTATTGTATCACATTTATATAGAATAATGATTTCAAAAGTAAAAACAAAAAATGACTTTAGAGCCATCGACTTGAATTCTTTATCCTCTTAGCCACTCTCATTTGCATAAAATAGTTAAAAAAATAACGTTGTTTAACATATAGCTGTAGATTTCTGCATGGAAGCAGGTTTAATCGATTACTGCTACTAAGGTTAACTGTTTTATTTTAAATTTTGAAGCTTTAAAAGCAATATTTGTTAGTCACCAATCAAACTGAAAATGTGCTACACATCCAAATACTCTCTCTATATAATTTCAACTCTGTAGACCAAATAATCATGAACGAGTTTGGCAGAGGTTTTCCGCGCACACATCGATTAATTCACTTATATTTTCCGATGTGTTAGAACGTTTTCATCTTAAATTGTTGGCAATTATGCAGAATGTAGAAACTATGCATAGATATAATTCAGCGTAATAGTGTAATGAAACCAATAATCTAATTAGAAACTATAAAAATTAATAAGCAGTTAATTAACTCTAATCTTAAAGGGATATGCAAATTAATTAATCTTTATGTAGTCGTTTGCTTATGCATGACTGAGTATATTAAGAAGTTCGTTTTAAGAATTTTTAAATAGAAAAGTAGATCGTTAATATCAGCACAAGAAAAAAACTCACATTTCTAGGTATATAGATAGAAGATAGATTAAAATAATGAAACGTTTGAAAAATAACTGGTAATCTTTTTCATTGAATGAAATAATGTAATAAAATGTAACCATGTTTTAATTTTTATTAAAGTAGTTTGATTTTGTTTGGTTAACATCTAATGATAATTAAATCCTGACATTCCTCATGTTGACCATAACATGACACAGAAGTCAACGTCGATATTATTACAAATGGACATTTCTTTCATATTAATATTTTATTAATATGGATTCATTGAAAGGAAAATTAAATTAACATGCCTTGAATAGTTCAAGAGAAAACGAAACGTAGACTTTTTAATGCCGCTTAAAGTGCAATTTCGATGTCGTTAATATACGGACAAGTTTGTGAGGGTTGGACAACGGATCTAACATCCACGGAAAATCTAAAATATGGCTGCTAATGGAAACAGAACCGTTTATTTAGAGTTGTTAAGGGAGTGTTTCAGAGTTGTCTTTCTATACTGTTGCAATTTTTAATTTTGTTTCAATCCAAAGTGCCTTTGTTGGAGAGTTGGATTCTCCCCGTATTAAAAACCGACCTTGTGTTTAACGAAATGTTTAATGTAGTTGATGTGATCAAAATATC
Organism: Euprymna scolopes; assembly: GCF_053919585.1. NCBI lineage: Eukaryota > Metazoa > Mollusca > Cephalopoda > Sepiida > Sepiolidae > Euprymna > Euprymna scolopes. Next base: position 18,701,874 of record NC_136484.1, on the reverse strand, counting down.
TAGAAAATTCGCGAAAAATATAATAATAGAAAAACAAACGGCGATTCCCAGCTTTAGCATAACAGTAGAGAACACAGAAGAAATTATTGTTAGGTTTGTGTCTGCTTACAAGTAAATCAACATCATTCTTCATTTTATTAATAGTTATGTGTAATCTGCTAGTATCATTGAACTATAGAAGTAATGTTCCTGTTCAGTGGTATATTTTTACGGAGGCAGCATCTGCTAAGTTAAATTATAATGGACAATTTATATGAGTCACAGCATTTACGGTTCATGTGTCTTTTGGTAAGAATCAGCACAGAAACTGTGCTGATACTGCACTTTATCTTTTCTGTCCCAGATCGTGTAAGTAAAAAATCTTATACAGTTGCAATTTTTAATGTTGTTTCAACCCGGAGTGTCTTTTTGTGAAGCTGGATTTTTACCATTTTCAGATAATATTACGATAATCTATTTTAATTGTCACTTATAAGCTTTTCACAATGCTTTTCGCCTATTTATATAAAATACTAAAACTGTATGTCACCCAATTCGACAAAAAGATTCTCAACTTGGACAATATACACCTGAAAGATGTCGCGGACTACATCGACTAAAACGTTGTGCAAATAAAATTTAAAGTAAAAACAGGAGTTTTAAGAATCCAAATAATTCGATTTTATCAATTCTGATCAACCGGGATTTGCAAGTAACTCACCACGAACACCAGCACTTAGTACTATTCTATTGTTACATCCTATCTCGCATTACAATGTTTGAAACTTTGCTTTTATTTTATACCATGCGTATCAATCTCGCTTCCGTTTCTCTCTATTTACTAAGCTATAAAGCTAGCTATAAAGTAGAAGATTAAAATGTCTCATTATTAACAAATATTAATGCGAGAAATTTAAAATAGTCGACTATACTCGAAGGTGACCCAGAGGCTCCTTTTATATTACCTGTAAGATAGGATACCACTCGATTTCTACAATAAATTTACCTATTCATTAACCTTATATTATAAAGCTTATATAAAGAGAAATTAAGTACTATTTTCATCAAGAGAGCGTTCCACAAGTAATGCCTCCTATTTTTATATTTCGCCAAAATACCTCAGAAGGACTGTAAATTGTACTGTTATTATGAGTGAAGTTATGCATTCATAACCTAAAAAAGTCATTTCTCTGTAGCAGATATTCACAGTGCAACACTATGAGAAAATAACCCTTGTCATTGACGTGTGTCAGAAGCAGAAGTGCGTCATTGAATTCCTGGCAAAAGCGTATTGAGTATGGTGGTTACTATGTAGAAAAATACATTCTGGAACACAAAAGATTGCTCGTTTTTATGGTACCACTCCGGTCTTCATAGCTCTGTATTTATCTAGTTAAAAAAATGTAAGACGCGTTAATTTTGAAACGACTCTAGTATAATGCTGCGTGGCATTAAATACTTTTGCTATTTCGTATGTCTTGATCGTCTCATTTAATGAACACTCTAAGCATAATGTTTATAAACCCATACCTGGAGAGAAGAGAGGTAGTGAGCGAGTGAGCGAGTGAGTGAGTGAGTGAGTGAGTGAGTGAGTGTGTGTGTGTGTATGTGTGTGTGTGTGTGAGAGAGAGATTGGGTAGATGTAGCGAACAGAATAACTAATTTTGGATTAAGCTTTTTACTTAAAAAAAAAGAAAAGTTAATTGACTTTCTGTATTCACATTTTCCTGACTCAGATAATCTAAGTTGAGCGGAATGGGTGACCTAGCATGTAATATTCCTCTAGTATTAACTTAAATCTATTAATTTATTAATCATTAGTTATTATTTTTCAAGCGTTAGTAATTAATTATTTATATATTAATTGGCAATATTCTAAAATAAATTTCAAGTGTTTTTGATTAATGCTAAAATAAATGTGAATAAATTAATTTGAATATCTAAGGAAAAATGAAACTTGATGTTTTATGTCCTTGTTTTGGGGCATGCCTTATTTTAAAATAAATAATACTTAGATTATTTCCTCGAAGTGTTACTATAACGTTACCCATATTTACACACGAACCCACACGTTGTATGTAGTCTACATCGCAAGGAATATAGGACAAGTAATAACTCGATTGAGTTATTTTGTAAGAACAACCTTTATTTCCGGGTAATTTCTCAAATAAAACGTGATCGTATCCCTTCTCTTTGACCCCTGTCTTCTCGAATGTCATCCACGGCTCTAACGTTATCTCGAACGTGCTCCGAAATTGTTCCACGAACATGCTCCCAAGAGTGCTTCCCTGTCTGTTGTAGACGTTTTTATTTTATACTCTTTTTCTTTCTCCTTAAGATAACGTATTTCTCATTCTATATTCATTTGCGTACACACGTCCGCGCTCTGTTGCAGTACATAAGGTATATTAAAACTTTATATTTCACTCCGAATATTATTCTTTCAAACATACTTTTTCGTAACTTTTAAGGCAGTTAAAAGGTAGTTCATTCAACTATGGTCCATGACCGTCTTTCTTTTATACATATGTATAGATTTCGACCGACAACGTTATATAATCTTTTTTGACCCCCAAAGCATTTAACACGGTTAACACACAGTTAATCTAGCTTTTCGCAGACATAACTTACTCTGTTTCTCTTCGTTCCATTTTGTATTGTTTTTCGGCTGCACTGCTGTTCTCTTCATCCTGTCTATCCGTGCAAGGGAATCTTTTTCACGCATAAGGACAAAGGAAAACGTATAATACTTTTTGTGCTTTCGATGCAGTTGAGTTTAGTTTAGACTTATAGACAGAGTGGTTCGAAAACGCATCGCCAGGTACTCTTCAGTAAGTCTTATGTCTAGGTCGGGGTCGAGTGAGTCTTGCAATTCAGTCTGCTACGTTTTTAAAACACGTTGTGTTGCCGCGCTTCACAGAACAGGATAACTCTCCGAAATCGTTCCTAGTCACCTGATCCTATGACGTCACAATCTGACGATAAATCACGCCATGTATCAAATGAGTACGAAATACTCACTAATCTATCTCTAGTGTGATTTTTTTTCAAAACAAGCTTTCAGTTATATTCGCGACAAGTTTTAAACGCAATAACGTCATCAATTAAAATCGAACCTGTTTCTAAATGTACATGCTAGCTAATTTCTGCTCATGCGCTATCATAGAGTTCCATCCAGTAACAGAAATCCGTGAATGCCAAAGTTTTTTTTGTTTTGGTCGAGCTTCTACTTTATTTGTCCCTGACAATACTTGTCATTTTGATAACTTATGCAGCATCTATATTCATGATGGCATATGCATAATTCGTTTTGTAAATTTGATGGATTATATCTGCTACGATGTTTGCGCACTCTCAACGGACAGTTATTCATTATCCAAACTCGAAAAGCATCCAGTGTTATCAATGTTAATTATGGTTGTCAATTTTCCTCACAAAAGTGATTGTGTCTTTTAGCTTGTAAACTGCTCAATGAAGACCAAAGCGAAGACGCTGGCTGTAGGCGACAGAAAATTGCATTTTTCGCGAACAGGAGCTTCATTTAAGATTAGTACCGTTTAATGTTTCTACCGAAACGACTTTTCTCTTTTTCATTCATTGAAGTTTAAGTTATAGTTATCATAAATTATTCTTAAAATATGTGACACAATTTATGGAAATCAGTAAAAAGTTAGTTAAATATAATGAGTTTTCACAGGAATACTTAAATCAAAATAGTAATTCTCTACTTCGGATTGACATATATTTGAAAACGATAGGATATATTTTATAACTTAAATAACTGCTCACTCTGTTGATAGACATCTATAATTAAAAGTGTATAATAATAATAATAATAATAATAATAATAATAATAATAATAATAATAATAAATACTATCAATATAAATCATTTGTCGGACTTTAAAAAGCATGGAAATATTAATATATAAATATATCTATTATATTTATATAATGTCTGATTATTCGTTAATAACGGTTTCTACTCGAGTCTAAGTGTAAACAAATCTCCACAGAAACCTCTATTTCTTTTCATAACTATAGCAAATATGGCATTATTGTAAACGGCGCTTGCCATTTTGCTTCTCTAAAAAGCCAAAATTCCAACTACTCCCTTTCCTCGGTCGTTCGATCGAACTTAACACTTCAGGACTATTTTGTATGATATCATTTCATGTTTTATAAGATTTATTGCAGTTTCAGTTCTCCCAGACCCCTATTATTATTATTATTATTATTATTATTATTATTATTATTATTATTATTATTATTATTATTATTATTATTATTATTATTATTATTATTATTATTATTATTATTATTATTATTATTATTATTATTATTATTATTATTATTATTATTATTATTATTATTATTATTATTATTATTATTATTATTATTATTATTATTATTATTATTATTATTATTATTATTATTATTATTATTATTATTATTATTATTATTATTATTATTATTATTATTATTATTATTATTATTATTATTATTATTATTATTATTATTATTATTATTATTATTATTATTATTATTATTATTATTATTATTATTATTATTATTATTATTATTATTATTATTATTATTATTATTATTATTATTATTATTATTATTATTATTATTATTATTATTATTATTATTATTATTATTATTATTATTATTATTATTATTATTATTATTATTATTATTATTATTATTATTATTATTATTATTATTATTATTATTATTATTATTATTATTATTATTATTATTATTATTATTATTATTATTATTATTATTATTATTATTATTATTATTATTATTATTATTATTATTATTATTATTATTATTATTATTATTATTATTATTATTATTATTATTATTATTATTATTATTATTATTATTATTATTATTATTATTATTATTATTATTATTATTATTATTATTATTATTATTATTATTATTATTATTATTATTATTATTATTATTATTATTATTATTATTATTATTATTATTATTATTATTATTATTATTATTATTATTATTATTATTATTATTATTATTATTATTATTATTATTATTATTATTATTATTATTATTATTATTATTATTATTATTATTATTATTATTATTATTATTATTATTATTATTATTATTATTATTATTATTATTATTATTATTATTATTATTATTATTATTATTATTATTATTATTATTATTATTATTATTATTATTATTATTATTATTATTATTATTATTATTATTATTATTATTATTATTATTATTATTATTATTATTATTATTATTATTATTATTATTATTATTATTATTATTATTATTATTATTATTATTATTATTATTATTATTATTATTAAACAAAGTTAGCTTTTATAACGGAAATTATTATTATTATTATTATTATTGTTCTTCTTCTACTCATTATTATTATTTTTATTATTATCCTTATCATTATTATTAACATTAAAATCATTATCATTATTATTATTATTATTAAAAAAAATTACTTTATTGATTATTACTATTATCACTAATATTATTGCTAGTAGTAGTAGTAGTGGTGGTTGTGGTAGTAGTGGTGGCATGTTTTTATTATTACTGTAGTTGGAACGGTAGGTGTTTTTGCTGTTATTGCTATTGTTGTTTTTGCTGTTAATATTATTGCTATCGATATTAGTGTTGCCATTATCATTGTAGATTTTATTTCTATTGTTGTTGGTGGTGGTATTGGCAATAGTGGTAGTGATTGAGGAGAAAGGTCGGGAGGGGATCTTTGACCTTGGTGGGGATGCCTCGATAAAACTATCGGTGGTGGTGTAACCTTAAATTCACTCACCCATTTATGCGAGAATGTCAAATCAAAATATTGAAAATAACGACGTAAATGAGGTTAGAACATCTTGTCAACATGGTGAGTCCTGTCGTCATCATACAACTGTTCGAAATTCTGAAGATGTGGCTGGATATAGGGGGAGTGAGAATTGCCAGAGAGGGTCCAAGACATGAAGGGGGTTGGAACAGGAAATGTGAAAAAACGTGGACGGATGAGGAAAGAAGAGTACTGTGGGAATGCTTTGTAAGAAGTGGAAGTACCAAATCTGGTGGATATATCCGAAAAGTGAAGGAAGAATGGGAATCGAGAGGAGGAGGAGCTAGAAGCGTCGCGAGTTTGGTATCCCAGTTAAAACAAATTAAAAAATAACAACCTACTTTAAGTGATTGCAAGAGAAGAGATTGAATGGATGGTTAGGAATGAAATGAATAACGAAAGTAAAATTGATGAAACTAGCTCTGATGAAAGAACTGAGAGAGTGGAAGTGCAGAATGGAAATGTAAACGATGATGGGGGGCGGACAACAGAGGAAGAATGGAATCCTATGGTAAGGGGAAGTAATGAGAAAGAGTTTGAAGGATCTAAGGCCGATAAGATCATTGACTCTGAGACATTGGAGCCAGTGAACGGAGCAGATGTATGGAGAAGTGGTGATGAAGTTCGAACTTTGACTTCTGTAGAAAAATGAGTACTTCAGAAGTTAAGAGAGGTTCTTCTTAAGGACGATATCATAGAGATTCAAAGCATGGAAGGTGAAAAACGAGGTAAAAATAATTCAAGGAGTAATTCACAACATCATGAGAAAGAACATATCGATTACGGAACTTAACAGGCTTCTGTATGCATCGTCATACGTTATTGCGAATCGTCTTGGCCTATTACAGAAGAAAAAAGGAGAAATGAAGGATAGAAGGCCACACTGGCAGAGGCGGCTTGAAGAAAGTATTAAACGGTGGCGGAAAGATATTGGTAGAATCGAAGAAATAAGAAAAGGAGTTAAACTAGGACAAAAAGCCAAGGACGAGCTTGAAAGGAGGTATAGATTGCTGGAAAAAGGAACGATGAACGTTCTAACAATGTTGAAAGAGAAGGTCCACACTGGTGGTATGAAAATTAGGAACTTTGTTGGAAAAAGTGTTGCATTTCGACAGAACAACATTTTCCGGAAAAATCAGTCTCAGCTGTATAAAAAATTAAATAGTAGTAAACAGACGGGAAATAACAACACTCCAAATGCAAAAAAAATGCTAGGAAGTTCTGGAGTGGGATTTCGTCTGTCGAAGGGCGATATAATGAGAAGGCTGGCTGGTTGGAAGAGGTCAGAGAAAGGCTATCAGAAATGCAGCAGATGCGTTGAGATAACCATCGATGACGTTAAGGCTGGCATACGAAGGATGACAAACTGGAAGGCGCCTGGTCCAGATGGAGTGATTGGCTTCTGGTTTAATCGGTTTCCATGCCTTTATCCACCTATAGCTGCTGCTCTGCAAAGGGTTGTAGAGTCGGGAGATGTCCCTGATTGGCTTGTGAAGGGAAGAACAGCACTGATTAGGAAAGATCCTGCAAAAGGAACAGATGCCAATAATTATAGACTAATTACATGTCTGCCATTAATGTGGAAACTGTTGACTGGAATATTTGCGGAGAAAATGTATGAACATCTAGAGGGTAATGGTGTTTTTCGTGACGAAAAATGGGGTGGCGGAAAAGCTCGAGTGGTACTAAAGAGCAACTACTAATTGATAAAGCAATAATGCAGGATGCGAACAAGAAGAAGAGGAATCTGAGCGTAGCATGGATCGATTACAGAAAGGCTTATGACATGGTTCCTCATTCATGGATACGTGAAACACTATTGATGATGAAGGTTGCTGAGAATGTGGTAGGGCTTTTGGAGACAAGTATGGCTCAATGGAAAACGGTGTTGACAGCAAACAGAGAGGAGATGAGGCAGGTTGGCATTAAACGTGAAATATTCCAAGGAGATTCGTTATCGCCACTTCTTTTTGTAATGATAATGATGCCACTGAGCATCCTCTTGAAGAGAGAAAAACTGGGGTATAACTTTGGATCTGGTGGAAGACACCTCAACCATCTACTGTTTATGGATGATTTGAAAATATTCGGTAGAAATGAAAAGGAAATGGAGAGACTGGTAGAACTTGTTGGGACATACTCAGAAGACATTGGGATGGAGTTTGGGATTAGTAAATGTGCGGTGCTGGTGATGAAAAGAGGAGTAAAGGTTCATTCGAATGGAATAGTGCTTCCAAATGGAGGAATTATGAAAGAAGATACAGGGTATAAGTATTTGGGAGTGCTGGAGGGTGTAGGCATCATGGACAGAGAAATGAAGGAAAAAAGTCAGGAAGGAGTATATTAGAAGAGTGAAACTAATTTCAAAGTCGAAACTGTATGGAGAAAACCTAATGAAAGCAGTAAATGCATGGGCAGTCAGTGTTTTGAGATACAGTGCGGGATTTTAGAATGGTCTGACAATGATGTGCATGCCATGGATATCAAAACAAGAAAAGTTTTAGTTTGGTATATTTCATATTCGAAGTAGCATAGCGAGGCTGTATCAAAATAGGAAAAACGGTGGGAGAGGATTGGAAAGTGTAAAAGATTGTGTTAGAACCGAGGAGATATCGTTGAAGGAGTATGTGGTTAGAAGTGAGGAGTGGATGCTTAAGGTTGTAGCCAATGAAGTGGAGGTATATGAGACCAAGGCTGATTATGATAAACGTATGGGTAGAGAAAGGGCAGAAGAACTGGCTAGGAAGAAAATGCATGGAAGGTTCTTCCAGGATATAGCAGAAGTGGCTGATGAAAGATCATGGCAATGGCTCAGAGCTGGGTATCTGGCTAAGAACACTGAATCATTTTTTTTGTGCAGCGCAAGAGCAGGCATTAGGAACACGATTGTTAAAAAAAGTTGCCTGGGATTGAATGAACATCAATAAATGTTCTACCCTCCCATAATTTTATTGTTATTAAAATCCGCGAAATCGCCCATATTTCAATCATGTCCATTGATTACCTGCTCCATTGATTGAGGCCCCACTGTGATGCACCGGCAAGAATTATTACATGCCTCTACGCAGTGACTTAGTCAAGAATACATTGTAGTCAACATTGCACCGGATTTTATAACATTATGTTAACATAATGGCTTGAAATTAAGTTTAAATTACAAACTTTAAGAATTGTCGTTCAGTTGTGCTCTAAACATTCATTTCGAACGCGCCCCTCTCTTATCAAAGAACATAATGTCGTTTTTATCCACTCTGCCCTTCTACTTATGCGGTGATAAAACTTCTCAAATGCACCTGTGATGTTAGCCTGTATAATGTGTTTATATCAATAAAAATTTCTCCTTTATTCTTTAACAAAATTTTTTCGATTATTGATTTTCAATACTTACTAGAGGCATTCCAATACAAAACCTCTCTGAGGACATCCCCGGACACATAAAGTACATTTAGGTGTAATAAAAAAATAATAATCGCTCAAACATTTTTGAGTTCAAGAGAACAAACTCAGACATACACTCACAGACAACGTGCGTTTTATATAGAAATATTTGTTGACAACAGATTTGAGGACACTCATGTTGTAGCCTACAGAAAAGTAGCTCTATTGTAATGTGTTCCTTGGATGGGACGTTTGTGGAATAACACTGTGTTCATAGAAGTTATATTTAACGTAAAGCACGCCTAATTAAGTAAGAAAGTTCTTTGCAGTTGTGGCAGAAGATGAATTCTACTTGTGAATGTGCGATTCAAGATTTAAAATAACTATGTAGAGAAAAATTAAGAACATTTCTTGTGTGGTCCTAAAAGAATCTCTAATCTAATACCCCCCGCACTGCTAACCAAGCTCGAACTCATTTCCTATCGTCGCAATGTTGTATCTGTGTGCTTTTTTTACATGTATTTTATAGAATGTGGCCCGATGAACTATTAACGATGGTATCCCTTCAGCATAAATATGTTCGACTAATCCGATAAGTGGCAATATTCTCCCTTTCGCTGTAGAGGCCACTAGATAACGTAGAACTTTTCAAAGTTTGTTCCTTCGTGCTAAACTTGACAATGTTCTTCTTGTCTCGTGCTTGCCTCCCAGTACTAACATGCAAAACATTAAATGTAATGTGAACAAATATCTTGCAGTCCAACTCCTTGTAAGCATGGTTCTTAATTCGTATTAGCTACTTATAGTTTGATAGCAATTTGTCTAGTTTTGGGTGAATCTGAAAAATAAAAAGACTGTTAAGAACAGGAAACAATTGTTCACTATTAAATTTCGAATTTGATGTAGGAATTTAGCAAGGCAAAATAGTCTATCAAACGACCCCTCCCGCGTACTAATATTATGTAAATTCCTTGATTGTAAAAATATACAAACTTCATTGGAACTGACTTTATCATTTACTTATCAATATACTGAGTAAGAATTCATCCAGTTCATGACCTGGCCTGTGACAATTTCGCGTCAGCATTTCCCGGCAGGTTGCGTAAACAGCTGAAACGATGCCGAAGCGATTATCCAATCAGGTGTCAAAAGAAATCTCGCATCTGATATCCTTTACTCTTTTCTACAACTTCTTTCGCACAGAAGAGATGTTGCGAGCCTGTCTCTACTCTATCGCTATATTCATGGCAAGTGTATGGCATAAGGGCCTACTTCATACAAGGTATGGCATAAGGGTCTACTTCACAAGATTTCCAGCTACGGTATAACTGGAAATGTTTTCTCAATCATTAAATCATTTCTCTCCGATAGGCTCATAAGAGTAGTGGTAGATGGACAAAAATCGGAGGCCTGCAATATAAATGCTGGAGTCCCTCAGGGGTCAATCCTGGGCCCAACTCTCTTCCTGATCTACATCAATAACCTCCCTAAACACATACTTAAATCATTCGTTGACATCTATGCTGATGACACGACCATCTACGGCAACACATCAAAGGCTGTAAATGACAAAGTTCTCTCTGATCTCGAGCGCGTGGTTCAGTGGGGGAAGATGTGGCTGGTTACCTTTAATGCATCCAAAACCAAACTCCTATCCTTACATCATCAACGCTCTGATCCCCATCTGGCATAAATTGTGATGGATGGCTCTCGTCTGGGTGAGGCCCCGTGTTTTGACAAGCTTCTGGGTTTGATCTGGGTTTGATCTTTACTCCTGATCTGAAATGGAACACGTACATCAAGTCTGTTGCCAAGGTCGCTGGAAAGATGGTGGGATCCTTCTACCGCTCCAGAAGATATCTCACTACGGATGCAATCCTCTATCTATATAAAAGCCAAGTACGTCCAAGAATGGAATACTGTTGCCATATCTGGGCAGGAGCTGCTAAAAACAGCCTATCCTGTCTTGACAGAGTACAAAATAGACTTCATGGCTTAGTGGGGGATGCCCTTTTCTCTACCCTGCAACCTCTCTCCCACAGAAGAGACGTTGCGAGCCTGTCCTTGTTTTATCGTTATTCCCATGGCAGATGCTCGTCTGAACTCCAATCTCTGGTCCCCCCTCGCCAATCTTTCACGAAAAACACCCGTCTAGCTGAATCCACTGTGAAAAATTTCCCCCACTCTATATCTGTGCCTAAATCAAAACGCAGATTCCATGAACAAAGTTCTTTCTTAGAACTGCACGCCTGTGGAGCTCTGTTCCGTCTGCCTGCTTCTCTCCGGACTACAACTTGGTTGTCTTCAAGTCCAATGTTAACAACTTCCTAATGAACCGCCCCCTTAAGTAAACATATCAGCAAATCTCCTCACTAACGCAATGTACTTGCAATAACCCTTATCCCTGAGTGGCTTCCGGGCCTTGATAAGTGGTGATCACTGTGTAAAAAAAAAGTGTTCATCTGAACTCCAACTTATGACCCCCCCTTGCCACACTTTAACAAAAATCACTCGCCTAGCTACAATCACTACCAACAATTCTCCCCACTATCTATCTCTGCCTAAATATAAATACAGATTCCATGAACAACGTTTCTTTCCTAAACCTGCCCGCATGTGAAACACTATTTCATTTACCTGCTTTCCGGACGGTCACAATATGCGAGTCTTCAAGTCCAACGTAAACAAGTTCTTACAAAGCCGGCCCCTTAAATAATCAAAATTCTACCCAATCTACAACACTACAACCTTACAGTCATTAAACCCCACCCTCAGGCCTTGATGAGTGATCGTTCCATTGAAAAAAGTGTCAATTACAGTGTAAAATTCATTACATCAATACGCTATGCCAACATGAAATTCTTAACACATCTTCCCCATGTTAGTATGGGTTTCTACATAGAAATCCATGCTAAGCTGTGGGAAGGGGAAAGGTGGGGGTTTAAATAAATTGTCTAGCAATCTTCACTTACGTAATCTACCGAAAAATGCCGATGTTAAGTCATCGGAGATTGGCTTGTTAACTGGTACCACTAAGTCATAACCAAATCTAACCGAATTCTTCAAAGATTACTAAAATATCAATTTTATTGAAGAGATCAGCAAACTAACTGAATGAAGTTATTTCTATACAAATTCACAGCTGAATGTTAGAAAAATCATGGAACCAAAACAAGAACAAAAAGGTTTGAAAAGATGTAACGATTTTAAATTGGAATCCTAATTCGTTATATTTGCTGCGGTATTTTAAAATGATTAATCGATAAAAACGCCAGTATAATGTTTTTATTCTCAATTGATGCATGGCTAAAATATGCATCTAATAATTGAACGATTCCATTCGCATTTTTTTATGTTGTATCTTTATTATTATTTATAACAAACTATGTTTCTTGCTATTTCTTTTCAGTGATATTCTTGCATTCATAACAATTTAGATGTTTTACTCTTTTTATCAACACAGAACGAAGATAAAGGAGTTTTAGGAAAAGGTTAGTAAGCTATTAATCTTACGAATTGCTTTGTGATCTTGGCAATTGTGTCTTTTATAGCATTGTTTTCAATAGTTTTAAAATCACACATTACTTTTTTTTTACTTGAACACAAAATTCTGGATATTTATCCACTACTTCTTGTCTGAAAACGAAGCCTTGATAAATCTTTGGACTAGGCGTGTAATTGATGACGTTGTAGAGTAATATGAAATTAGCAGTCAGACTGTTTAATAACGAAAACGCAACTCAAATTAGATTTCTATCGTGTTTACTTTATATGGTTAGTAATTGGTTGCCCGGCGTTGCCCGGGTGTTTGGAGTTGTGTGTTTAACAAAACAACAAAAAAAGTGGTAGTATTCAGGCAGGCAGGCTCGAACCCGTGCAGCGAAGGCGGAATAGAAAGTGAAAAAAATATCTGACGTTTTAGCCGATGTCTCCATGACGCGACCAGAAGCGTTGAAATTAACCTAATCAATCCAACGGTGACGATGACTTGCTAAAATGTCGACGAAAAAAGTCGATTCCTCCCTGTACAAAACGGCAGAGTTTAAGGTGAAGAAATTCATGTTTTTGGCTAATCTTTCGATATTTGTCGTTTAAGACGTCAAACCCAAAAATGTCAGAATCCGTCGCCTCTGTCAGAAGTTTTTGCGAGACATAGATATATACATACATACATATATTTAAGTTGAGATTTTTATTATAGACTAGCGGGATTACTTGGCGTTGCCCGGGTGTTTAGAGGTGTAAATCAAAACAAAAGAAAACAATAAACAAACATGATGCAAACGAACGATGTTAAAATTTCTTAAAATAAAAAAAAAACAAAAGCTAAAAAAGAAAACGCAAACGTGATGGAAAGAAAAAAAAACCCAAAAAACGGACGTGATGCAAAACAAACGATGTTGAAACTTCTTAAAAAGTCTGAAAAAAAATGGCATTAATAACCCTGTGTCAGTATTAAAAATGTAAGTGTGCGTGTGTGTGTGTTGGAGGTAGATGGAAATTAACGAACAAAAACAAACAACAAAAAACAGCGTAAAAACCTTTAGGACGGACGTAGGCTCGAACTCAAAGCTTTGAGGTCAATAGTCGGACGACGTATCCATTATGCCACGAAGCCAGAGACAATAGAAGAAGTCTAAAAAAAGTAATAAAAAACGAAGGTGGTTTTCTAGGTCAAATGTCACGCCATAGCAGCAGCAGGAGCAGAAAAACGAATTCAGAGAGCGAATTTTTAAAAATAAAAGTGGCCGAATAAAATATATTTACGACCACGTTTCGTAAGTGTTAGATATTATGATCTGTGTAGCATATAAAAAGTTATAAGAATGAGTAAGCAAGCCGAGAAAAGCATTTGACGGACATGAAGAAAAAATACACACACACACACACACACACATTTTCGCTTAGATGGGTCAACGAATGAGAAATAATTACTAAATTTTTGTCACTACTACTCTCGCACTGAGATTAGTAATAAAAAAAAAACAAAAAAAAGGACGAAACCGATAAAATTTTATGAACAATTTTTAAACACGTATTGGTAATTGAACACATAACATGCGAAATAGATTTTTATATGTAACTTTTGCTTGTGAAAATATAATACTGTAAATAGGAAAAATTCTGGAAATATTTTATATATTAGATTACTGAAATATATGGAAATATATTTTTTCATACTAGCCAGAATTAATTGGTGTTTCCATTCTTGTTATAAAAAGAGAATTACAAATTTAAAATTACATATTATGATAAGATTATATATTACCTCTACTTCTATTCTATTTCAATCATATAAAAGTCACTTTGTGTGTGTATGTGTGTGTGTGTGTGTGTGTGTGTGTGAGTTCCCCTCTCATAGACTCAGAAATGACTGAGCATATCTTTTGCAAATTTCACACAAAGGTAGTTTATATATCTGGAAGTGTTCTTAGATATGATTTGCGCAAATATTCATCTGATAAGTATAGAAAATTGTAAAAAATCTGATTCTTAAAATTATCCTCTTCAAAGAATAATTTTTACAGGGGAATATTGTACGTTACACTGGTCAAGGGAGATAAAAAGATCCAAACAAATATTTTTTTTTCTTAAAAAACACACACAATTATTAACATTTGAAAATATAGCTTAGTGGTAAAGAATTTGACTACATATCGAATGATCACCTGTTCAAACCCGGGTGTACCTCACTATTTTATTGCAATTTTTTCATATTAATGAGTTCAATTTACGAAAAAAAAAAAGAAGAGGTACCATTCAAAATCGCCACAAATTATTTCTTCGTTTGCAAATTTTAAAACTAAACCCTAACCAGAAGTTATTTTTCCAGGGCATTTACCGTCAAGCCCAAATATCAGCTGGCATAATATTGTAAACAAACACGGTAAACAATTTGATGAACAACATTATTATTATTATTATTATTATTATTATTATTATTATTATTATTATTATTATTATTATTATTATTATTGTGCGAATTTGTTCACCGGACAAATTTTACACGTAATATATAATTTTCAATAGAGGATTAGTTCTATAACAATACATATGCAATCGGCATAAATCAAAATATAATGTTTCAACGTATAGTGTAACCGGGCAACACCGGATGTCCAGTGAATGTTTTTTTATCAAAATAATATGTACTTATTGGTATTTACATGTACCTACTACATTCTTTGATTTGGTATGTCTTGCTGCAATTCATAAACGGACTATTCTTTTTGATATTACATAATTATTAATAATACTTTATAATCTACTATGGACTTTTGGTTTTGCGTTGATAATTGTAATTGTGTCGTATTACTTATTCTATTAAAATCATCATCATTTTTGGTGATCTTATGTCATCAGAATAGGTGTGGCTATAATTGAAGTGTGAGTGACCGATCCAGCAGAGCATTTAATAGAGAATGAAATACAATAAACGACTGCAAATATGAGACGGACGTTTCAAAAAAAGAAAATCATTTCATCTACAATCAATTAGCAATTAGTTCAAATCCTATCCATTCTATATATTATTTAATTGAAATTCATTGTAATGATTATCATTTATTAACTTTATTTATTGTGGATTATTTTCTTAGTTGTTTCACGACGTTTCGGCAAACTATTTCTCTGATACTCATCTCAATGAATTTCAATTAAAATAATATATATACCATTCGACACGGAGCCGACCATGGAAGATCAGATAATAAATAAACATGAATTTATAAGACCAAAAAATATAACCATGATCGCTCTTCAGGGCCTATGGTGCAGTTGATAGAGACGTGGAATCTCTACGGTTTCAAGTTAGAATTGTATGAATATATCAGTTTCAATCAAAGCCGGCCAGAGGCTTACTTGGCCAAAACATGGTGAGACAACAATTACGGAAGGCAGTAATTGCAGTGAATGAAGTCAGCAGATTCAGAGTTCCTATCCATCGCGGTTACCACCTGACAAAGGCCAGAGGAATAGTTGGCCGAAACGTCGTGAAGTAACTAAGAAAAGATGAGGATAATAGTCCGCAATAAATAAATTAATAAATAGAAAGACTAAGTGGAATTATAGACTGTTGGGGAATAACACTTTCCCCAACATTCTATAATTCCACTTAGTATTTTTCGCTCCTAATGAACCCTACGCTAGACGTCGCATCTCCACCATGCTACCTAGCACCTTCTCTACTCTTCCGATGAGAAGCATTAGGATTCGAAATGCCTTGGCATAAGGTGTCCCTTCTATCCCCCAAATTTTGCTTGTATTTCATTATTCAATAAATGAACCAATCTATATCCACCAATATATAATTTTGTGACTTCATTTAATACCCCTGTTGTTTCTATTATATATATATATATATATATATATATATATATATATATATATATATATATATATATATATATATATATATATGGATGTGTGCCCGTCTGTGTTAGCATAAGTGATAATGAACATATATGTACACATGAAATTTATCTAAAAATAAACTCAAGATATTTTGTTTTCGCTATCCATGTCTCAAAGATGGTTAAATGCACATCTACACAGAATATGTAGAAAAACGCATTACCCTATAATTATCTCAGGTCTCAACTGGATACAAACCACAAATAGTATTCGTTATTATCATTGATTTATGGATATGCTCCCGACCATATCTCTTTCTTTGCATGTCTCACAAAGTGACTCTCGTGTTTATGGGTCCTTTGCGGAAGAACTCGATCTGCGAGTATCTCTTTAGATTTGTCAGTTTGAGGGTATTCGTTATTTTCGTCACGGAAGCAAGTTATATCCTATCATGTCTTCCGGACTTGAAATCGCCATTGAAAGAGTTTGAATTACTGCTCGTTCTTGTGAAGTCAACTTCAATATTTTGGAATATAGAGAAAAAAATATAGATATCTTCCCCCCTCTCTCTCAAAAATAAGCAAGTAAGTGTAATGACGTAGAACGTAGATAGAGAGACTATGGGATTTTGTAACGATACTATAATAAAAGCTAACTACGAAAGTCGTTTAAAAAGTAAAGAAAGCATAGTCTTTAACTAAAACAGTAAAATAGCTACAAAAACTTTCAAATCATGAATGCATAAGTTCAGTCATCATAACAATTCAATTTGCAATCACCTCTGATCCATTTGGGCGAAAATAATAGGAGACATTACCTTCTGGAACGCACCTCATAGTTAAAATATTAGCTCCCATAACACACATTAATTCGGTTTTGATAGGAAGCCACTGCTTATCAAGGTCAAATTCTACTCGAGGATGAAGATTGTGTGTCAATTGACCAATGACACGTCATAGTAATAGTCAGTAATGTTGACATTTGAGTCGAATTTGATTCTTGATTATCTGCTGTTGTTTGTAAAAAATCTGAATAAAAAACGTCAACTAAGACTATGTTCTGTCGCTTGATTGACTAGATATGTAATCCAAACCGAGAAAATCAATCAGTTCCATGAGATATCCGGTGAAAGGAAAATCGCAAAAAGAATATTGGCTTGTGATGCTAAGATAGGTTATAAACAATGATGAATAAAAATATCACGTACGCATGGAAGCGTTTGAAGTAGCAGCGACAGTGGATGCTGTTTATATATATATACGATTTTGTTAGATGCTATCTCTAATTGACAGTTTCTTTCAGCTAATCAGAAAAGTGAAAACATTAATCGTTAAAACTCGCGCTTACTAGAGAAACTGATTAGAGAAACCCAATCACACAGTATTTACCTTTCACACACAAAGAGAGGATGTGACCCACAGACAAAAGGTGAAAGAATGGATATATGACCTAAAAGCAAGTGCACTCTGGCCCCGCTAAAATTATTCTGAGTAGCCCTGTCAGTATTTCTTGGTGAGGACGCCTCAGACAACAAGCGATAGACTTTTGGGGGTTGTTTAGTTCTCGCCTACTGCAAGAACTTAGACACCAGGCTCGGACAGTGGGATTGAGAATTCAGCGAAAGCACACATTTCTTTATTTTTTGCCTTTCCACCCCAAAAATGGCACAGTGCCCCTTTGATGCAAGGGGCTTCTATCTAAGACATTATTTACAGTGGTACTATGTAGGGAGATGAGCAGCAAGACATCTGTTTACATTACACTTAAACTTCTGCACGTCGGTGTAATGAGGAAAGCAGGAACGAAAGCAGGACGACTTTTAAAATCATTCTAAATAATAAACGAATGACCTCCCTTTTGTCTAAAAAGAAATGGATACCCACTGTAGGAGTACATGTGTGTGGAATTATGGAGCAAGAGTTGCACAATCCTTAATAACACATCTCTTCCGTTGATACTACCTGATTTCAGTGGTAAGAAGAAATCCAGGTCAACTGAAAACAATGCCGAGATTTGCAGAAAACAAATACAACACGTGATATCCCCAAATGGTCACCCGTGTTTTTTGTATTTACCAGGCTAAACGATGCTTAACTTCGGTGATCTAATTGAAACCTATGTGTCTGTGTAATTATACGATACATATTCAAAATAATATATGTACTCAAATGTGGGAAGAAAATCCTGAATTAATTGATATATAATGCAGAGTACAGCTTTAGTCATAACTTGCCTGGTAGGAAGAGCGGATGTTTCCATCGGCACGAAAGCCAACATAGTCTAGCCAATTATTGAGGTGACCTTTTCCCTGTTTTGTTTGTTTACTTGTTCTGTATACTTCTATGAGGTCCACGCCAGAGGCCCTGCCTCCCGGTTTTAGTACGGAGTAAGTTTATTGCTTCCTGCAGGTGGTGATTTGAACGCAAGATCCGACATGACTGCTCGGCATTGTTTAGCGGGCTAGAGTTCTCGAGACTCTTCAAAAGTCCACATTCCGACCTTGTATCACATCATACTGCTATGAGAGGAAGAAATAGCATTATGCATTCTACTGAACGATGAGTTTGAATTCTTCCCATAAGTCATCTTATAAATAGACATTCTGCATTTACTGGGTTCCAAACCAGCTTCAAAATCTAGCAGGCAGTGTACTTTTCCCCCTCCTTGCAAATCTTTTTCACAGAAGAAACGTCGCGTTTCTACCCCTGCTGGAGTCTTGTTTTCATGGTAAGGGCTCAATTGAACTTCTATCTTTGGTAACTCCTGCAAAACCTTCACGGCAATTACTCGTCTTCTACAACCACTGTCAACAATTTCTAATTTTCGGAAATACAACGAACCAAGTTTACTTCTTAGAGCTATGCTCCTACGGAACTCTATACCGCATGACTTGTTTCCAACTGACTACAACATGGTCGTTTTTAAGTCCAATGTAAACAGGTTCTTGTTGGATTGTTCTCTTAAATAATCAAATTCTACTCAAATTCCACCACTACTTGTCAGGACAGAGTTGCCTCACCGACGATCTGCTACGCAGTATCCATTATTTTAGAATAGGTAACGGGCCGTAATAA
>NC_136484.1:18502213-18677213 GCF_053919585.1 Euprymna scolopes | reverse complement strand
CGTTCTAGTCACGTGGTTGATCAGATACGTAGAATTTGTGTAAAAAAATAATGCATGGAAGGATCTAAAAAAAATTTGTCCAGTGTTACAAAAACAGTAATCGCAAACAGTAATTAATAGGGAACGAATTGCCCCCTCCTTTATTAGTTAAAAATCATTAAAGTCACTTCCTCTCTAAAAAAAATTTCCAAACAAAAAAGAAACATGGCTGTCTGAACATCCCTTACGGTGAAAATGGAATAATCCAAATCACCCCGACTGTTATAATGCTAAATTCGCTTAAAATGAAAATGGAATATCCCCCCCCCTAATACCAATAAATAATTGTGTAAGATGGATAAATTATTTATCTCCAGTCGTTGCTCGGTTGGTACAGACCACAATCACCACTACCACCAGAACTATCACCATTACCATTAATGCTAATACCACCGCCATTATCATCACTATCACCACATCACCATCATCACTACAAAATTACATAACAAAAAATTTACGCATTTCGTGTGAAAACATTATTACGTACTTACGTATCATGTCGAAATTGGTATAAATTCCAACGCATTTTAGATGAAAATATTACACACTTAGGTTATCTTACCTTATCGATCATTTAAACCAACACATTTCAGGTTAAAACAGTATTATGTACTTATGTATCATGTTGAAATTAGTCTAAATTCCAACGTATTTTGGGTTATAAGATTATTACGTACTTACCACCACCACCACCACCATCACACCGGCCGCGCACCACCAGCACCGCCAACGTACAAGCGTAAACAAACTTAATTCATGTTATATGTTAAATAAGTCAAATATAATGGTCACTGCTATATTGTTATTTCGTGTGCACAGCAAAGAGAATTTTTTTTACTCTCTCTTGACCAAAAAAACAAAAACAGAACTTCTTTTCTAGAACATCTGTTTTATGGAACAATGCATCAAGATGGCGCTTCTAAACTGAGTAAAATATATACAAATAAGACTGGCATCTTCAAGTATAATGTGAACAAATACGTGTACTCTTAAAAATCAAGCTCGCTTATCTTTCGTTTATTTTACCAACTGTTTCTAATTCTTTTCGTGATGGAGATCATCATCCAAACATTATTATAAGCCCTATTCTCGCGTGGGTCTCAGACTTAATAAACATTGACCCATCAATAAAATAAAATAAAATAAAAGTTACAGTCGAAGACAAATTTAATATAGTTATGCAAAAATACTATATCTGTTGCAAAAAAGCAATTGTTAGTTATTACACAGTATGTCCTGCGTTTGTATTAAAGTTGTACTACTTTAAATTCAAGTATATTTTGTCATATATATAGGGTATCCCTCGAAAATGTCACCCATGCATTCGTCAATAGAATTGACAATGCATTCAGCAATCCATCTGCGTTTAGTAGCAATACTCTTTAGTGTATGCTTATGTTATGCACGAACGTTCAGTCATAAACGCTCAAAAGACTTTATTTTATTGCTGTTCAACGATGATCACACCATGCATACACTAAACAAAATTGTCAATAATGTTGATGCACACAACCATGGATATTGCCTTGAGTTTTGATGTGCAAGACTGTTTTTGGTTCAAGATAATCATACGGATAAAAATCATGTAATTGAAAGGCGATAAAAATAATATTAGACATTCATGATTGATTCTTAGATAACAAATTTAATATAAACCGAAGTTTATTTCTAGCCGCTATGATTGGATTATAGTAAGGATGTGAAATTCTGTAAGCAATGTAATTTTAAGAAAGATCGCTTAAATAATACAAATAATACTACGAAAAAATATCCACGAATAGAAACAGCAAACAAAATCACACCACGAGGTGTCAACACCTTTTCGATTCAAACAAACAATTCACTGGTGTTAGAAATGTAATACCCGTAAAAACTAGTTTCTCTCAATTTCAAAATTGAATACTAACTGCAAAAGTTTTCCACCGACGAGGAAAAGGATCAGGGGACAAATTGAAATAGAGTAGCGACCAATTAACGAAAAACGAGTGTGCAGGGTTTTTTTTTTGTGTACGATGAAGTAAGTTAAATTTATATACGCAGAAAAAATTGGTGATCAATATCGAATCTCGCGGACCTCTTAGATCTACATTTATAGAAGATGAACAGAAAAAACCCTCAACACTAAGCATCTGTTTGGATTAGCCTGCTACGCGATAAATAACCAAAGTAATATGAACTAGAAGGACAAGTGGAAATTCCACGGAATGAGAAATGTTTTCATGATCAACAAATATGTTTTCATTAAGTAAAAACTATTCTGGATAGAGCAAAAATTTGGCTTTAGATATAAAAGCAATAACACGCAGCAACTATGAGTTCATTAACATTTCTATAAAATTGTGTCCAGTATATTTAAAATATAGAACTGAGCGAAATGAAATAAATCAATAATAAGCAAGTAATATTTCGCCACATAGTTCAATACAATCTTTAAACCACTTCCTAAGCAAAGCCCCGCTTGGCAAACAATATTCGTTTAGCTTAGTTTCTTTCGAATTTCCCCTTATTACGTAACGTTTCGCTTAATTCTGTCTCCGGTGATGACCCCCTCCTCGTCGAAATTACAGAGTTTCTTTCTTACGCCATTAAAAACATGATCATATATTAATATATATATATATATATATATATATATATATATATATATATATATATATATATTTTTATATATAAACACAAAGTTACATTAAAGGGAGACCATTCTTATATTCTTGACGAGGGTTGCTAAGTTGGCCGTTTTACGGCCGAATTTTGTGAATTTTACCTTTTTTGAAGCAGTTTGGCCTATGAAAATTGTATGTGGCCTTTTTACAAAGCGAAACCTACTGACCAATTAAGGCAGGAACAAGCAGCGGAGAACTAATGTGCTCTTTTGTAATTGTTATCAAGGAGCACGTTACAACTGAACAAAACTGATATTCCAGTTGCTTACGTAGTAGGCGAGAAAGAGATAAAGGAAAGAGGCGAAAGAAGAAAGAAGTTAAAGAAAGAGCAAGCAAGAGATAATAAGAGAACAGCGTTACTATAGCAGAAAAGAACGCATTGAGTTGATACTTCTGCGGGTAAACAGCACACAGCTGTTAACGGTTTATACGAGTAACAAACATTCTGCTAAGACAAGAAGAATCGATCATCACGTCAGCTACGCCTTATTCTGACCCAGACAATGAAATGGGAACATGTTCGCTGGATTTGAAAACTTTTTGTATTGGAGAAACTCAATCAGCTTATAAGTTTTATAAATGTCGGATAAACCTTCGGAAAACACGAAAAAAAAATCATTCATTGCGTGCGATTTATTCAGCGTAAATTTTTATTTAATGTTTTTTCTCGTTCTTGGTAAGAAAAAGATTTATGGATTCGATAAGATTGAATTAAGTTGAGTTCATCCCAGAGTCAACGTCGGTATTCATCTAATATATAACATAACCTCGCAATATTTATATGATAATTTGTATTAAATGAATTATTCAATCAAGGATGCTCATTTTGCATGCTATATTCACAATATTTTGATGGATGCTACACCTAAGCTTCCATAATAGTGTCTCTTTAAACTAGTTCAACTTCAGAATCCTTCAGTCTAAATCATGAAGTAGTCAGAATTTCGAATTGATTTTTTTAATTAGTGTCAGTCTTTTTTTATAAACTGTATTATGGCATATTTTTTTAAATTATATGATCTAATTCTAATGCTTTCTCTGATCAAACTCGTTCGTCTCGTTAGTCTAGCAGTATCAGTTAATTTGCTGTTTTTATGTATTATTGTAATACATTGTCTTATTGCAGTACCTTCTTTCGCAGAACTACAGACTGGTAAAACTCTCTTTCCGCTGATTGTTTTCCTCCTACATATTGTGTTGGTCCTTTCAAAACCAATTCTGATAGACATCTGTATTTCGTTCTTGTTAGCTCTTTACATCAAGTGGTTTTACATATAGCGACTTCCGTAATCTATATAATTATAAAAATCAGAGCTCTTTGCTTGCTTGCTTGACGTTTAAACGATTCATCTGGTTTCTGACTTATGGTTTCAAAAATTTCGTTTGCTTACCTATTTCATAGCTCCCCTGTCTTAAATCCAACATAAAAAGACACTGATGCTATTCAAAGCATACTCAAGGTCAACAATAGTTTTTGTTTGGACTTATTTTAATGTCTTTTCCTTACAAATAAATGTAATATAATCCCGTTGATTAAATAAAAAATTATTTAAATATAAGTAATATAAACATAATATATAACTATACTCATATTCATAACAACTAGAAAGGAAATTCCCAGGGCATTGTACAATCAACCAGAAAGGACCATTCTATGACATTGTTCTAATGTTAAAACTTTGTTACATTAAATATAGTAGTATAAAAATAACTCATCTTTATTAGTTTTGTCTTAAGCGACACCAATCATTTATTTGGAATATTTCACTTCCTTTTAAAGGGGTATTCAGGATAATAACAGCCATAGCGACAACCGTAATAATTTTTTATATTTTTTTTTATTGCAATTTCACCCCAAACAAGGCACATTGCCACTTTGCTGCAGGGGCTACTATCAGGGACATAAGCATCATGGGTACTGTATAGGAAGTTAGGCAGCAAGAAGTCGGTTCACGATACACTTGAACTTCTGCATATCAGTACAGTTGGGGAAGCAGGGACCCGGAAGGGAATTCCAAAGTCTAGCGGTTCTAGGGAAGAAACTACTGGTGTAAAAACCTCTCTTACATCTAGGGATCTCTACCGTAAAGGGGTGGGATTTTGCGCTAGTTGTCGAGTTTATCGGGGGTATTTACGTCGAGGGGGCACAAGTGCTTGCAGTTCGTCAGAGCATTCACCGTTAAAGTACTTGTAGAAAAGGCAGAGGGATGCAACCTTTCGTCGATAGGACAGAGGCTGAAGTTTAGATGACAGTTCAGGACCTATCAGATTGGAGACTCTCTTTTAAACCTTGTCTATGAGCGAGAGACTAGTAGCAGATGCACCAGCCCAAATATGACAACAATACTCCATACATGGGCGAATGGTGGCCTTATAGAGGTATAGGATACTTTCGGGCGTTAATAGCTTTCTAGCACGGTAGAGAGAACCCACCTTTTTCGCAGTGGCACTGGCAATGTTATATAATATAATATATGTTATATAATGTAATATAATAGATATATAACTATACTCATATTTATAACCATATTTACTTCTTTTAGCAGCGACCTGTGGATTCTGACGATTTGTTTTATTCTGGCCTTACTTAAAAAACTTTCTCTTCAAGATGGGCGGAAGTAGAATCTTGGTTTTAGTAGTGCTTTTTGTAGTGCCTATTTAATTTTAATGCTTATTGTAGTGCTTTAGAGGCTTCCTTAGTTTTATTTTTTTTTCACTCATCACTTCCTTGTTTTTGGTAAGAATTTGTAACAGCTTTCTTTCGATTTTCAAAGTTGGGCCCTTCTTTATTTTACCGTAGCTACCATCTGCGATTAGGCCTGCCATTTTTGTCAGAGTACTCCGACATATCCATCACCACAGTAGCATTGCCTTTGTCTGCTGGCAGAATTATTATACTGCTGTCACTCTGTAGGGTTCTTATAGCCAGCCTATCTTCCCGAGAGATGTTTCATTTAGGAGGCTGTTACAAATCCTTACCAAAAACAAGGAACACATCGCTCCGATGAGATATAGACTCACAAATACAGACAATTACTTCCTCTTCGTTTATTTACTGTTCGTAAGAAATCCCCTACATTTCCAAACTCATAAACAATGTTTGTCCTTGTAACACAATCTTATTTTCATACCGATAATCATAATAATGTTCTTTCATAATAATAACTTATTCGAATAAACATTTAACTTTTAATAATAATAATAGTTGATCTGACAACTGACTATTAGCAAGGCCACTCAGGCGTCTTCCGGGAAGCGAATATATAACAGAAGATTCGATCATATTAGATTAATTTGAAGATTAGTTTGCAATAATTAAAAATAATATAAATAAAAACTTGTATTCGAGTGACGGAATAAAAACCACCCACACTCGTGGATTATATAATTGAGTTCGGATTTTCGTCCATATTTTATATAAAACAATTATATTCGACTAGAAATGCTCTGTGAACGAACAGATATTCTAAAGAACGTTAAACGTTACATCAGCTGAAACGTGTGTCCAAATATTCCAAATTATCTGAATTATGTAACAATATCTAAATTGATTTTGAACTAGCTATATCGTATTTTCAATATCATATCACGCTGGGATTGGATCCCCCATGTCAATTGTCTGTGGTGTTTTATCTCGTAAGAAGTCATTTCCTGACTGTTCTGTCAACCTCAGTTATGAAAAAAAAGAAAAAAAGGAAATCGACAAAAAAACAAAAAAAAAACAAGAAACAGCCTTAATTTTTGTATACACAGATAATAAGCATAGCAGTACTACACTCATATTTAACTCAATCTTTTGACATAGTATTTACGAAATACATTATAATTTAAAAAAATCTGCGTCTATTTTTTACTATGAATACATGTACAATAATTAGTCATTCGTATCTATCTATCTATCTATCTATCTATCTGTTTGTCTATGTCTCTATATGTCTATGTTTTAATAGTAAATCTCTATGTATCGTTTTATTTTGTTTGTTTGTTATTTTGTTGACATTGGGCATAAATTATATGGTGCTCAGAGGACAGCATCATACATGATGACTCTACTAAAATATGACGCAACTAATCACAAGATCAGTAAAGGATGATGCTATCCATCAAAACCGAGACAGCATAATTTCGCTCAATAGACGGTGTGACAGACTGATGACATCATCAATCATAAAGATGTGTCTGGGCAGTTGGATGTCTAGCAGTTCATGAAAATTGCCCATGTAAAATCGGTATGCGTACTAGACATTAAATTAACTCTGGTACGCATCATTTGATTTTTGTTTTTATCTCACACCTGAAATAGAAAAAGTGGCATCAAATATGTTACTAATGTCGCTGGAAAAATTGTTTGACGCAATCTTCTAGATATATAATACAACGTTTCTTGTCTTGACAGAATACAAAACTGATTTAACAATCTAATGGAGGGTGATCTCTTTTCGTCCATCAACACAAAAATGATGGTGCTAACCACTGCTTTATTGTATAGTGATGTTACTTGTAACTGCTCGACTGAACTTTAATCTTTCGTCTATCGCTGAAAAATATTTACAGCAAGAACTCATCTGATTATAGCCACAGGAGAGAGATGCTCAACGTCTCTCCCCGAAATTAATGACTGTTTACGCCATTCTTTTAGGGACGTCATCAGGTATGAGTTTATCCTTTGAGCACATCATCTGGGCCGACAAACAAAAACCCAAACAAGCAAGATAAAATTCAACATGAATTTCCATGAACAAAGTTTTTATTTCTATAGCATTTTATCTATGGAAGGAAATATCCGAAGTTACTTCCCAGCATATGGTCGCCCTTAAGTCAAATGTAAACAAATACTGTCGACTCCTCTTCTGTCTCAACATATTAAGCTACCCATTTCACCGTTTTTTCTAATCTTCGCGTGGTAGTTCCTATTATCCATCTGAAGATCTGTTGAATCCTTCTACTCGAGTAAAAAGTTAATAATACATATTATATGTTAATATTTTTTTAAATTACAATCTTGTTTGAATGCGGATTCGTGCGTTGTTGATGTGATTAAAATTGTGATTAACTATAGGAAACGGCGGTAACTAATTCAAATCATCGACCTATTGATTGAATAATATATGCAGCAATATACGTGGATCTTCGTTAAATACAAACTGAGTTCCAATTAAAAATACTCTACGATCAATTTAAAATACTCTACAGACAAAGTTACATAATTTCATAATTTCAGATAAATCAGACAAGATAATACAATTTCATGTATATCATTTAGTAAGAATACGCAAGTAAAATCTGTTTCGTTATTAAAATAACGCAAATATTATTATATTATAATTCTGGTTAGTTTTAATCCCGTTGTATGTTATATTTTACCAGAGTCTGAAATAAACAAAAAAGGAAAAATAATACCCCTATACCTAGAAGTTCCTCCACTGTCACTCATTAGACCGATTACAAGTTATTAACATTGACTATTTTATTTTATTTATGATTACTTTGTTCAATAATAAAAATATTTTCATTCTGGAGTTTTGGTGAATGTCTCGTTACAATTCCGGGTGAAGTTACTTTTATAGGTTAAATAAAATATAACTGAGTCAACGAAAACTAACTAATTAAAGGTAACAATATCCTGAAGTATGATTTAGTTACCAAAATTATTGGATACAGCAATAAATCATCAGAAAATATGTAAACAAAGAAATAAACGCTTATAATACTTCTGAGCGTTTCAGTATTAAAAAATAATCTTAAAAATATGACATTATATGTCAAGTTATATGATCTGGTTACAGGCGTTCTATGTCTATATTTTAATTAGAAATGAAATTCTTAGCAAGATGTAATTAATTTATTGCAAGAATTAAATATCTTTTAAAATATACAATCTCGTTTTTTACAAAAATTGCCAGAGGAATCCCTGAATAAATCAAACGAATATCACTTTTCAGCTGACGCTAACGACAGCGTTCATTTAACGAACTATTATTTGATTTCGATTTCGGAGAAATTTATTCTCGAATATGCAAAAGTCTAGATTTGAAACTAGCATTTCAGCCCGACGTTGCCCGGGTTTTTAGAGGTGTATGTTGAGCAAAAAAAAAAAAAAAAAAAAAAGAAAAAAAAAGAAAAAAAAAGCGGTCAATTTTTTAAACTTCTACCCCTATTATGACCCCCTTAACATTTGTTGTTTTGAGCTCAAATCCAGTTATTAAGTTCGATACATGTCCAAGGAACCTATATCTAAAATTTCAAGTGTTTATACCGTCGGAGGAGTTTGGTAGAGTTCTCAAAGGTCAAATTGTTGAAATTTGACCCCTTAACAGCCAAATTTCTGGCCGAAAACGGATCACAACGATTCTACCTAATCTCAGTACCCGGTATATCAAATTTCGAGTCTGTAAACTAAAAATTGACAGAGTTATTGCGTACGGAAATGTACACAGACACACACACAGGCACGTTCGCTTTTATAGATAGATAAATAGATAGATAGATATATAGATATTGTAAACTATGCAAAAATCTAGATTTATTTGAAATTATTTGTTTACATGTCATATTTGTGAATAGCATTGAATAGCAGGGATTCATATTAGAGACATGTATAACGCGGGATTCAGAACAAAGGACGATAATAATGACATATATCTGTTTACATCATGGCGACTGTGATGATAATTCTTTTATTATATTATCATACGAAGCTGAGACATTTATGCAAAAATTCTTATTAACACAGAGGAGAGGAGATATATTATTGATGATGGAAAAGTGGACGGACACTTAATACTTGGAGGGGGTTATACTAATGATTATTTTGTTTACTAAAAATATTTTAATTCTGAAGTTTTGGTGAGTGTCCCATTACAATTCCGGGTGGAATAACTTGTATAGGTTAAATAAAACATTTAAGTTGATAATAGACAAAACACATTTACCTTTCAGTTGGTGGAATGATGACAAGAAAGCAAAAAGTTACAAAATATAAATGGTGATTCTTTATTAATCAGCCGGCTGATTGATGACTCAGGAATTCAAGTTTGTATGGCTAAATGGTCTAGTCTTCTCCCCCTTCGCCTCTAAGGGCATCAGCTCCATTAAGTCACTGTTTGACTCTAGTCTCTAACTTACTCTATCACTGTGACTGTAATTCTCTGATTCCCTCTAACTTCGAACCCTGTCTCAATATATTGAGAATCTCATTTATTTGTGACTTCAGAAGTGTGGTCAGCCAACGTGATAAAGTTTTATCACGTTTCAATTTACCCGTGCCATTTACACATGTATCTAAACTTGAATATGTTATATATTCAATCATCGAAGTTATCCTTGAGGGGTACCAAATTGAATATTCGTTACATTTGAATATGTTATATAGAGTTCTTCATTTAGGGGCACTTTTTACGTTTGGGTGTATACACTGTTATACATCAAAGATTCCGTGTGCGTATGATTGTCTCTAATATTTTTGGTTGTGTGTTTGATTATCATAAAGGGAATTGTGTGTGTGACATGTAATTTCTGAACCTACCTCTGTTTCTTCCCGCTGTTGAACCCTGTGGAAATTTCTCATCCTGGAGGGAGACTTGATACCTGTTTGACGAAGATTTATCACTCCAAGACGATGAATGTTTTTTATAGATTTTATTTCACTTTCCCCAGAGGTCCTGCAGCAGGTGTAAAGTGAAATCTGCTTGTGTGGTTCTTCTTCACACACGTCAGCGTTCGTCTCCCCCCTCCCCAGTTAAGAGGGGGAGACCACGGAAGAACCTCCGTCTTCTTCAAAGCTCAAATCAAATCTCACAGATCTAGCCAACCACGTCACACATACGTAATTTGGTCAGCTGACCTTTGGTTCTGGTAAACGTGTCTACCTCCACGTTTACTCACCTCTCTCTCTCTCCCTCTTCCTCTCTCTCTCCCTCTCTATTCTCTTATAGAGACACAGAGAGAGAAAAATAGAAAGAGTAAGAAAGCCAGAGAGGGGGGAGAGATGCTCGTTAACACAGACACGTTCGCTTTTGTAGATAGATAAATAGATAGATAGATATATAGATATTGTAAACTATGCAAAAATCTAGATTTATTTGAAATTATTTGTTTACATGTCATATTTGTGAATAGCATTGAATAGCGGGGATTCATATTAGAGACATGTATAACGCGGGATTCAGAACAAAGGACGATAATAATGACATATATCTGTTTACATCATGGCGACTGTGATGATAATTCTTTTATTATATTATCATACGAAGCTGAGACATTTATGCAAAAATTCTTATTAACACAGAGGAGAGGAGATATATTATTGATGATGGAAAAGTGGACGGACACTTAATACTTGGAGGGGGTTATACTAATGATTATTTTGTTTACTAAAAATATTTTAATTCTGAAGTTTTGGTGAGTGTCCCATTACAATTCCGGGTGGAATAACTTGTATAGGTTAAATAAAACATTTAAGTTGATAATAGACAAAACACATTTACCTTTCAGTTGGTGGAATGATGACAAGAAAGCAAAAAGTTACAAAATATAAATGGTGATTCTTTATTAATCAGCCGGCTGATTGATGACTCAGGAATTCAAGTTTGTATGGCTAAATGGTCTAGTCTTCTCCCCCTTCGCCTCTAAGGGCATCAGCTCCATTAAGTCACTGTTTGACTCTAGTCTCTAACTTACTCTTTCACTGTGACTGTAATTCTCTGATTCCCTCTAACTTCGAACCCTGTCTCAATATATTGAGAATCTCATTTATTTGTGACTTCAGAAGTGTGGTCAGCCAACGTGATAAAGTTTTATCACGTTTCAATTTACCCGTGCCATTTACACCTGTATCTAATCCCTTTCATAAACTAAAGAAATCCGTAAGTTAAATTGTATCATTTAACCTATTTGTTACGTAACATTTACAACTTTGTTATTGTCCATTCTTTTAACTGACATATTTAATGTCCAGTTATTTATAAAAGAATGGACAATTGCTCTATTATTGAAATAAATAACATTTAATTATTTGCGAGAACAATGCAAATCGTTCTGCATTCTTAGGATTTTAATATCTATTATCTATTAACACATGCCTACTGGGTTCGATTCTAACCTTTTCCTTATATCATTTACAAACTTATCTAGTTTTGCTTCCTTACCCATTGGGGTCTGTCCCTTTTCATGATAATTTGTAAAAATGGGCGTGGAATGTGATTACGTACAGAGCATACGAATGCATAAATGTTGCATTGCTCTTTCATATGTTGATGAAGCAATAATTGTAACCGTGTGGTAGACACCTCGTTGTTGTAAAATATCGCTCAGCAATTCATAATTCAGAAGTTTATTGAAAGTTTGGCCAGGAAATTTATTGACATAAGCCGAAATTCAGAAGTGCCCTTTTAATTTGTACTTCACTATTTTTACTTCAGAACGAGGAATGTTCTCTACACGCGTCCTTAATACACGTCCATATAAGACTATTGTCTACTCGTAAAATGGGTCGCTCGCCAGTAACCAACTCTTGCATTACACGTTGCTAATTATACAAACTTAATATTGCTGATAGTGCGTAGCGTATTTTAGGACAGAATTATACGGACACTTTTAGAAACAAATACCAACCTATTTTTACCAGAGCACGTTTATGTGAATAAGAACGAATTATATTCATGAAAATCTCCTTCAACTTCGTTAGCGACTTTGTATGGCGTATGAATCGTCCGCAAGATCATATCAGTTTGTTCTTGTTTATACTGGCCATTACTGTCAATATGGAGAATTAAAGAGATTTTAAGTATTATGAGGGTGACCATAAACTTTTTACCTAATAAATGTCTAATGGATGCATATTTATAGAAGTAGAAAGCCAAATATAGGGGTCATTGGATAATGAAAAGTTTACACTCTCCATTTCTGTGTTTCCTGTGACATATGTAATCATAAACGAATTTTCCGTTACCTTTTTCTGGCGTAAAAATACTTTTATTAATTTCATGAGATTTGTATTTGATATGAGTATGGCCAAGAGTTCAGAGTGTTCAGTCTGACACACGGTGTTTTTTTTTTCTTACATTCGACTATATACATGATCTGTGATTACGAACAATGGCGTGCTGTGGTCGTCCGAATAAAATCATTTATTTGAAAGTGTTTCTTTATTGTAATAATTTTCTATTACAAGCCTTGCAGACTTTATAAATGACATAAAAATGGATCGTTTTTGAGGTCACTTATATGCATATATATAGAGAGAAATAAAAAGGAACAAACAAACCGTATTATGTGTTCATCAACGTTTCGTCTTTATTTCCAGACTGCCTCTGGATGAATGAAATAAAGACGAAACGTTGATGAACACATAATACGGTTTGTTCCTTTTTATTTCTCTATTTTGTCGGAATACTATTTCCATTTTTCTCATCATCATATATATATATATATATATATATATATATATATATATTTATATATATATATATCATATTTACGCTATCTGTGTGTCTCTTCAGCTGTTGTGCATTACAAGACCCGCAATTTATAACTCTGGAATATAAAGAATATAAAGTCAAATACCATTTTAGTTCCAGCAAAAAGAATATAACATATGTCCTCAAATACCTTACGCACCGTATTCTTTTGAGAATGTTTGAACTATGAATAGTGTTAAAGGGTTTGGTATGCAACGGCTCACCTTAATTGAATCCATTCATCATCGCCATTCCATTTCTATCGCTGAGCAGAATTAAAGGACACTTTCCCGTTGATATAAACAGGATTGACACGATAGGTTCGAAAGGGCAAGACGTATAAATACCTGTGCGTGTGAAAAAATGTGAGGTCTAATTTTGAATCGTACGCATTCCGTTGACACAGAGATCTCTCATTCTAGACTGAAAATTTTTTTATCTAAAGAGTCGAGGTGTGGCATATAGTTTTTTTTTTTTACAATTATTTTATATTAATTTAATTTAATTTCAGTTTTCTCAGGGGTTGTTCACTCCTTCTTGTATTTAATCTTGTATAAAGAAATGAATATGTTTCAGCTTTCTTAAATTATGTTTTGTATTATATTATTTACTTTTTCCCTCTTAACTGAACTCGTAACCTACAGGTATAACTCTCTCTCTCTCTCTCTCTATCTATATATATATATATATATGTATATCAGGCAAACATTATTAAAAACAACAGAGATATCTTGCTTAATGATTCTTTTTTTCATTTTTTCGATCTTTTGTAAGATTTCTTTAACTTCAAGATGGAAGGTATTTACAAATGTTCCATGGTTCACACGAGCGCTTTCGATTCTTTCTTGAATCATCATCAGATGGAAATAAAATACTAAAAATAGAAGTGAAATATATAGTTACGAATGATAAAAGAGTCAATGAAAAGTCGATTAAAATATACATTTACGAGTGATAAAAACCTGATTAAAAATTAGGATGATAAAAGGCAATGTTAGTAAAACCAGTCGTATACTGGTTATGCTAAACATTTCAGCACATTATTGCTACTTTCAAAATTAATGCTATTTATAGATGGGTGCTGGGTTTTTATATATAGTGCTTCAAGTATTTTTAATTTTTTACAATTACTTTCTCGTTGAAAAATCCTTGTGTTGTCCACGAGGACCTTTCTAAGATTAGAGGGGGGGGGACAGCTATGTTGATTTGTTAAATTCTGGTATATTGAGCTAGTACTGTTCAAATGCATCGTTAATCGACGGGACAATGTTGTTTTTGTATGTCCAATATATGCGTTTTTATTTTCGGAGTTACACTCTCCTAAGGGGCATTGAAATTTGTACACAATATTGGTTTTCTCCAACATTTTTGTCGCCGGCGAGGAGTTATTTTTAACAATGAGGTTCTGGGTTCGATACTTCTTATAGTATATAATAAATCTAATCTTAGAATTGTTCTCTAGAGGTGCTGTATATCTATGTATGATGCTTTTAATTATTTTTTCTTCCATTCTAAAATTTGGTGTCATTTGGTTTTTATAAAATATGTCTATAGGGTTAGTGTTAGAAGATTGACTAGTATTGCTGTTAAAGTTTTTAGGGGACTGTAACAATAGTTTAATTTGTTGATCAACAATATAATTCGGAAAGTAATTATTTATAAGAACCTGTTTGATATTTTTAATTTCTATTAGTAGTGCTTTTTTCGTAGAAGAAATCATCTTAGCACGGTTTAAAAGATTTTTGATTATGCCAATTTTATAACGCTGAGGGCACTCACTTTTAAAGTTCAAGAGGCTGGATTTTGTACTAGTTGCTTTTTGTATACAGTTGTGTCGAAAGTATTGTTAGATGAGTCTATAAGGACGTCCAGAAAGTGAATTTGTTTGTTATCATTTAATTCTATTGTAAACTTAAGGACAGAGTTTTTTTTTGAAAAAGATCTTGAAGTTTATATGTCTGTTCGTCATTATCAGCTAAGAGGAGTATGTCGTCAACATAACGTACACACATAGGGGGCTTATACATACGTATATACATTATATGCATATACATACACACACACACACACATATATATATATATATATAGAGAGAGAGAGAGAGAGAGAGAGAGTCTAAGGCAGTTTATGTTTGTACATACGTTATCACCTTTCACCCATAATAAATTAGATTGTTTGATCAGTATAGATGAAGATGATTAAGCTGATGCCACTGAAATAAACAATTGTGGCTTCTGCAATTTAAAAATGAATTGTTCGCATATGAGATTATATTGTTACATCGACTAATACAGTACAATTAAAATGTAAAATTCTGAAAAGTGACATTCCTTTGAATAGACGGCACACTCAAACTGAAAATTATCATTCTAACTTGTACGCATAATATTTACTGATGATATGAATACGGTACAATCACCTTGATACATTAGTTCACGCAATATCACCGAAGTTAAGCAACGATGAGTCTAGGCAGAACCAGATGATTAACCATTTGGGAATGCTAGGCGCTGTATGCGCTCTCCACGTATCTCGGCATTGTTTCCAGGTCTCTTGAACTTAAATATACTTGTAACTGGAATTAAAATAGTGAAGAATCAGGAGACGTGTGGTTAGAGATTGTGCAACTCCTGTCACGATTCATTTGCGTGCAGGCACTCTTCAGTTCGTATCTGTTTTTATTGAAGGAGATTTTCATGAATATAAATAAAAATAAGTCAATTTTTGCCTGATTTCGTGTGCCTTGGGTGTAGGAAACTGTTGCGTAGGGGTGGACGCAGAAAAATTAGGAGTTAGCAGAGAACTGCGCCTCACTAGCCTATGTAGACTATAGTCTAATGGAGTTGCAAAGCTCCATCCTAAAATAATGATAAATAATTACTCCGTTGGTCAATTCACGAATGGCATTTGGAAAGATAGCAGTGCTCCCGTTTCAACATAGTATGTAAAATGGTAAGAAGTTAAGATTTAAAGAATTAATTAAACAGAAGTAGGCATGAAGCTATCGAATATCATTTGCCCGATGGCAATTTAATAATGGCGACGCGATTAACGTTGGTGTTTAATGAACATGCATCGAGGTGTCTCCACAAAACACAAAAGACAAAACAGGAACTCATATTTTGTGTGTGAAGTGTAACTGTGTAGTTTATAAAAGGTAATGTTTATGGAAAAAATGAAATAATGTATAAAAATTTACAGAGGACTGAAAAGTAATGAAAAAAAGAGAAATAAATTATTCATGAATATGCAGTTGTGTGCAGCGGGGGTTAGATCAGCGAGACTGATCGACATTTCAAGACAATGCGTGGTGGACTGCTTTGACGTCATCTGTACCAATAAAATACTGACAGTAAACAACAGAAAAGGAGAGAGAGCGGCCACGGCAGGCAAGACAAGCGACACATTTTATTTCACTGCCTTTCCCCCCCGGCAACGCATGCATTCTCTGATGTCATAAGTGCCATTCTGAAATAGAAAAGGTGGATTTAAATAAGCAAAATATTTTATAAACAGCTGCGCGTGTTTAATTTCGCTTCTAAGTGCATATATCGAGACAATTACAAAAGTTGATAGTTAGAAATTGTATAGACTGTAAAACACATGGAAACAAACGACGGCAGCGAAAATGTAACACCATAACCACGAGGGGAAACATGCAAATGTTGACAAAATACGCAGTACAAATTGCGCATTAGCTGAGAGAAGATTCGAACGTAACACGGCAAGATCACAGTCTATACGGATGCCCATTTTATTACTTGAACTTGCGTGAAGCAATATTTAACTGTACTTGTTGAACTTGTTCATTTCGAACAATGTGGTGGACAACATATTTATTACAACACATGGAAAATAGTTTCTGCATCAATTACAACCTGCAATGCCTCGATCTAAATAAACAAATACCTCGATCTAAATAAATGTACTTTATTCAAACTAACGAGTAATTTTTATTGCAGGAAACCTGTATAGATTTGTAACTGTATAATGTGTGTAAAATTTAAGATTACGTTTGATAATTTGTTTATTTGTATTATTCAGACTACTGTTTTCATCTTGGATGTTATTCTCACAAAATTTCGACCGATGTAACCCCCGACCTTCTTCAAGCGTATATTGTCCGACTTTTGAATCTGTACTGAATTTAAAATATAACCCTTTATATATGTAGGTAGCATGCTCTCAGTCATGACAGAGTAGACATCTTAAGTAATCCGCAAGTGTATTCTGAGTATCGCCAGCATTAGGGGTTAAAACTTGAACCTCCAGAAGAGTATCACTGAGAACTGAATTTTTCTTAGTAATGTATACGTTACGCTACAAGTTCTTGCTAATAATTCTAGTTTATAATGTTTGCCGTTAAAACAGAGAGTGTTTAGAGAATACTCAATCATCGGCCTCAACTCATCAGGTTATATTTTCTTGACGAGAATGGATGGACCTAGATTAATCCACCCTGGGTAAATTCTATTTCACAATTCCCTAGCTTTGAACAGATGGTATAGGGTAATTATTTTGTAGAATTTATTCATTTGTATCACTAAAAGAATAGCACAATCATTTCCCGGAGTTGAATGTTTGATAACTATATATAAAAAACAAACGCCAGTCTTAAATTCAAGAGAAATATTATTCGGGGTGTGTGAAGCAGTTTATCCAGAAATATATCTAGCCTTTCTCTGTAAAATAATGGAATTCGTCAGCTGTGTATAATAATTGGCATAACATGTGTTTTTAAAAAAATAAATTGCCTTTCCGTTAATTTTTTCTTAAATTCTAGCAAAGGGGAACGATAGATTGGAGTTCATTCGAGCACTTGTCATAAAAATTACGATAGAGCCGAGGCACACTCGCAACGTCTCTTCTGTGTGAAAGAGGTTGCAAGGGATAGAAAATGGCATCAATTACTAGGTTTCCAAGCCGGGTTTGAACTCTATCAAGGCAACTACTGATCAGATTTGATAACAGTATTGAATTGTAGGGCATATCTGCAGTATTGTAGAGGTATTCTTAACTCAAAGTCGAAACATCCCGTATGATGTTTGCGGCATCTGTGCCTAAAATCTATCAGTTTGTGGAGTGTGATATAATCTACAACTTCCGGTGATAATTCTTTCTTAGATGACCATTATTGATTCGTATCAGTATGGAACTGAAGATTTCTTATGGCCATTTAGCGCGATATCGACTAGGCTGTACACGAGTAAAAGACTTTATTTAACCTTTTAGATCGTTTGTTTTTATTGTATCGAGACATATATCAGTCAATTTTTCGTTTCTGGCGTTTTAAAAACATTATCATTAAATCGTCTACTCGCCACATTTCTTTTCTCTTGTTAGTGATATCCATGGTTACAAATAACAAGTTTTGCTCACTTAAAATATTTATCAAAACATTTGGCTGTCTTCGTTGTGTTATTTCACCGACTGAACGCCTCAAGTATTTCCTACAAATTATGCGTTGCCATCTTCGTTTCGAAATGTAAAAACTAATCTCATGTCGAATAGTGCATTAGATGAAGAAAATCTGAGTCCTGTTAGACAAGTGTATATAGGAACATACAAATAAAAGGACCAATTAGTGTTCAAAGACACCAGAAAAAAATCCGATATAAAAGTGACTAATTCGAGTCTCCGCCGTTTCTTCAGGGTCGATTTTCGCTCACTGTAAACAAACAGATAATAATAATAAAGTGTTTCGATTTTCGACTTTTAATATATGGAATTATTTATTTTAAGAACAGGAGGTGTTGGAATTATTTATTTTAAGAACAGGAGGTGTTGATATTAAATATTTATTTTTGGTGTCTTTTTTTAAGTGAATAAACAGACGAAACATTGTGACATTATTTGTCAAAATAAAAAGGTAAGTTTTTATTTTATTTATTTATGTATTTTTTTTTACAAAACTTTATTGATAAAAAATTGCAAATATCCTGTCCAAATCAAAAGAAAAATTCATTTAAGGATAAAAAGGAGGGGGCATTACATATTATTTTTAAAAATTCTTGGGTACAGCCATGAATTCCTCACTTTTATGTTGGCTTATTGCGGTGTTTTTCAACCCAACTGGTCCAAATAAAATATTGAGCCGGATTTAATATGAAATATATGGAATTTACTAAAAGTGTTTTTGCTTTGAACAACTCAGACCAATATTAATTGCAAAATGTTTTCATGTAGTAAGTCATAAAAAGATTACTCACAACATTATCTGTCAATATTGTTTTTCTTCATTTATCACATAAAAGCATTTGCAAATTATAAAAGGCAATTTTAATTCTTTAAAAATTATAAGTATGTCTCCATAGTTACAAATATTTATGACTAATTATAAATATTTTTTGAAAAGTACAAGAAAATGATTTATATATTGTTCTGAAAAAGGAATTCAATGAAACAATGGCTTTGCAATAAAGTGGAAACAGTTTCCATTATTTCGGCTGCTTTGAAAACTTTCCAACTGGACTATATGCATAAATTAAACTGGATTTAATTTTGGATTCATTTTCACTAAAGAATTATTTTCGCCTTTCAGATTACCTTGAAAGGATTTTCATGCAAGCTGAAATATTATGCGCAGTTTGTTTTTATATTTGTTTACATATCCAACATTTTTACACTTGTTTTTCTTGGCAATTTATGACTATAATAAATTGCAGTTTCACTTAATGCTATAACCAGCAAATTATAGAATTACGACAAATATAATTTGCTGATTTCTTTCTGTTCTCTGATGAGAAGAATAGCAAGCATAGCATTCTTTGAAACTCCTGGGATAAGGCTTTTGTAAATTGTTTTTGGGGTATTCAGTCGAACAATAAATTTTTATTGTAAAGTTCAACTTACAGTTTTAATTTTCTTTCTCTTGTAAATAAGCTCTACTCTACACTTTTACCTGTATAATGTCGTTCATAAATTCTGGGATTTTTTATTTTGATAACGACGTTTCCAGCACTTTCTTGTCAATTTAAGTTGCAAATTGTAAATTAATAACAAAACACCCAAACATACACAGACATGTAAACAAGTCTATGAGTATACTCATGAACAAATAACTGCGTGCAGGAGTTTTTTTTTTAAATTCACCTGGACAAAATTTGGCATGTGTCCCGCTGGTAACTTAGATATTAACAACTTCTATTTCTTTTAAACTGCATATTGAACCTACGCTAAATCTAAGAAATATGAGTACAAGAGGCGCAAATATATGTAGCTAAGATAGGAACTTTATAGTTTCGTTCATTTTAAAGAAATTCCTCGACATAAGAATGAATGATTTTTTTAATGATTGCGAAATTGTTTTTTTTTATGATGAATTAGCAACGCCAACGCCTAAGTGCTTTTAATTTTTATCACATCTCTTATCATATTATAATGGAAAAAATATCTAAAAACTGCATATTTTTCCATGACAATATGATAAAAAATGTGACCAAAAGACAATGGATACCGCCTGTAAGGGTACCTATTTACTATGCCTCCCCACGGGACAGAGTTAGACACCGGGGTCGTTTTTTAACGTGGAGAAAAGGTACAAAAATAAAAATTGTCTCACTCGTGAAGGGTTTCTCCTCCGCTGAAAGAGAACAAGAAATGGAAGTGCAGCATCTGAAGAACAGATACTACACTTTGATCTTGACCAAAAGGGTAGCTGTGCATCAAATGTTGAAGCAGTGTTGCACAATCCGAACCCCACCCCTTTTTTAATTAAGTCTGATGGAAAGGAGGACTCTAGTATGACGAGATAAGCGGAGAGCTCATACAGCACCTGGCATTCCCAAATAGTCACCCATTTTTGTACTAACCAAGCTGAAAGTTGCTGAACTTCGGTGAGTGCCGTATATATATATATATATATATATATATATATATATATATATATATGGTAATCAACATACAGTATTGTTTCGTTGTGTCACAGATCATCAGTGCGGCTAGACTAGCACCTTTCCCTAGCCAGGGAGTCATTCAAATACAGACTTTTTCGCTGTATCATAGATCTACACTGTAGCAAGACAAGCATTCATCCCAAGCCCGGCATCAACCACTGAATTAAAAGTCAGTAGTTCTCCATTAAACTATTGGGATAGACGCCACTGGCAATAGTGTCTAATAATACTTTATACTAATACTGATCGCCACTCTCATAGTGCTCAATTTTTTTATTCAGTCTTTTGCATTTACATTAAAGCAGTGACAGGCGATATCAATTACCAAGTACTCGACTCGAGAAGAAGTCCTTTATATATATATATATATATATATATATATATATATATATATATATATATATATATATATATATATATATATAATTAGTTATATTGTTTTGAAAAAAAAAAGGATTCCAGAAGAGTTCTCTTATATAAAGAAAAATCCGAAAATAAGAGCGTCTTATGTATGCTTTGTTGACAGAAATTTTAGATGAGATAACTCATCATTATCGTCGGTTTCAAACCTGATAATAAGGGACCGTTTCAGATACCCATATCAATCTCTTTTCAGCTTATACTCATCTCTGTCCCTCAGTTTCAAACCTGATGATTAGGGACCGTTTTAGATACCTATATTAAGCTCTCTTTAGCTAATACTCATCAGATTTGAAACCGACAGTACTGATGACTTATCTCATCAAAACTTTCTATAAACAAAGCATAATATATATATATATATATATATATATATATATATATATATATATATATATATATTTTCTGCACCACTTGATTAATCGTCACCAAAGTTAGTAAAAATATTTGTCTAATTCGTGATAATTAATTTTGGCGATATGTAGGTAATATTCAAATATGGATGCCACGAAAAATGTGAAAGTCAAACTTTTTGTCATAATTTCTCTTTTGTAAATACGTCACTTGATACGCAACTTGCTCCATATTGTTGCCGATGAAGTCCCACATTTGATACGAACTTCGACCTTATATATTTAACCTCGAAACGTCAGTTTATGGTTTAAATTGTGACAGAAAATTATTTTCAAATATTTGGATGTGATGCTCGCTTATAAGGAAAACCAACTAGCAATATTTCAGACTTATTGAATAAATAGTTTTTGAGTTATGAATGTTTCCATCGCAAAACTTTCAGAAAATGCCTCATACAATATAAAGAAGGAAGGCTCATATAAGACTGGCGGAATTTTACATTATCGTATAGAAAGGTGCAGTCGCAGAATTGAATTATGTTTTTACTTTTTTTTTTGAAACGATTAAAGCGGTCACTCTAGTCGATTTTTATGAGATCTACAAATAGACGTCATAATTTTACACGATTTTCGTTGTTTTCTAAAACAGAGAAATGTTACTGATGTGAACCCAAGGTTGGGACCACGGAAGGAAAACAGAGGAACACGCATTCGGTGAAGGGAGAGAACTTGAATGCCTACTAGACACTTTCCTCGAGTGTCTAAGGTCTCTCTGTACAGAGGTTTGTCAGAACAACCTGGCATGAGATACTTTTTCCATAAAAGTAAACCTTGACTTAATATTCCAAATCACGTAGTATTCGCTGCCCAAATAAGATCTCCTCACTATGGCTAACCCACATTAGTCTTTACGAGAAATGGTGCACCTTCTCCAAGTGATATTACCTCAAGTAATAGCACGAAGCTGGATACTCTACTAGACTAAATAAATTCTTGTCCGGGAATCCAGTAAAACCAAGAGACCAAAATGAAAAATATACTACAACGTATAAAAATGGTTAATTGGGGAGAGGAAAATTGTTCTCAATTTCTTTACTAACTCAGTGTTTGAGAGATAAAGAACTTAAATGGAACATTCGAATATTTATGTATCTCATATAGATTTCAAGTGTTAGCCCCAGGTCGTGGGCCCCTTGATTTCTGAGAACTTCAATCGAAGTAAAATGAGAGAAAGATATATTAACAAATGGCTACAGGATAAAGGGTAAGCGGAACTTACTATCTGATGGAGTCTACTATAAAAACGATAGTTTACATACCATTTCTTTAAAAATACAAATTATTTAACAAGCCAATTATTTGCAAAACACCTATACTATTCACACATAGAAAGACACAGCGACGGTGTACATGTCGTTAAAAACAACACTTATCTCACATGAAATACGTTACAAAGATTAAACTGACAGTCTTCAGAGTAAGATGTTTTTTTATTTATTATATATTCTTACGATCGTTTTCTACTACTTGTCGTTTATTCACCGTTCATTGGCACATGTTACCTGCTTTTAAATAGTGAGTTAATGGCGGGAAATACACATAAACAAATAGGCATCTCGCATGATGACTTTTATTGCCTCTAAGGTTACTGCACTTTTTATTTGATTCATTTTTTAACGAATCGTTTTGCAGACAACATACAAATTCACAATAATAAT
Source organism: Euprymna scolopes (assembly GCF_053919585.1). NCBI lineage: Eukaryota > Metazoa > Mollusca > Cephalopoda > Sepiida > Sepiolidae > Euprymna > Euprymna scolopes. The sequence continues at coordinate 18,653,668 of NC_136484.1, read as the reverse complement.
ATTATTAGCAAATCTTTAAGTTCAAAAACTTTTGGGCATCTAAAACAGTTAATATCTTATTAAAAGTACATTTCTCTAATCAAGTAAATATACTCGTGTACTGACACTTATAATGACGGTAAAACTTTTACTTATGAACATATAATGTAATTGAACAGCTTCGAGTACAGAAAAAGACGTAATTGAAGACTCATGATTGCAAATGCTCAACTTAATGACCATTATTGTCCAGATAACGTTGATAACAATTGAAGTGTGAGTATACTTTTTGAGACATTCGGTATGCAATATATTAATTATTTGAACCACTATTTTATCATGTTTAGCATTTTTAAACCTTCGGGCGATATAATACTCAATCTTTAGTATAGTTGCTAGAGGCATAGATAATAGTTAGTACTCCTTAACACTCTACTGGATATTGACGGTTACATCCTTGCTACAGGCGATAATAGATTAAGAATAACAAAACAATTCATGCTTCTACTCAGCAATGATGGATGGAATGGGAATAATCTACTTTTCTTGATTAAATAAAGAGTTCGAACTATCGTAAAGATACCCGGGTTCAACATAAATGAAGCCCGAATGAGTTTGCTTGGAAAAAGTCGGATATAATTTTTGCTGAAATATTTTCAAAATCAAAACAACACGAGAAGAGTATTCGGACTCAACGCAAACAATCCTCATATTAAAATTCCGCAAAAAAATATTCGTATTATTTAGATTTTTCGAACTATTGCTCTAATTTCGACCATTACTTTCGAAACGTTTCGGTCGATGTAACATCCGCCATTCTTCAGATGTATCTTATCAAACTCGGGTATCTATTTGTCGAACTCAACTTCCAAAATTCATGCTAGAATCTGTTGCATAATAGATTAAGTATCTGATAAAATTTAGTTTAAATTACACTCTTCTGGATATTGAAAGTTCAATCCACAATGCAGACGACATTCGAAAACAATTTTGGTTTACATAAGACTTCTATGCAATTATGCCTGCTGAAAAGCATGTTGTTTTCTTGGATTAAATAAAGGACTCTATTCGAAATTCAATACGGATTCCTGAGTTAAAAAAATTGATTCCCGAGTTCGACAAGACACACGTGAAGAACGTTTGGATATTACATCGACCGAAACGTTGTCAAGATATCACTCAAGATGAGTACAGTAGTCCGAATAATCTAAACAATGCAAATTATTCTCATCTGAAAAAAAAATCTGACACAAAAGTAAAGTATATAATCTAGTTTGTTGTTTTTCTACTGCGATTTTATTTGTCAAAATTAACTTTTTGTGTTGCAACAAAGGAAATTCGCGAAGAAATATTAAGTGAAAAAAGAACAAAGTAGATGACATGTGAAGTAAACGTGTTTAGGTTTTGATATAACTAGAAAGTGAATATACACAATAGACAGCAGCTGCCAGGTATATGGAATAATACCCTGGTGACTTTTCTTTTTGTGTGAGAGCGAAAATATATAACTTGATTTGTCCTGCGGGACACAGTTTCTTGCTTTACCAACGAAAGTTCCGTGCTTAGCATTCTTGTATTAAATGTTGGCACTCGTCCGCTCGAGGGGTTCCAAGGCAAGAGCAATTATTTAATTGAAGATTGTGTCGGTGAGGTATTTTTTATCAATTGCCCTGTGGGTAGAGAAACGTAGCCGATCAGAAACAGAATCCACTTTAACGAACTCGTATCAGGTGTAAATTTCAGCAAGCCGTGAATGACAAATTCTTTACGCGATTTAATGTCACTTCGACTTTGACATGACACCAACATCCAGGAATACATATGTCCAGATTAAAAAGGAACGTTTTATATAAGAAAAGATAAAACAGAAACTCTTGTTCTTATGATACGTCCATCTAATCTATGCGTTTAACGATATAATTTCTAGTTAACACTTGAACAGAAAAGAAATAAAACTATTTAAATATCACGCGTGACAGATTAGCACACATTTTATTTCAAATTTAAAAATACTATTATAGCATGTGTCAAAATTTTCTCATTCTTTCTTCTGCTACTTTTGTTTTAGCTTCTTTAGCTGGTTTCTAGTCATCTTCATCAGGTCTTTTTTCTGATACCGTATCGGTACACAACATCCTATTCCAGTAGTTTCTTTCCAAGAACCACAGGCTTGTTGAACTCTCGAGCTGATCATTGTATTTCCACTACTTCTTTCAAGACTAAGGTCAATATGGATCTCTTGCCTTTGTAATAATAATAATAATAATAATAATAATAATAATAATAATAATAATACTTCGTTTTTATCATCCCCTTACATTAAGTGGCTTCACGATTTGTATTGAGCGATTTTCATAAAAACAATGAAATACACTAATGAAAAAAACAAAACAAAAAACTCAACAGTAAAAAATACGTTCAATCGTGAATATCTTAAAAAGATATTAAGTGTATCATATTTTCCATTTTACAATTCCTCTAACTGTTCAACCATAATCATAGAAATTTCATTTGAATTTTACAACCATTTATTAAAATAAAAAATATATATACATTGATCTATAGACATATACAGTAGTAAAACATGCTTTGACTGAGAACAATGAACTTGATGATATATCTTTGAGCAGTTGTAATAATCATAATAACACCATATTTAACGATAAGACAGGACATTTTGTTTAACACTTACAGCACTCATATGTAGTTCGTATAAGAACACACCATAACAAAGCTAATCTCAACCAAAACACTAATCATGTATACAACACAACATTATAAGTCGCTATTTTAATATGAAACACTGCGAAATATTTATCATTATTGTCATCATTGTTTATTAACATCATCGATCATTATAATTCCATTACAAGATGTAAAAGGTGGCTAAACGAATTCTACCCAATTTATAGAAATATGTATCACTTGTGTAAAAAAAAAGTTATGCTATGAGTTGAATACTATATCGGTAGAAGACGTCACCCCGCCTTTAAGTTCAAAACTTATTTCGTGTGGTGATGAAGGGTGTTCGTCCATCGAAACGGCGAAGTGCATCGAATCATCTGAGGGCTGATGGATAACACGTATTAGGATATTTTTAAAGTGAGCTGATTTGCATTCATGAGTCACATTCAATCTCGCGTCGCAACCAGCCTTATTCAGCGAAAGGACAATATCGAGACAGCTGGAAGACAAATGGGGTGTAATTGTAAGTATCTGTTACTGACCAAGCTCAATTTTGTTTTGCTTCTGTGATCAACAAGAACCGGTTTTCAACGTAATTATGCCGTTAAAACATGTTGGAGACGGTGACAAGGTAGCAGTAAAAGAGCACTTCGAGTAAAAAAGCTGTGGCAATTATCAATGACAATCCCACATCAGGACCTGTCGTCGTCTGATTGTTTCTACTTCAGCATGTTGGAAGTTGAGATTTGTCATGCGCCCAACCCAAATTGGATTAGTGTAACAATGTTATTTCTGCGAATGAGAAATCGTCTCTCCTCTGTGTTCTGGGCCCAACCTTACCCGACAATGTATACAATCGCTCAGCCGTTCTGATATGTATGCTGTGAGAAAGGATTTTACAAGTTTGCTGCATAATGATTAGTTCAACCAAAAGATGAGGAATTTATTCGTTCCCATCAATTCTGAGTCGTATTATTTGTGGATATTGTGATAAAGTTTGATTCGCTCTACAATGGCAACAACAAGAAGCATCTTACCAATTGGCAATATCACACGAAGGCACTGTTTTTTAAGTGACAAGTTAATACGAATTGCTAAAAATACTGTGATAAGGTCAACGAGTAAATACAGTTGGAATGATTACACCTTGACTTTAATTAATTAGAAAGGAAAATAAAAATAAAAAAGGAAACAGAAGTGTGTTTGGAGTGCAAGGAAAACCAGAAAAGAGTGTTCTGTTAAATGAAATAAGAAAAGATATTTCAGATTGCAGCATTTAACTTCCTCTTATCAACATGCACGTTTATTTGCACGCTCTTACTCTCTATCTCCTTATCGCCTTCAGTTTCTTTCTAGTTCTTTCTCTCTATTGTCGTTTATTCGAGCTTATACATATATGAGGAAAGAATCCCTACGTCTTGCGCAGCAGATGAACCAGCACCGCAGTGCCGACGCGGTCAACAAGGTGATGTACAAATCGACTAGGTCTGCCTCAGCTATCGGATGCGGCTGATTGCATGTGTGCAGACTGTCCTGGTCCGTCCCTGCCTCTGTACTTTTGCTTTCAGCGGAAAGGGTGCTAGCAGTACTGGGCAAGCTGCTTATTTCTACTTTGCCTAGGCGGGGAGAGAGGTGAAAGTCCTGTGGCGATGGAGTGAGGGTGTACCGGCAGGTTTGATGGACTGGAAGTAGCGGTGTGATCTCTGCACTCAGGCGATTGGAGTATGATGGTCGTGGTCTTGCTGAAGAGCTCCGATCGGACTCACATCGCACCTTCGACACGGACACTAACAAATCTCCGCATCATCGTCGAAATCGACGAACTGCCAGAGAGAGAGAGAGAGAGAGAGAGAGAGAGAGAGAGAGAGAGAGAGAGAGAGAGAGAGAGAGAGAGAGAGAGATACATATGCATAAATATGTTACATAAATATCTTGTACTAATTGTGATTCATACTACATCCATCCATTACAACTTTACTACAATACTCTGACACCAAGTAATCGTAACAATCAATGCCTTATTTATGTGCTAAGCAGAAACTATCATTTACAGAATTTTGCAAACTTTAGCCACCACCCAACAACTAATATACAAACCATTGGCCATTAGTCTTCCCCTCAATGTAAAAAAAAAGAGTTTCCTGCCTAATATGCCCCGCGCTATCAATCAAACCTCAACCACTGTCCCATCATCACAATGTTGCATCACTGTGTCTATTTTATAAACACTTTAATGGAGTGCATTTGACGAACTCCTAGCACGTGTGCAACCTCAAATAAACCGATAAACAGCAGATTATTCCCTTCACTGTAGCGATTCCTCGATGCCGGAAAGTCTTTTACTATAATAGTTACTTGTTCTGAACTGATAGAGTTTGAAATTCTCTTTTAAGTATTTTGCTTTCCTGGCAGTGCTTACATGCAGAAGTTCAAGTGAAATGTGAACAAACCACCATTGCTCAACGCCCTACCTATTTACTATCTATGTATAATGCGATAGCGTATGTGTTATTTTCTGTGTCACGCTTACATCCAGGTCGGTTAATTATTACGTCATTCCATGTTTTGTAATCAATAATTTTACCAAAGAATTCTTCAAGTTTTCGTTTCTGCTTCGATTATAGCTGATGACACTAAAGTCATTAAATTTTGTAATAAATACTTTTACTAAGAATTCTCTATAATTTTGGTTTAGGTTTTGATTATAGCTGATGGCACTTAAGACATCTATTTGTTTGTATCAATAACTAGTATGGGTGTCCGGTGTTGCCCGAATGTTTTGAGGTGTATGCTGAGCAAAACAACAAAAAAAGGTCAATTTTTTAACTTTGACCCCTATTATGACCCCTTAAAATTTATTGTTTAGGGCCCAAATAAAGTTATTAAGTTAGATCCATGTCCAAGGAATCTATATCTAACATTTCACGTGTTTAGACGCAAAATTGTAGAAGGAGTGTGGTAGAGTTCTCAAAGGTCAAATAGTTGAACTTTTACCCCTTAATCGCCAAATTTCTGTCCGAAAACCAATCACATCGATTTTCCCAAATCTCAGTACCCTGTATATCAAATGTCGAATATGTAGGCTTAAAATTAACAGTTATTCCGTAGGGAAATGTACAAAGACACACAGACACATACACAGACATTTTCACTTTTTTACCAAAACACCCTTATAAGTTTTGGTTTCGGTTTCGATAATAGTTAATGGAACTCCAATAATCTATTTTTTTAAAATAATTTTAACAAGAATTCTTCACAAGTCTTAGTTTCGGTTTCGATTTTAGCTGATAGCACTTTAGTAGTCTATTTTTTTAATAAACATTTTTATCAAAAGTTCTTTATAAGCATTGTTTTTGGTTTCGATTATAGCTGAAGGAACTAAAGTTTTATATATATATATATATATATATATATATATATATTATATATATATATAAGTTTGGTATTTGGTTTCGATTTAAGCTGGTGAACCCAAGATACATTTTTATTTTTGAAATCTCAACTTTATAATATATACAAATCGATAGAACATTAACTCTATAATAATATATACGAAATCTGCAAGAATTAAAATATCATATTTAAGCGGATTTTACGACCTGGCTACGCCGGGTGTCCCTGACAGCTTGGATAAATACTTTTTCAGTTTTACGAAAATAGCTACATTAATATCAAACCGTCTCCATTTACGCTGAATATCTACAGAATGCCAACATAAATATATTACATATGTATCAGTACCCGTGTGATTTCTACAGGTCCCGCTTATACAGATATGATTTCAAATAGTAGACTCTCACATCCAAGTGGTATTCTGCCTTGTATTGATTATTGATACTCTAATTAAGAGTAAACAAACAGGATAAAATAACGCAACGAAGATGAAACAGCGTAAAATTAAACAATTAACCAACAGGAGTAATTTTGAAGACTACAATTTGTGTTATGCTTTTATCTCTCGATAAGTGTATATTTCCATATACTTCTTCCAGATTAAGACGTCTCCCTTTTAATCTTATATATAAAAGTCTAAACGTCTGTCTGTCTCCAAATCCGACCGTAACGACTTTTATACTATAGATAGATAGGCACTCGACCAAGTTATCCGGAAGTAGAAATCTTCTTTCGCTCTAGAAATACATATGCCAGCTACCAGTTGACAAAAAGACTGTGAACGGAATCTTCTAGCGCAACAACGTTAAGTATTTTCTTTTTTTTTTTAACTAATCCTAAATGTTTTTTCTATGTTACCTTGTTTTTTAATGTGTTTTTTCGTGTTTTATCTATGTATTTTGTCTGTATTCTCCTGTATTATCCGCCCCCTCATTCTCCAAAGTTAAACAATAAAAACAAACAAAATGCCGGCAACTAACGATAAAAGAAAAAATGCCGGAAATTATTCTAATAGAATAAAGTTGAGACTTTATTTAAGTAGTATACTTAATATATACTATTACTGCAAGCTTTCATGTATTGTAAATGCCTTCTTCTTGCTGGCAAATCAAACCATCTAATATAGTTAGCCTTATGTTCAAATACATTCGAAATATAATACAGTGCAAAGAAACAGTTACTCATGAAAACGAACCTCCTAAAGTAAAACCTTGAATAATTATCTAAACTCGAATGTAAATTAATATTAAGCCGACTTTACAAATTGATAATAGTTAATTATTGGATTTTAATTTATTATAAGATGAAACTCTAATGATTTAAACTCGATAGATAACGACAAACTTCCACCCATTAATATGGGAGGGGAGATTATCATCAAAAGTGTCCTGAATTATTAACTTAGCACCGGACTTACTACTTAGATATAAATAAGTCACTTGTCCCCATCCCCCCTTTTTTTAAATGGAGAGTAGATAATATCGGCAGCTCCAGTAACTCTCGCTTCTCCTATTTTGTCATTCAAGCTGCTTAAAGGTCGGTAGTACTTGGTGACCAGTAGTCTGAGATGTCGGAAATTTTTCTGTCTCTGTCTGTCCTTGTGGCCATGTCACTAGTAAGGGTGCTGGAGGTAAACGTTTGTCTGGGCTTACGTTATCCGCCTGATAGTCAGGGACCCGAACCTTGGATTAACCACTAAGGAGGCTGTCCTATCAGCAGGCGCAAAGTACTGGGACTGCTGTATTGCCATTTGGTGAGTGGATCTGGACCATGCAGTAGTCTTTGGTGGGGCCTCTCGATGCCATACTGGTGGGTAATTGTTACGGCTTTACATTTTCGTGTGCCACAAAAAACATTCCTGTCTCTTTCTCTCTTACTTTCCCTCTCTGTACTGCTCTAACCAAGTATGCCGACCTATTCCACAAATCCCAAAACCTCAACATGAAATATCTCCAGAATAAAAACTCGATTAAACCTAGAACCCCATCTTCCAACGTAGACCCCTACTACCAGGTCTCCTTCTCCAACATCAGGGGTCTATGTTCCAACCTTCCAGAGGTTGAAACCCAATTACAGGAGACGAAACCGGACATATTATTTCTAAGTGAAACTGGAATAGGGCCGACCACTTCCCTAGATGAGTTCATAATTAACGGATACTCTAATTTAACAGCTAAATCTGATCCCCAAGATCGCCATGGGCATGGAATATGTGCCTACATTAAGGATGGCTTCCCGTCTGGCAGGGATATCTCTAGAGAAGATCCTAATTTACCCTACATGTGCCACAGGGTTGCACTTGTTAACACCACTGCCTTTATATTTGCCCTCTATAGGCCTCACAACAGCGGAGTTACTATCTTTAAGAGCATATCTGAGAAAATAGACCACATACTGTCTTCACATCCCTCGGCTAACATCCACATATGTGGTGACTTCAACGTCCATAACGTGGAATGGCTGACCCATTCAAATAAGACAGATGATGAGGGGAGGTTTTGTCACGATTTTGCCATTGCTTATGACCTCACTCAGATTGTTCGCGAACCCTCCCGTGTGCCCGATACACCCGGTCAATATGCAACCCTCTTAAACCTTTTTTCTCAACTTCCCCTGAGCTATGTTCATGTTCCGTTCATTCTCCTCTAGAATCCTCCGACCACTCCGTCGTATCAGTTAAGATAAAAACGAAATGTAATAAGCCCCCAGACGTACCCCCCCACCGTATTGTGTACCGATACTCTATGGCTGACTGGGATAGCTTCCGTACATTCATATCTGATTTACCTCTTGCACTCCATGTTTAAAAAGGATGTGTCCTCTATAGTATCAGATCTGACCGAATGGTTAATTGTAGGCATAGACCAATTCATACCATATAAAAAATTCCAACAAAAACCTAACAGCCAGCCATGGTTCTCCCCAGAATGTGCTGCTGCTATCGCGCACAGAAATCACTTTTTCCATAGCTACCAACGTAATAGATGCACTGAGACTAAAGCTGCTTTCAGGTCTGCCAGCAACCACTGTAAAAGAGTAATAACAAATGCAAGAGAGCTATATGCCCAGACTGTTAAATCCAAGGTAGCTGATCAGCGGCTTGGATCCCACCAGTTTTGGCAAATAACAAAGAGGATCCTGAACAAAAGTGTGCGTTCTATCCCAACCATTATCAATGGACCAGAGGTCATCTCGTCAGCGTCAGACAAGGCCAAACTATTTGCAAAGAACTTTGCAGCTAATTCTACCCTATGCGACGAAGGCCATAAACTCCCCACATTTCCTCCTATAACACAGAACAAGCTAGATAACATATAAATATCCGTGCATGAGGTCGCCAAGCTAATAAAGAACCTAGATTTCAGTAAAGCAACTGGCCCTGATGGCATCCCAATTATAGTGTTAAAAAAGCTTCAACCAGGACTTGCTCCCATACTTACGAAACTATTTAAGCACTGCCTTAAGGAGAAGTGCTTTTCGACTCCCTGGAAGACCTCATCAGTTTGCCCTGTATTTAAGAATTCAGGTGATAAGTCATCTCCCTCTCAGTACAGACCTATAAATCTCCTGTGTGTTATGAGTAAGTTGCTGGAATCCATATTAAATAGAGAAATAGTCAACCACCTCAGCAGGAATAACCTTCTTAGTGACACACAATATGGTTTCCGCTCTGCAAGATCTACCGCAGATGTGCTGACGGTTATATCCAACAGGATTAGTGAATCTCTTGACAAAGGCTTCCTTTCTAGGGCAATTACTCTTGACATATCAAAGGCCTTCGACAAAGTATGGCATAAGGGTCTACTTCACAAGATTTCCAGCTACGGTATAATTGTAAATGTTTCCTCAATCATTAAATCATTTCTCTCCGATAGGCTCATAAGAGTAGTGGTAGATGGACAAAAATCGGAGGCCTGCAATATAAATGCTGGAGTCCCTCAGGGGTCAATCCTGGGCCCAACTCTCTTCCTGATCTACATCAATGACCTTCCTAAACACATACTTAAATCATTCGTTGACATCTATGCTGATGACACGACCATTTACGGCAACACATCAAAGGCTGTAAATGACAAAGTTCTCTCTGATTCTCTTTCCTCTGATCTCGAGCGCGTGGTTCAGTGGGGGAAAATGTGACTGGTTACCTTTAATGCATCCAAAACCAAACTCCTATCCTTACATAATCAACGCTCTGATCCCCATCGGGCATCAATTGTGATGGATGGCTCTCGTCTGGGTGAGGCCCCGTGTTTTGACAAGCTTCTGGGTTTGACCTTTACTCCTGATCTGAAATGGAACACGTACATCAAGTCTGTTGCCAAAGTCGCTGGAGAGATGGTTGCATCCTTCTACCGCTCCAGAAGATATCTCACTACTGATGCAATTCTCTATCTATATAAAAGCCAAGTACGCCCAAGGATGGAATACTGTTGCCATATCTGGGCAGGAGCTGCTAAAAACAGCCTATCCTGCCTTGACAGAGTACAAAATAGACTTCGTGGCTTAGTGGGGGATGCCCTTTTCTCTACCCTGCAACCTCTCTCCCACAGAAGAGACGTTGCGAGCCTGTTTTATCGTTATTTCCATGGCAGATGCTCGTCTGAACTCCAATCTCTGGTCCCCCCTCGCCAATCTTTCACGAAAAACACCCGTCTAGCTGAATCCACTGTCAAAAATTTCCCCCACTCTATATCTGTGCCTAAATCAAAACGCGGATTCCATGAACAAAACTTCTTTCTTAGAACTGCACGCCTGTGGAACTCTGTTCCGTCTGTCTGCTTCCCTTCGGACTACAACTTGGATGTCTTCAAGTCCAATGTTTACAAATTCCTAATGAACCGCCCCCTTAAGTAAACACTTCAGCAAATCTCCTCACTAACGTAATGTACTTGCAATAACCCTTATCCCTGAGTGGCTTGTGGGCCTTGATAAGTGGTGATCACTGTGTAAAAAAAAAAAAAATTCAAACTTTGTCTTCCCCAAAACTAAAAGTTATAGAGCGCCGCTAGGGGCCTACAATTCTTGGATTTTTTTCAGACCGTTTTTTACTGGTTATCAGCCGGTTAAAATAGTTTTTAAGGAGTCAAAAATGTGTCAAATTGAAAAAATCGTAATACATGTTGTACATTCGTCTTAGTTTATTTTAAATTTTTTATTCGTATCAGTTCATATGCATATTACGTTGTTACAGTGGTAACGTCACCAGCTTTTTATTTTGCAGTTTCGATTTAAATTCTAGCTGATGGCACCCAAATATTTCCTTTAACTATTGAAATAATTACTCTTTAATAAAATATACGAAATATGGATCAATTAAAATATATTTAAGCGTATTTTATGAGCGGACAAAGCTGCGCGTCAACCCCCTCCGCTAATCTAAGATAAACGCCTGTTGCAAACACGATTCAGCGTTTTGATATTGAAAATTAGAACTTAGAAAAAATCTGTTTTCAAATTGAGTTCGTTCAGATCAAAACAAATCTGCAAAAGATCGCACATTTTCTCACATATTTCTTTGTAGTAAAGATTTACTCCATCCCAGTGTTCAATATTTCCCAGTTTGTTTTGTAAATAAAAACAAAAAAAACAACCAAAAAAAACAAAGCGAAGATATTTTAAATTAAAGTTGGCGCCTGAATATTCAGTTTGGCGCCTTTGAATGAAACCGACTATAAAGAGATTAACACTTAAATTACAAATCTGCAAAGAAACTGAGCCGAGAGAAAAAAAATCAAGTATTTTTTTTATTTTCTTTTACTTCGTTGAGTGATTAAAGTTTGATGTAATTTACAGCTGTTGAAGTGTGAGGTTCGATAATTGGCAATCTGCGTTCCAACGACGGCATTCTCTGCCTATGTTCACTTCAGAATTTAATTAATACTGATATTCACCGAAAACCAATGGATAACAACTGACGGTCGGTGCGTTACAAATATTTACTAGCGATGCAACGTTTGCGTGATCACAACGACTTTTTATTCGACTCGGAATTTTTTTAAACATAAATTCGTTGACTGTTGTTTATTCGTGTTTCTATCGAAAACGTACAAGAGGAACTGCAGGAACTTTGCCAACATGCATAGTGTTGTGCTTAATATTAATTGATTAACTATAAAAACAACGTTACACAAACACGTTTTATATATAGAAAAATTGCAAGTTAAACATGTAACTGTTTCAATCACTATTTTACTATCGAACGTAGAAGAGATTTGATAGATAAAGGTAGTGCCAAATGTAAAGCCTCCTATAGTTTACTCCAAATGTTGAATAGCTACGAAGACGGGAGGTGTACTATTTTAACGATCTATCATTTTTGTATAAAGAATGTATTTTTTACATAGTCAGTACAATTCCCATGTACTTCTGCCTGCGATGAACGGTGGCTGTGTATGGGCCTCTGGAGCGCGGTTGGACCTAGGAAGGTGGTTACTAATACACAGCCTAATGTTGTTAAAAGTTTAAAAACTAAAGAAATACGTAGAAGAGATTATTACCATCAAACTGAGCGACTTTTTGCGTTTAAAAATAATTTGTTTTTTACTTAATATACAGCATTCTTAATATACTTTTGTTAGGAATTCAATGACAAATCTCTGCATCTGACCCAGATAGATAAAAACCTTTAGGTTATGAATGCATAAGCTCAATCATCATAACAATAAAATTTGCGACCCACTGTGATCCTTTTAGCGCGGTATTAAAATATTAATTTAATGTTACGAGTAAAGACAGTCATTTATTACGTTTGATCGATGCCCCTCTCGACCTCCCCATATTCGCCATGATCTTCTCGTTAACAGAAAAGAGCCGAGTCTATTGTTGACACATTGCAAGTAGTCAGCACAATCGATAGTGACGTCTCTCTGTAATAGTAGAAGCAGCAGTTACAGAGACGTTGATTTTTCTACTTTTTATGGCTAGAATTAAATTAGATCAAATTAAAAAAGATCAACAAATAACTCCACTATTTTCTTAACAAATTCATTTATATTTTGTAATAAGTGACAGGCAATGCATGTCTAAATTAACTACATCTTCACGGTGAAACATGACAGGATTGTAGAAGAGCATGACAAGCTAACATCTTTTGATTCAGGGATCGAACACCACAATGAGAGAATGCATTGTTTCTCTGTCATGTACTTCCTTCCGTGTCGCAGCTTTCGGTACACGTCAGCGTAACATCTAACTTATAATATAGTAGAAAATTCATTTTGTATTGAAATACACGTGTTCAATAACTCTGATATGATTTATATAAAAACAATATGGTGTGGAAGTAAGTATTATCATTAACAAATAAAAGAAATACTTATATGTACAAAAATGAACATGAATATTTTCGAAAGGAGAGCTTTGTGGTAGCTTGTTGACAGTCGATCTCTGATGAACACCGTTAGCATATTTTTATTATAATAATACAACACTGTTAGAATATATAAAGCACACTTTTACTATCTAGCTTTCATGCATATGTAAGTATATATCTGAATCAGAATGCCTAGATGATAATATAATCGAGTGTCTAATGTCTCCATGTGCAGGTGTTTCCCAGGACAATGAGCATATTTCTTCACGTAAGTAAACTCTGACTTAGTATTCGAAATAACGGTATTCGCGAAACAAAAAAGATTTCCTTGGTGTAGCTTGTACGAAAAATGTTACATCTTCTCCAAGTGATGTTGCGTCTATAACGGCACAGGAGCTGGGCACTCTACCAGACTAGATGAATTCTCGTCCTGGAAACCGGTAAGACCAAGTAGCCACTAAAAAGATATACTATTACATAAATAACTGGTCAGTAATAGTAAATGAGAAGTAACATCTTCATCCCAGCATCAACTGAAGGTTTGAAAGGAAAATGAATACTTTAATAGAATATTCATAAGTCCCTGGATCTCATATAGAACTCAAGATACCCCTTGATTTCTGAGAAATTTGATTGAAGTAAAATAAAAATTATGTTCTAGTTCCTGTTTTGTGTAAATACCACCACTAATGTTCACTACGCTGTTGTATCAGTAAACACCGTGCACTCATTAACCCTTATCCTCGATTGCCTTCGGGCCTTAATAAGTATTGACTTGAATACGAAAAAAGTACGACCTATTTCTTTCTTCCTGTGTAAAATACGACCTATTTCTTTCTTCCTGTGTAAAATACGACCTATTTCTTTCTTCCTGTGTAAAATCGGAAATAACTAAAAACACACGTGTTACCTTTGTAAATATGATTTTAGAGATTAAGTTATTATTAAATGTCTGTTTATTTTGGAATAATGCATTGTTTTGGCTTCAAACGTATATAATACGTATTTTATTTTATTGATATAAATCTAATTTGTAAATTTCATTGTCTTTCTGTCTGTTTGTCTCCATATATTCCAACTCTATCTCTACCGAAACTAAAAGTAGCAGAGCAGATTTTTATAAACCGTTATTTTAAGGGTCTTTAGCCGGTTTAAATCGTTTTTAAGGAGTCAAAAAACGGGGAAAAATTGAAAAACGAAAACCGTGATACATCTTGTACAATCATCTTAGTTTATTTTTAACCACTTCATATACGTGTCACGTTGGTACAGTGGAAACGTCACCAGCTTTTAATGTTACGGTTTTGCTTTCCGTTTCGATTCCAGCTGATGCCATCCAAATACGTTTTATTCTGCTTTTGAAATCACGGCTCTATAATAATACATACGGAATCTGGGCAAATTAAAATAGCATGTATAAGCGTATATTACGATCAGGCAAAGCTCCCCCCACCCTGGTTGTAAATAATAATGAAAAGATTTTAGAACAAATTCGTCAAATTAGTAAAGGGGGAATATAAAAACCTTTTTATTTTCAAACTAAAAATAATGTCTTACATTTATCGCACAAATGCTTCTTTCTTTTCAATAATTCTTAGCAGCGTATTTCCAACATCTGATGTTAGATTTGTAATTTAAAATGTGCCATATCGTAAGTTGTTTGCAGCGTTTTTCACTGCTTCGAACTTGCTGTCTTCATTTAGAATACATATCTTTCTTTCTCAATAGATTTCAAGTCCAAGCTCTTTGAAGACCAGTTCATACGATAATCCAAAATAGCTCCCTTTTTATTTCAACTAGGATTTAGTAAACTTTGTGTGTTGTCTTGCATAGAAGTCATAACTCTACGCTTGACTTAAAGCTGGTTATCAAGGTATTCAAAGAAATATTGCTCTAGAAAATTACAGTAACTTTTGGGACTGATTTAAACCAGGTATTTTTCTTTTAAATACACCGAGAAGATCATTACCAAATATCCCACCCATATGATTCGACTGCCGCCTCTGTTGTCTTTTGTCATTTACTTAACAACCTATCATCAAGTCCATCCACCGAATCTATTAATGGTTATGTCCGAGTTGTCCGTAAATAGCACTTTACTAAAATCAGTTTTTATGTATGATTTTGTCCACTACATTTTTTTCTATATGTTCATTCATTAAATTGATTAGATTTTTCATGTCACCAAACTTCGTTACTACTTTACACCTTGTTTACTTAAACACGATAGAAACTCAAGGCCTTAAATATGACTGCACTTGACGCATTAGAGGTTTTCATTAATCCGTTTCGGATATGTCATATATATGACATTGATAAATTCCTGGATTTAGCCTGAGAATTTTTACCTTTTTTGGAATTCCCATTTAACAAACTTTCTTAATTGCCCAAAAATTCCTTTTAATATTCTTCTAAAATTGAATATTTTTCATGCAGTGTTTACTTTTTGCTTTTATATTGAACTTAATCTATTCTTACTTACATGCTAGTAAAGATTATTTAATTGGATAGCGATGGCATATATCTGTGAATTTTACATAACATGTTTGGCAATACCTTTTTTGGGCATATCATCTATTGACACATTTTATAGCTGAATACATTTCCAAGTTTGATCTTTTACCATTTTTGTCAATAATGTGTGACAAATATTTTATTTCTTCCAAGAAAAAAAAACATACACTTTTATTCTTTGATGTTGAACCCAAAATATTGTATTAGGAAAAAAATATCTTGTCGACATGGTCTCTATAGTTTTCTCGATGTTGTTATCGGAACTTGCTATAATAATATAATTCAGGTGTATTATCACAAAAAAGGCTCCACAACATAGCATCTATAATTTTGAGAAAAATGTTGGCCAGGACCTTGACTCCAGAAGTAAACTTTTTGATTCTGAATAACTCCTTATGAATTTCAGAGACTTTTACCGATACTAATCCGTATAAGAATATTATACATTTGAACTGGTCAGCACTCAGTTTAGCTGGTTAAAATCGCCGAAATGTTGACTATTGATGCAAATGTTAAATAGCCCCTGTCATCATTCTTGGTTAAATTCAGACACTTCCATTTTCCATGTTTTTTTATGAAATAATGACGATTTTGGTCGGAGCCGTTCTGTTGTTTTTGTATCAACTATCAAAACTAATTCAGCTTTTCTTCGTATTTTCGTTATTGTTCTATTAGCCCTTTTTGATTTTTTTTCGGATATTTGACCAATTTAGCTAATAATTTTTCGTTTTATGTTGCGTAT
This sequence comes from Euprymna scolopes, assembly GCF_053919585.1. Taxonomy (NCBI): domain Eukaryota; kingdom Metazoa; phylum Mollusca; class Cephalopoda; order Sepiida; family Sepiolidae; genus Euprymna; species Euprymna scolopes. The sequence continues at coordinate 18,637,043 of NC_136484.1, read as the reverse complement.
CAATTTGATATTCCAATAGTTGTTTTATAATTGATTTAAGTCATTCATTAAATATATTTTCTCACTTTGAAAAAAAAATAGAAAAACATATGTATTTGATCGTATAAAAAATAGTTTACGGTTTTCCACATAGCTTTTGTCTTTCTTAACGTCCAACACAAAAGAGACCTTCGAGTTGAACGAGAGAAAAATACACCTCTCTCTCTCTCACTTAACGTTAACGTTTTTTCTTGGTAAAAATAAGTTAAGATCAAGTTTCTATTGTCATATAATTTTCTCTTTGAGCGGAAATAAGACACACACAGCCACCCTCCGAAAAACTGAAGAGTCACTTTTTATTTAATAAATAAACTTACAGATTATAAATTCATACCATACTTAAGTTGATACTTGAAATTGAGAGTTGGTCCGCCGATTTTAGAGTTAATGCAACTTTTCAGCATTGTTGTGGCGAATTGAATGTTGCTGCAACTTTTAGAGTAAGTGCAGCGAACTGAAAGTTTCTATCACTTTGTAAGTTTGTACAGTGAAGTGAGAGTTCAGCTGAACTTTCAAAGTTGGTTCCTGGTCCTTAAAACAGCCGAGCTCTACGGTACTGACTCTCGCAAGAATTTGTTGTTAGTGTTGTTGAATACTATCCTGCTCGTTTCAATACGTCATCCCAAGTCGGTGTTTTTGAGGTAGGTCCTTTGAATAACCCGTTGTTTGTTCGACTATCTCGTCGCCAGTTTTTGTGACCCTTGGAATAGGTAAATAAGAAAGACGCGAACAACAGGGTTAGGTAGAAAATATACTGTATATAAAAGCGAATATAAGTATTGTTATCGGTATTTACGGACTATTCATTTAATCTGTAATCTCGTGTTAGGTCACAATATTTCCCCACAAGAATATTAACTCTCGGAGTTTATATAATGGTTAAAAGAGTCCATTACGAGTGATTACCTAAGTTCCCATAGCAGTGACTGTGTCTGTTTTATTAGTGCAGGCATAAGACTTTACATATACCCCAGAAAATACTCTGATGGGAGTAAATTGCACGAAATAGGCGGCTATTTGACTGGTCTACTTCGTGAAATCATTCGTTCATCAAATGTTCTCCCAGTAAATTGATCGTATTATTTGCAATTTGAAAGCGCTCCTCGGTTGGCAGTCCTTTCATAATAAATTGCCAAACGAAGCTGAACTCCAACTAATCGATAGTTGTCAAATCTAAAATTAAACAGAGTGGAGTTCGCTGCTTCAAAAAAAAAAAAAAAACAAACCCAACAAAACTAGAAAATTAATTGTTTAATAAAATAAATGTCAATGAATATTCACTCGCTTAGTTCCACACATATTATTACGAGTTTCCCAATTATATTTAGTAATTAAAGGTATTGTGATATTAAAAAGAAGAAAGAAACAGAATATGAAAATGTTATTTAAAAAAAACTTGTATTTGAGAGAAAAGAGAGAAAAGAAAGAAAAACATTATTGCAAAGAGTTGGTGTTTGAGGGAAATTACCTAAAAGATGCGCAGTTTTAAGTTTTAGATTTCCTGTGTCTTTTCGACCTACTTGTAGAAATAGAACCTCGGCTACTGTGTTTCAGCTGCTTTAATTCTTTCACGTGTCCCGGTGTGAACATGATGGACAAATCAGATGGCAAACTTGTTGTCTTCGGGAGATCACAACAGACGAAGGGAAGAAAAAAAAACAGAAAAAAACACGCTTTCGTGGGGGTTGGTGTACATTCTCAACGCTAGTCTGTAATTGGTTGTTTTTCGTCCAAGCACAGGGCACCTAGTTAGCGACTTCGTAATTATTTAAATAATACCACAGAATAGACTTGTTTATGTCCAACTATTTTTATGTACTTTTTAGGATCTTTTAATTCTTCATGTGATCCTACCATCATTCATTCAATATTTATTTTATATACACTACTAAGACATTTTTGATAATATAACTGGTCTAGCCAAATTAATCTGGAGTAAAAACAAAAACAAAAAAGAACTAGATTTAATATTGTGTTTAAAAAAGGTGGTATTTGATCCACACAGTTGGGGAAACATGATTTAATATACTGTTTTTGTTTTTAAATCCCTGAAAATGTTTTCCATGGTAAACAACTGATGATCCCTGAAATAACATAACATAAGGATTCGTAAAAGCAAATCGATTGCAGGAAATTAATTGACTTACTGGCAAAATAAATATTTATTTTATATACACTGCTATAATGATAAGATGCTAGGTGAAGTAATTTACAAGTAAAAAGTCTAACTGAAATAAGAGAAAATGTTTTGTGGTGCATAAAAGCAAAAAAAATTGTCATTTCCTGTGCTTTTTATTCTTTTGTTAACAATTCATACGTCTATATAATTTACAATGGTATATTTCTTTTATTGCTATTGAGACATGTCTCTTCTATTTGTATTTGATGCTATTGGCAAATTATTCGAGACTTATATAATAAGCAGAGTTAAATAATAACGAGCGCATTTCCTTTCGTTTCAATCATAATAGATGGACATATCACTGAAACCCAGTAACTTATTGTGTAAAGAAGAAGAATCTTTAAAAAAAAAAAAACGCCTTTCTTTTACTCCACTTGTAAAACCTGTTTACGTTAGACAGAAAATACTCGAATAACTGACATATAGGAGTGGTTCGAACATCGCGCTTAAAGTTTTAAGAACGTTTTGGAACTACAGTCGGTCTTATCTTTTATTTCCATCTCATCAATTTAAGGATTATGTTCATTACGACTTCAAATAGAAGTAAAACAAGACGAGCTGTTTAACTTTTCCCTGTAGGAGACCAACTCATAAAATATGAACTCAGAACAGGTAGAGCGATAGTATCGCTACTATTTCACACATCGCTCTCTTTTTCTTTCGAATTTTACTCAGAACGGTTTATTGTATATACATACGTATACATTAGATTTAAAATTAGGAAACGAATTTATCTGCAGCGACAAAAAGAAATAACAGGTGACATATAATAAGGATTATAATTTGTATTGAAGCGTACATTATTCTTCATACGATTTTCATTGTGTCGACTTTGTTAGGTCATTTGTCATATGTCAAGCAATTCATAGTCTTTTGCTCGAAGACAAAACAACAAGCTCAGATTCAATATCACAAATTTACTAAGAAAATAAATGAAGCAGCATTGCTTTATTTCAAATTTTATGTAGTACATCAATTTAAACGTTTTACGTATTTATTTTCATGTTTATTTTTTTCATTTGATTACTTAGTTTCGTATTTCGTACAATTGTTATTGCTTTTTGTTGCGAGTCTCTTATTTTTTCAGTAAATATTTCCATATTGTTATGTATTGTCTCTCTTCTATCTTTGTGTATATATATGTATTTTTCTAATATTGTTCTTTCATTTCTATTATCCCCCCTTCCTACTTTTGTTTAATGCGGTTTTTGTTAAAAACTTGTTCAGAAATTATTTCCAGTAAAATAGCTTTACTTTAAATCGTGTTTTTCTTATGGATTAAACATTATGATTTACAAACAGCATGAGGAGCAATTCAGAATAAATTATTGATTTTGTAGGACGTAAGCTATTGTTATCAAATCGATTGACTTAATTCTATATATCAGACAACTACATTTTGAACAACCTCTAGAAATAGAGCATCCTCAAGTAATATGTTTCACTAAGAAAGCTACAGTTCCCATCGCGGAAATCGAGGAATATAAATCGATTTTCTTGGAGTCCCTAATGTTCATGAAATCTCTTTCCGACGTAATAAGATGTCTCTTCCTGAAATATTTACGTAAGAGTAGACGCTCTTGAGATAGAAATTTCATTTTACCTAATCACTTACATATGCATTATATATGCATTATATATGCATCCAAGTATCTCTATTAGAGGTTCGGTCTGTATGTCAGCTGCAGTTTTTAATATTTCCATTGCTACACGCATTAGACACATTTTTGTTTTGTTTTGTGCAAACCCGGACTTGTATGAGATTGAATGAAGATCGACCAATGTTCAACACTTCCAATATTTTATCGTCACTGAAATCGGTAAAGTTCCCCTTTTTCAATAAAATCGATTGATTGCATTTTCTAGTCAGGACACCCAGGACGGTGCACCGATGTAAGGTTAAAATTTCTTCCCGCACTGACTTAGTCTACAATATATTGTAGTTTGCATTGCACTGAAGAGAACTGACTATTGATTTTATAATTTTTTTTGTATAAAGGCTTAAATTGAAGTGAACAATACCCAAGGTTAGTACATGGACTATTTATGTTCTCAAGAAAAACATTCACTTCGAATGCGTCCCTATTTATTTTATACGACGTGCTTTTCTGCCAGTGATAAAGTGATACAGCTTCTCAAACTAATTTTTCGATTATCGATTTTGAATACTGACTGAAGGCATTCCGATACAAAACCGATCTAAGAACATTCCCAGACCCATAAAATATATTTTTGTGAAATTAAAAAAAATCTGCCGATCCGGAATTAAATGACTCATTTCCTCTTGTGACGCACTTCTATCACAGGGGCTTTTTTCTTAGAATCTCACACAATCAATATTTGCAACAGAGATAAAACAATTTCAGATAATGAATACATAAAAACAATCATTATAACAATGCAGTTTGTAATCACCCCTGAATAAAATCAACTTAGGCAAAAAAAAAAAAAAAAAAAAAAATAGAACGCATTACTTTTGGAATGTCGCGCGTACTATAACAGTCGAGCCGGAGCCAATGCATCTCCAACCAAGTATATAACATATCATTTCTGTCTTTGCTTTCCTGTGGTCCATGATCACAAAGCAACCAAGTCGGTATTAATTAGATATATCATGTCTTCGGTATGAACTAAACTTCCATCCGGTGGTAAGAACCAAATTAGGTAGAGCTACACGTATATAAAAGCCACCTTTTGTTATAATTACTTCCAGGTTCACTGTAAGCCGAAGTGCTTGTATCTCTGATAGTTCATCTATGGATAACAGCGCAATTCGTCCTAGACATTAATCCTGTTATTTTATGGTTTTTCTCTAGACTAGTGCACAGCTAAATCATGAGGGGCTCGTCTACGTTACATTTTAATCCAAAATTTAAGTGAAGAATATAATTGAAACGACACTAACACTATGCAGGTTTAACAGACTTCCTCCAAAGGAGGAAGTTCCAGGAGAGTATGACATTCACAAGCGGTCTCCAGTCGCATGTTATTCTCCGGTAGGGGAGAGTACAACGTAAGGTTTTGCAGTATCTGCTGTGGTAGGGGTGTTGACGTCCTCCTATACACAGCGCCTCGAAGTCCCATCTGGTACTAACTAGGCGCAACTTTGCTAAACTACGGTGATCTAACGAGTAAAAGCGTTATTATGCAGTATATTTAAGTGAAGAGACCTACATTCCAATCCTTTTTAAGAAAGTATCAAGTATACCCCTATAAAACTGGATAATGTTATTAGATGTATCACATTTGAAAGTCTTGAAAGGAAAAGTTCAGTCTTTCAAGCGATTCTTTCTACTTCAGAGCAAAATTTTCATTTTTCAAGAGTGATTCTTGTTTCCATGACTATTAATGGTGTTGCAGAAATATTTCAGATGTAATAATGGTAAAGTGGTTCGAAAGCGAGAACGTATAATTGACGTACCGGGAAAATCAGTCGATATCATTGCGAAATTATTCTAGAGATGTTAATGTAATGGACAAAGAAATCCTGGCTATTAAAATTGAAGCACATGATCTATCTTACAAGCAGGTAAGTTGCATAGCTAGCCATATCGATTAATTTATCTGTGCCTATCTATCTATCTATCTATCTATTTATTTATTGATCTGTACGTTTCATATATATATATATATATATATATATATATATATATAAATAGGGTGACCAAAAAATAACAAAAGCTAAATGGAGGCCATCTAGAACATTTGCTGTAGAACGGAGAAAAACAAGGCCAAAATCCTAGTGTGTTGATGTGATATTTTGAATATAATAAACTAGTTATTACCAAAGTTTCATTTCATTCGAACAAAACACTAAGAAACGGGACCTAATTAGAGCTGGGACCCGTTTTTTTGGGCCATCCTGTATACACACACACACACACACACACACACACACACACACACACACACACATATATATATATATATATATATATATATATATATATATAAACAGCAAAATCATAATCATATTTTACTAATTTATTTCCTCTAAAAATTAAAGGCATTTTTTAAAACTTCGTGACATAAGGAACGTTTTTAATGTGAACTGTGTATTACGTGTCGAATAATATTTTTTGTAAATCTTAATGTATGGTTTAATTTATATTTTTATATATATAAATTAAATATATACACATATATGTATATATAGATATGTATATATATATTATATTTAAATTAATATGCCTGCATGTCGGTTTAAATATTCCCCATAACTACTGAGTTGATCTGACTGAAATTTTGTATTGACTTTTGTTATGCACAGTTTGCAGTTAATATAGATTAATAGGGATTCGTCAACACCATACCACCATTACTCTGTACCGATTTGACTGAACTTGTGCATATTCATTTGTTATAGAAAAGGTGCAGTAGATTAAGTATTATGGCATCCATTTCATTTAAGTTATGGATAAATTAGGAAAATAGATATTAGTATAGATGTTGCAAATTTTTTCAACAATTACTGGACTGTGTTGGTTAAAATCTTCTATGAAACTTTGCTATGATAAAGCAGAAAAAATACTAAGTATTATGGTATCAGTTTTATGCACAGTCAATTATTAATATAGATTAATAATACATATTTAACGTTTGTTTCGTACATTTTAACGCTTGTTTCGTACATATTTAATGCTCTTTTGGTACATATTCAATGTTGTTTACTACACATTTAACAATTGTTTCGTACATATTTAATGATTGTCTCTTACATATTTAATTCTTATTTTATATATATTTAATGTTTGTTTCGTACATATTTAATGATTGTTTCGTAAATATATATTCATTGTTTCGTACATAATTAATGCACGTTTAAGAGATATTTAATGCTTGTTTCGTGCATATTTAATGTTTCTTTCGTACACATTTAATATTTGTTTTTTACATATTTAACGCTTTTTCGTACATACTCAACGCTTGTTTCGTACATATTATATGTTTGTTTTATACATATTTCATACTTTTTGTATGAATTTTACGATTGTTTCGTACATAATTACTGCTTTTTTTCTCACATAGTTAATGTCGAGTTCGTACATATTTAATGTTTATCATACATATTTAATGTTTTTCGTTCATGTTTAATGATTGTATTGTATATAGCTAATGTTTCGTACATATTTAATGTTTGTTTTGTACATATTTAAGATTTTGTCGAACATATTTAATGGTCGTTCTGTACATATTTACTGCTTTTATCGTACATAATTAATGCTTGTTTCGTATATTTTTAATGCTTCTTGCGTACATATAAAATGATTGTATTATATACGTTTTTTGCTTGTTTCTTAATTCAGATATGAGGTTTTTTTTTACATGGGTGTCACCACTTATCAAGGCCCAGAGGCCACTCAAGGATAAGGGTTAATAGGTATACATTAGTCATTGTGATTTTAGCATAGTAAACAGTGGGAATTTTGTAACTTGGATTACTTAGGGGGACGATTCAATTAGAACTTGTTCACATTGGACTTTTTCTTTTTTTTTCATAGGTATCACCACATTATCAAGGCCAAGAGGCCACTCAAGGATAAGGGTTAAAGAGTGTACAGTAGAAATTGGACAATATAATAATCATTAGTAATGAAAATTTGTTAAATTTGATAACTTATATGGAACGGCTCATCAAGAACTTATTTACGTTAGACTTGAAGACAACCATATTGTAGTCAGCCGGAAAGCAGGAAAACGGAAGACAATTCCACAGGCGTTCAGTTCTAATAAAAAAGTTTTATTCATGGAATCTACGTTTAGGTTTAGGCACAGATAAAGAGTGGGGGGAATTATTGATAGTGTTTACAGCTAGACGAGTGTTTCTTGTGAAAGTTTTGCGAGGGGGGACCATAGATTGAAGCTCAGTCGAACACTTTCCATGAAAATAACGATACATCAGAGACAAACTCGCAACATCTCCTCTGTGAGATAGAGGTTGCAAGGAAGAGAAAAGGACATCTCCTACGAGGCTACGAAGTCTATTTTGAACTCTATCAAGGCAGGACAAGTCCTTTCTAGCAGCTCCTGCCCAGATGTGGCAACAGTATTCCATCCTTGGACGTACCTGGCTCTTATATAAATAGAGAATTGCATCAGCAGTGAGATATCTACTGGATCGATAGAAAGATCCCACCATTTTTCCAGCGGCCTTGGCAACAAATTTGATGTACGTGTTCCATTTAAGATCAGGAGTAATGGTCAAGCCCAGAAGCTTGTCAAAACCTGAGGCCTCCTGAAGACGAGAGCCATTCATTTCAATTGATGCCAGATGTGCATCAGAATGTTGATGATGTAAAGAGAGAAGCTTGGTTTTAGATGCATTAAAAGTAACCAGCCACTCCTTTCTCCATTGTACTACATGCTCAAGATCAGAGGAGAGAGAATTGGAGAGAACTTGGTCGTTTACTGTCTTAGATGTGCTACCATAAATGGTAGTGTCGTCAGCATAAATGTCTACAAATGATGTAAGGATGTGATTTGGAAGATCATTAATGTAGATCAGGAAAAGAGTTGGGCCCAGGATGGACCCCTGAGGGACACCGGCATTAATACTGTGGGCTTCTGATTTTTGCCCCTCAACTACTACTCTTATGAACCTATCAGAAAGAAATGGTTTAATAATTGAGAAGACATTTCCAGCTATACCATAGCTAGAGATCTTATGAAGTAAACCTTTATGCCAATACGCGAATAAGCTGTTGAGAGGATGGCCTCGGAATGGTGCGTATTCTCTTCTGATGACCCTATATTATTTGTAAGATGCAATAAAATACACCCCTATTAAAAACATAAGTATATATAAGTTTACAAGTGAATAAACACCGAAATGCCATGGAATACTCCAGAAAAAAAGCGATAAATACCATTTTATACAAGTAAAAACAAAAAGCTAAGATGACGAAGGTCCTAAACAGGCGCGTTTTCTCTCTTGACAACTTTATCTGAAATGGATTACTAGACAAGTGAAAACAGCTGATAAACATCATTATATACAAGCATATAAAGTGAGCTGCTTCGTTCAAAACATAACATCTTTTGTTCGCTTGCTTCATGGCGAGTTTCTGCTCCTGTTCTGGTAGTAATTATTTATCCTCTATGCTTGTTTGTACATATTTCGTACATATTTGATTCTTGTTTCCTACATTTTTAATGTCTGTTTCGCACATATTTAATACATGTTTAGTACATATTTACTTCTTTTTGCGTACATATATTATGTTTTTTTTTCGTACATATTTACTTTATGTTTGTTTAGTACATATTTAACTTTTTATTCGCACATGTTTAATGCTTGGTTAATACATATTAAATGCTTTTTTCGTACATATTTAATGCTTTTTTTAGTACATATTTAATGCTTTTTTTTACATATTTAATGCTTGTTCCATGCATATTTAATGCTTCTTTTGTATATATTTAATGCTTGGTTCGTACATATGTAAGACTTTTGGTACATATTTCTGGCTTGTTTACGGAATTTAATATCTCGTCCACAGTAAAAGATTATAAAATAGATTAGCGTTATTTTCCTCAAGAACCAGCTTGCGCATATATATATATATATATATATATATATATATATATATATATATATATATTCTTGCTTATGTTTTCCCATTTTTACTATGGAGTTTGCTGTCATGCATAGTATGCCTACGTGTACACTTTTTTCGAATTTTTCTTGGAACCAACATTTGCAAAATCGTCAGTGCTTTCGGAAAATATCTTTGCTGATTAATATTTGAAATAAATTTAATAAGGTTATCTAGATTAAATTTAAATGAATGATTATGTTCTTACATATTTGAGAATAGTGCGTTTATGGAGTTGTTTTATGTATTTTTATGAGTACATAGAGCTTTTTCTGCACTTACCGTTAAGTACCAATCAACGTATATCTGATGACTTGGTGCATATATGGCTATGGGTTTATCAAACATACTTTTAATATTTCTTTTATTTAATACGCGTTAATTCAAAAGCCTAACACATTGAAACAACTTATTCAGCTGTTAAAATGAATATCCTGTAAAAATGCATATTCTTTAATCAGAAAACATACTGTCCGAGCAGAATTAAGGTATAAATACAGAATATTGATTTTATATCAAGTTTCCAATAAAACCTTGTTTGGGTAAGGAAGTGCAATACATGTAATGTTCTTATGGTTGCAATCAACTTGTGACAGTGCATTTTCTTAATAAAAGAACATTCATAAAAAACTTCACTTTAGTAATTCATAAAAAGAAAACTACTTTAGTAATTCATGAAATAACTTCAGTAATTCATAAAAATAAAGTTTTGTAATTCATAAAAATAAAACTTTAGTAATTCATAAAAATAAAACTTCACTTCAGTAATTCATAAAAACGAAAACTTTACTTTAGTAATCCATAAAAATAAGACTTTAGTAATTCATAAAAATAAAACTTTAGTAATCCATAAAAATAAAACTTCACTTTAATAATTCATAAAAAAGAAAACTTTACCTTAGTAATTCATAAAAATAAAACTTTAGTAATTCATAAAAATAAAACTTCATTTTAGTAATTCATGAAAAGAAAACTTCACTTTAGGAATTTATAAAAAAAACTTCACTTTAGGAATTTATAAAAAAAACTTCACTTTAGGAATTTATAAAAAGAAAACTTCACTTTGATAATTCATATACAAGAAAGTTTTCGTTAAGTAATTCAGGAAATGAAAACTGGAAAGACATAAATAAAAAACTCGGGTCGGCATTTTTCTCTATTTAACAAAAGTATTTTTCACAGTTACTTTCGACACCAATTAAATGTCTCTCGCTGCCAGCCGTTCGTTTTAGCATGCCACGCATTTCATTTTCCTCCGATCGTACGTTTCGATCTCGCATGTACATGTTTATTTTCTTCGACGTTCACTTTGCTTCTGCCTCGAGCACGCACACTTTCGAATTTGCTTCTGCCTTTTCTCGCGCACACTTTCGAATTTGCATATGCCTTTTTTCGGCTACTGCTGTTGCTAATCTCTGCGTAGCCAGCCGATATGGACTGTTACAGTAAGTAAAACTCTAAATTATTGAATTTGATCTACTATGTGCAGAGCTTTCTTATTGAAAAATGTTCACACAAAATGTTAAAAAGCATCACATTTGATATTATTATTAGCTGCTCTACTATCGAACGCAATTTTTATTTATGATTGATAAAATCGAGTCTGTGAACTTTTGTATGTTTTTCGGGACAGCTACTGAATTTAGGGAAGCGAACATTCAGCATCATTTGTGTCTTTTTGACGGCATTAAATGTCATCGTACCACAACTTAAACGCTGTTTCCGACAGGCTAAAGTTTCGATAAAAATCATCAAACGATCGTTTTGCTTAAACAGTATTGTGCTCATCAGAAACATGTAACGTTGCTCTTATAAACAAACAAAGAAATAAATTATAATCCAGGTCGGCATTTTTTTCTTTTTAACCTAAATTTTTTTACGGTTACTTTCCCGTCTCCATAACAAGTAAAAAGTCTCCTACCATCTCATCCGGTGCCCACTTTTCTTCTTCCTACGAACGCATGCAGGCCACAGCCGGTCCATTCTTGTTCTCGACTTTAAACGTCCATTTTTGACACTTATTTTGCTTCTACCCGAGTTCTTCTCCATTTTTCTACGCGTTCTTCTCGTGTACACTTCTTAATTTGCATATCTGCTTTTTTCAGTTACCGCTGCTGCTATTCCCTTCGCAAGCCTGCCACCGTCGTTGCTGTTGATATTTTACTACGCACTCATATTCACTATGTTAAAATCTCTAATTGTAATTCCACTGAAATAATTCCAATCTTTACAATAATAATCAGTTGAATATTGTATTTTTCATGATCTATAACGAGGGGCGTGCAATAAGTAATGCCCCTGGCCCACTTCCAGCTGTCTGATCTAGCTGAAATTTTTCATGTGAAATGATTTATATCTCTACGGGTTATGTGGCAAATCACAGTTCTGAACTAATTGTGATTTCTGTTTTACAGGTGTTTGAACTGAGTCAGGTGTGAAATGGAGCCAGTTAAATGTCGAGCAGTGATCCGGTTTTTGTATTTGAAAGGACGCACACCACAAGAGACTTTTGATGAAATGAAAGAAATTTATGGTGATAATGTCCCATCATATGACCTTGTAAAACTCTGGCATCGTGGATTCAAACATGGCGGGAAGTCTGTGGAAACAGCTCCCAGACCTAGTCGCCCCCTTCTGCCATTGATGAGACATCTTTCCGTCAAGTTAAGCTGCCATCAAACGATGGGAGAAATGCATAACTCTGGGTGGTTCCTATGTAGAGAAAGACTAATAATTGTGCCAAGTTTCGTTGCTCTACTGCTATGGGAAGTGGATCAGGACATTACTTATTGCACGCTCCTCGTATTTATTCTTTTCTAATATTTATTTCTTTATATATATATATGTTGGGTATTTGTCTATGTTTGTATGTACATGTATGAATTCTAAACTAATTAACTAATCATTACGAATTTTGAAACACACGTTGCTAGTTGTGAGGGATTATAATATCGGTTATATTTAGTTTAACATATCTTTATGCAAAGCGTTAAAGAGATGGTGGAAACCTTTAGCAAAAAACTTAACCATCTTTAATGTTTGTGAGATTTTGACAATAGGTATTAGAAATTAATTAATAATAATTCTCAAATTTTTACCTTGTTTGGAGTTTTTCAAAGGTACGACCTCTCATTTATTAAGTGAAATACATTAGTTTTATTGAGGCTTAAAACAAAATTCAACCTTTGATTGGAGGTAAGATTTATAGGGAACAACATAAGCAATGGTTACACAGCAAGACGTTTATAACATTACATTTAAACATCTCTATGTTGGTACAATTTCGAAACGGAGGTGGGGGCATGCGGTGTATTTCTAAGAGAGGTGGATTACCAGTTACTTTATTTTTGGTGTATTGATTTTACGATACTTGTGCAGTTTAATCAAGACATTAAAAAAAAATGAAAATATCGAAAAACGTTTAAATTGTACGTATCCGTTATAGAATGAAGTTCGCCGAAAAAAAATTCACTTAATTTCATCAAGTAGTTTTTGTTTTACAGCGAAAAAACAATCTTTATGATACCGAGCAAAAGGTTCGATTTTTAGGAAGAAAAGCTACTATTACAGATGCGGGGGAGTGTCGGCTCTTTAACTGGAGTTATCTGCCCGTGGCGTTTCTAAAATTCAAACAAAAATTTAAAAAAATTCAAGGTGTCTGCCTTCAACGTGCTGTCATAAAAACGTGTTTTTCCGCTGTAAAAAAAAAAGTACTCGATCAAATTAAGTGAATTTTTTTTTCGGAGTTCTTCAGCTCAAAACGGATACGTACAATATAACCTTTTTTCGATATTTTCATTTTTTATTGTCTTGATTAAACTGTACAAGTACCGATTTTACAAATATTTTTACGATATGTAATAAATTTTGAAGTAAATCAGCGTTGCTAGTACGGTTTGTATTAGACACTTGAAAAAATAAGCCCGGTAAATTGATATGCAAAATGAACAAGAAAATAGAATATCACTGAAAATGCAATATTGCAGCTTTTGTTAATGCTCCCCGGAGCGTTAGCCGTGCTTATCTCGTCTCAACTAACCAATGGAAATAAGATAAAGTCAAGATACAGTTTACCAAAACATGAGAAAAAAAATAGGGCATATTGTTTATCTCAAAATGTGTGTCTTCTCTTCTTAAAATGTCTTTTCACTGGAACAAATAGCATTTTGCAGACTAAACAAACAAAATATCAAATGTCGCCAAGTCATTAACAAACGCTACGTTGACATAAACAGATTTACAGAAATCTCCATTCTATTTGTCACCGAAAACAAAAATGAATGTAGAGATTTTTTTTCTTTACCTTTGTTTCCATTGAATATAACTATAACAACGGAAGATCCAATAGCAAAATAAAAGGCAGAGCCGAGGAATATAATAAATGTAGATTCTGTGGACAAAGAGATAAAACAATGAATAACATATAGAAATACAGGAAAATGGTTTCAACGTAATGCAAACCAAAGATTATTGTGTGAGGAAAATAGTACACAGGAAACTATGTGTATGTGTGCATTATGAGCATGCAGAAAAATGATAAAGATATAAATTCTAGGAGTTCTAAGATAATAAAATCCGTTGAAAGATGAAACTAATCCAAGCAAGTAGACGGGAATAATTATAGCCAGTAATCAAGAATAGACCTGGCAAATCATAGAGTTCACCATTTTAGTTATTCAAGTATGAATATCACAAAGCAGAAATATGAATAAATACATGAAATTTATTTGAGAGTCGAAAAGAATACGAAATATAAACAAAACTACGCCAATACTTATAATTATTATGATTTTCCTTGTGCAATAGGGGCAATCTAATAGCTGTATACAGACTAGAAGTAATTGCAATCAAAGATAGTATTGAGAAAATACGTACACGGCAATAATGAAAACAGTCAAAATATACGGGAATATATCTGAGGGCAAAAACAACCAACCAACCAACCAACCAACCAACCAACCAACCAACCAACCAACCAACCAACCAATCAACCAACCAACCAACCAACCAAATGTAAGTTTAAATATAAACAAATCGAAAAATATAAAAAGAACACTAGTCAATTCCAAGAGAACATACCAGAAATCCAATGAAAGTATACTTACGCATGTGGTGGTATAATGTAAGATAGTCGTGAACAATAATTAGGAATAAAATAACCGAGGAAGAGGAGCACCATCTAAACATACATTTGAAGGAAAACTGCTGCCACTTAAATTTCTGCGTTTGCCAACATTTGTTACCATCGAGAAAGCAATAGCGAACGGATTGTTCGAACAATGTAAAATATTTTGTAGCAATCAGGTTGAGAATGCTGGCAATCTGAGAAGACGTGTTGTCTCTCAAAGCCAAGAAAACATCAATTGTTCTTGTAAGTGAGCAATCTTTGATAATGGCCAGCGCAACAATTACTGTAAGTAACTGATTGTAATGGCTGAAATATAAGAGGTGAAAATAAAGAAGAAACAGGAAACTAAACAAAATTAAATCGCAAGAATAGAAAAAGATTTAACGGAACACAGGAAAACACTAGGTCAAGGTAAATAGATAGATTCTGATTTATAAAGTCCACGGGTTTAGATGATAGACACAATCTAAAACGATGTGAGATAAATATTTTGAAATAAATGACTAAAAAGAACATCATTAAAAAAAAGACAGAAATGTTTCGAAGCAATTCGATTACGTTCAATCTCGAAAGACAGAGGATACCCTTTGTATAGGCAGCTGAGAGTGTAATTATGAGATTAGGGTTGCGCAATCTCCAACCACACATCTCCAGAACAAGAAAACAAAAAACAAACAAACTAGGAATGACCTATAAAACGACCCAGCATATATGCCCGTAATTTCCGATAACGCAATATTTAAAAATATCACTCGCGCGTCGAACATGACTGCCGAGGCGCTCTTTCACGTACGTGTCTTCGTTCGTCGCTTGTCTTTCCGCTTTTTCGACCACTCAGTGCATTTTCTCTCTTGCCGCCCAAGAGTCAAAACACGTCCGATCGCGTCCTTTGCTTGATCACGTGTTGCCCATTTTTTCTGTTTCTTTTTCTCTCTGCCTTCTTCCATGCAGACTTGCTTAACTTGCTTAATTTGCATATGTGTTTAGATCAAGGAATAAATATATTTTTATTTAGATCTAATGGTTCGATTTAAATATGTTACTTCAGAAGATTAATAAATAGATTAGTGTATATCAAATCTGTTGCCAAGGCCGCTGGAAAAATGGTGGGATCTTTCTATCGATCCAGTAGACATCTCACTGCTGATGCTATTCTCTATCTATATAAGAGCCAGGTACGTCCAAGGATGGAATACTGTTGCCACATCTGGGCAGGAGCTGCTAGAAAGGACTTGTCCTGCCTTGATAGAGTTCAAAATAGACTTCGTAGCCTCGTAGGAGATGTCCTTTTCTCTTCCTTGCAACCTCTATCTCACAGAAGAGATGTTGCGAGTTTGTCTCTGATGTATCGTTATTTTCATGGAAAGTGTTCAACTGAGCTTCAATCTATGGTCCCCCCTCGCCAAACTTTCACAAGAAACACTCGTCTAGCTGTAAACACTATCAATAATTTCCCCCACTCTTTATCTGTGCCTAAACCTAAACGTAGATTCCATGAACAAAGCTTCTTTCTTAGAACTGCACGCCTGTGGAATTGTCTTCCGTTTTCCTGCTTTCCGGCTGACTACAATATGGTTGTGTTCAAGTCTAAGGTAAATAAGTTCTTGATGAGCCGTTCCATATAAGTTATTAAATTTACCAAATTTTCATTACTAATGATTACTATATTGACCAACTTCTACTGTACACTCTTTAACCCTTATCCTTGAGTGGCCTCTGGGCCTTGATAATGTGGTGATGCCTATGTGAAAAAAAAAATATTTCTTTAAAAATATTTCAATTACAAGATTTACTAAATTCGAATGAAGTGTTTTACTAATTATAGATTTTAAATCGTAAAAAAATATTCTAGCTCTGTTTTATCAAATTCAAGATGGCGCTATGGAATTGTATCCCCATGCGATCGATCATCTTTGTCTTGAAAGAGTATCATCTCCTAGTAAGTATTTACGGTATTTAATGAATTTATGTTTTCCTTCCTTGAAGAAACCTTTTTCGATTTATTCAATCCATTTATGCCGTTAATATTTATGTTTCTGATGATTTGTCTGACGGCTTCATCGTCTATATGCGCAATAAAATACGTATAAAACCCTTACAGAAATAATGTAAATATAATGTCTCCTTATATTTAAAAAATATAGGAGTATGAAAAAAGTAAAATCGTCGTTGTGGACTGATTTTGTGGTAACGAGAATGTAGTTTACAGTATAAATAGATGTGTGTGTGTGTGTGTATGTAGTGTGTAATTCCGCCTAAAAACTGACAACATTCTTTTTTTCCGCTTGTAAAGAGAAAAATACGCTTAATTATCTTGCACCGTGGTTGTTAAGTTAGTCGCATGGTTTTGTGAGGGTTAAATAGAAGATAACAGTTGACTTGGGTCTTAGGTTCGAATTGTGTAATCGGCAGAACAAAACATATTCTACGTTAGTTATTCCAGACAAAGTGAAACATATGTGTATTTCAATTACATTAAAATATATATTTACCATAGTATTATATATAGTGCCCCGCAAATGTTTACAATACACATTTGAAACTGTCAGTTTTTGTATTTCTAGCTTCCAAATGGTAATAAAACTTTTTATAAACATAGAAAATATATTGAAACTAATATAGGAACATTGGGAAAAATAAAAATAAAAAAATAATTCAACACAACTCGAAATTTGATATACAGGGTACTGAGATTTGGGAAAATCTTTGTAATCCATTTTCTCCCAGAAATTTGGCTGTTAAGTGGTCAAAGTTCAACGATTTGATCTTTGAGAACTCTACCAAACTTCTCCACCAATTTTGGGTCTAAACACTTGAAATTTTAGATGTAGGTTCCTTGGACATGGATCTAACCTACTACTACTACTACTACTACTACTACTACTACTACTACTACTAATAATAATAACTTTATTTGAGCCTAAAACAATAACTGTTAAGGGGTCAAAGTTTAAAAAAATTTGATTTTTGCGGTCTCTACTAAATTACTAAAGACAATTTCTGGTCTAAAGATTTGAAATTTTACATAAAGTGTATTCAGAGATAGGACAAGCTGTTTAATCGATTTGGGTCGAAAATTTGACCTACAAATATATAAATCTTTCCATGTATGTTTGCATGTCTGCCTGAAACTTTCGACATAGGCGACGGATTTTCACAGAATCAGTATTGATTTGAAGCTCAACCCTTCAGACGACAAATACCGAAAAACTAGATAAAACAATTAATTTCTTCACCTTAAACTTGGCACTTTTCTACAGGGAGGGGTCGCCGATATTGTCGAAAGTCATCACTTCTTTTCGATTTTCTAGCCTTAAATTAAACCTACATTATTTCCCGTTTTGCGGTGGTTGTAACAAAAAAGACGGCCCTTTTTCCCCTATTCTTTTCCTCCTTTGCGATACCGGTTCGAGCCTACCTTGCTACTACCTTTTTATTTTGTTCAACATACACCTTCAAACACCCGAGCAACGCCGGGCTGAAATGCTAGTATATATATATATATATATATATATATATATATATATATATATATATATATTCTATAACATAATAAAGCAGTGTGTATATTTTTTCTCAGTAATAAATAAAATTGTCCCGTTACATAAAGCAAGTAAAACGGTTTTCTTTCTTTAGCACTGGACAAAACAATTCGAATTGATACGGAGAAGGAGGACGCAAATAAAACATCAGACAACCCTAGCAGGCTGAAATGAATCAAGACTCTAAATTAAAAGTACAGTCATTTCAATCTTTCGCCAATCGAAAATGTTAATTATAAGTTATTTATATAAAATATTAAATTCCGTACGTAATGTTATCATTTTATATTTATATTACTTAGTACGAAGATTATAATACAAACTTTAAGAGTGCCGTCAAGATTAAGCAGACCTAATAGCCAGAATGCTATCTTTATCTTACTAAGCAGATAAGAGATACGCGCTTAGAGCTACGTAGCAGTATACCGCTTTAAAAATACAGTTTAGAGAATGGTACCATGATTGAATCTTTGGAAGTGAAAGTGAAGTCAAATGTTTCATAATTATAAATTAAAACGTAATAGATGTTACCAATAGATAACTCAGTGCAGACCAGTAAACGCATTTTTCAACTAAAGCATGAGCAACCGATGAATGATGGTCGATAGACGGATGCTATTTAAGAGGTTTAAGAACGCATCTAATAGAAAATAATTAATTAGAATGAAATGCCATTGAGTTGATTCAAATCGAAATAGTAATTAGTGACGTCAGAGGTAATCGACGGAAATCTGATGGTTTTTAAAGGCAGATAAACACGTGTTCAGATTGAGTTAAAAAATCAATGACATCATTTCTACTATTTGCAATCACTTTGCGTAAATTCTTTTTATATTTTTATTCATTTTATTTTTAGTCTATTTTGCACTGAATAAACCTATAAGGCGTTACTCAGTGATGTTTTTAAGTGTAATTTGTTTTGTTTTGGAGACCATATGATTTTTTTTTACAAAGTATTTTTTACTTAATGCATTGTATGTATATCAAGTAGAATGCCGTATAATGTAAATACTAAATTACTATCAAACTAACAAGTTCTATGTCTCTCATATTCTATATAAGTATGTATATATTGCAATTTGGAAAATTATGTATAAATTTGTCAACACCATTATCATGTACTGCTGAAGTGTGAGTCTAAAATAAACTTTTTATTTAAAAAAGTCTCAGCGTCATATCAGTTGGATTGTTGTTCTCGTCGATTCGGACGTTGATTTATTTTGAACATTATGTATGAATTTGTCAACATCATCATAATCACGCACTGCAGAAGTGTGAGTCTAAAACAAACTTTACTTAAAAAAAAAAAAAAAAAGGATCAGCAAGGCGAAGGGACAAAAACGGTCCAGCCGCTGACCACTTACTATTTATGACTTTTGGAATGTTCCTTTATATGTATTTTACATGTATATGTGTGTACGTATGTATATGCATATGTATGTATATGCGTATATGTGTGCCTCTACGTGATTATGTTTGCATGTGTGTGCACATGCATATGTATGTTGGCGTACATCTGTATGTACGCATGTGTTTATTTCCATGTGTATGTGGAGTGGAGAGGGCTCCCGTAAGCCGTGGTGAAGGGAAAGCCCCATCTAAGAGAAGCAAATCTCTGATAAAAAAACATAAAGCGGAAGACCAGTACCAGCATTAAGCTGGTCTGCAGTTTGACTTGTTGCTGTCTATCTTGCTCTTGTTTGTTGCTGGATGTAAACATTTTGAACCGAGAGAGAGATTCAGCTGTCGTACAAAGCTAAAACTCTATAACATCATCTTTCTATAGATATTCCCTCAGGCATTTGTCTATAAAAAATGGTCCTGTGGCGATGGAAAAGTTGTGACCCGTGTAGGCCTGAAATGCTGGAAGCATGTAATAATTGATCTGCCATCAGTATATGTATCTATGTATATATGTATGTATAGGTGTATGTATGTTTATGTACATGTGAATTTATACGTGTGTATATCTATGTATATATGTATGCATATATGTATATGTGTATATATGTTTGCGTGTGTATGTATATACGAATATATATATTGTTTGTATGTATGTGTATATATGCATGTGTGTGTATGTGTATATATGCATGTGTATATGTATATGTATGCATGTATATGTGTATGTGTATGCATGCATATATATGTGTATGTATGTATGTGCATGTATGTGTGTATATGTATGAGTACATATATGTATATGTAGGTAAGTGTATATATATACGTGCATATTTGTACATGTATATATATGTGTGTATGTATTTGTGTATGTGTGTATGTATGTATATGTGTATGTACCCATCTGTATATGTATATGTTTGTATATGTATTATGCATTGAGTTTGTATATATGTATATATGTGTATATTTTACAGTTATGTGTGTGTGTATGTGTATATATGTATATTTGCGTTTATATATATGTATGTATGCCAATGACGGTTTTGTGTATGTTTATGTATGTATGTGTATGTATGTGTATTATGTAATATGTATGTATGCATATGTATGTGTATTATGTATTGTGTATGTATGCATGTATGTGTGTTACATGTTTGTGTGAATATGTATGTATGTGTATATATGTATGTATGCGTGCATGTATATATATGTATATATACCAGTGACCGTTATGTCTGCTT
This sequence comes from Euprymna scolopes, assembly GCF_053919585.1. Classification (NCBI taxonomy): domain Eukaryota; kingdom Metazoa; phylum Mollusca; class Cephalopoda; order Sepiida; family Sepiolidae; genus Euprymna; species Euprymna scolopes. The sequence goes on along the minus strand of NC_136484.1, from coordinate 18,615,912 downwards.
GAGTGTGTTAATTCGCCGGCAGGACTAAAGTAATTTTCGGCTCATGGACTTTCAGTGTCTGGGGGAGTGGCACTTGTCTGACAAGACGTTGCAATCATCATCATATATATATATATATCTATATATATCTATATATATCTATATATATATATATATATATATATATATATATATATATATTGTAATAATCCGGATCGGGAATGAAAAGGCGAAATGTCTATAATTTTAAACGTCTTTGTAACAGAATGCCACGCGCGTATGGCAGCTGTATGCAAATGTCCAAGCCGTGTGCGAGATGACTTCACGGCAAGGAAAAAAGGAAAATAATATAAAAATGACGTGTGTACAGACCGTTAGAAACACGTGGCTGACGTCACACCCCAGACGAGAACTTACGCATTGACAGAGAAGGAGAAATAAAGGTTTTTGTTATAACTTGATACAACGAGTTGGATTTCTTTTCTATTCTTGTTTTATCATCTTTGTGACCGAGTCTACAACGTGTTGAGCCTTGGGTGTCTACATGTGAACACGGATGTAAACATTTTTAAGGTTACATCTGAAATAACGATATATATATATATATATATATATATATATATATATATATATATATATATATATATATATATATGTTAGTGTGTGGACATTTAATCGAAATCGGAATCGGTATTGGAAAAATCGGAATATTTGAGGGTATCGGAGTCGAAAAAGCCAACACGATATTTTTCAATTATCTATTTTATTTGATTTTTTTTAAAGACAGATCTTCCATTGCTTGTAATAATGATAAAATAATAAATATTTATTGATTTAAAACCACCAGTGAAGCTAATATCATAAGATTGTCCCTCACAAGTATAGTTATATGTTTAGGAAAATGTCTGCGCATTTAATATGTTTTTTACGGTAATCGGAGAAAAAATAAAACTTTATAGTTAAATATTCAAAGATTTATAAAGAATCGGAATTGGAATCGATAATTGTATCGGAATCAGGAATTTAGTACGGAATCGGTAATTGTATCGGAATTAGGAAAAACATTGGAATCGTCCCATATATATATATATATATATATATATATATATGTATATATATATAATATCTATAAAAAGTAAATGATGATAAATATCTACTCATTTCTTGAAATCTGTTTTGAAATTAATGCAATGTTATGTGGCGTGAAAGTGGCGCATAATATATGTGACTCTTTCAAAATTTAAAAGATAACGGATTAAATATGGAAATTTGTTAAATCGGCCGGAAATATTTTTTAAGTTAATGGCTGAGCGGTAACTCGACATTTATATAAAATCAGATTCAATTATAAGGTTAATATTGTAAAGTTATCGATGCCAAATAAATGATAAAGAAATCGATTTTACTTTTTTATATTAAATCAAGATACATGTTGTCGATTTAAAATTCTAACTTGAAAAAAAGTTTTTTTTCTAAATTGCTATTCATAACAATAACATTATTTTGCCTTTATAACTTGATTTCATTGGTTGACAAACGTATAAAAAATGCTTCGCTTGTAATATTGTTTTAGTTTTACTGTGAAATATGAATCTAAGTTCTGTTCAATCGTCCTTTCGTCACGTTAACGTAAAACTTTCTTAAAATCCTTGAAATAAATGATAATTCGAGAGAACTAGATCCGGAGAATATAAAGGATAGGAAAAGATATGCTAGTCGAATTCTCATAAGAAATCTTTGGTCAGTAGTTGTGTGTAAGGACGAGCATTATCTTGATGGAAGATGGCTCCCTTTCACTTTTGGGTGATCATGATTGATATTATTGCAAAAAATATTAATGATGCTTTTATAATCTGGACAAAATGTTTTATATTCATCCTAGTAATTGTTCTAAGCAATAACAATATGTATAAAATAAATAATACAGAATTCTGACAATAAAATCTTTCGAAAAATAAATTGACTTATTGATTGACGTGACCATCATTTACTAAATAAACATGGCCGGATTAAAAATCTCATTTGAAACGGGAGAAGGACGGACAAACCGATGGACGAATTTATATGCTAGAAACAATATACCCCGATTGAATATCCACGGATCACGAGTTCAACAGCTTATAAATAAATAAGTTGGCAGAGCCTGTTAAACGTAGAAATTAAACAAACAAAATCGAAAAATGTCATTTCTAATCAACATACACACATACATATATTGTTTTAAAAATATAATTATCCACTGAAACGTGTCAGTAGATTATTATATTTTAAAAACAATATATATGTCGCTCCCCATATGGTTAAAGGGAAAATTATTCCCAACTCGCATTTAGGTAAAAATGCACTTTCGTAAATAATTGAATTCATTTAAAACGTACCGAAAAACCCAAAACAAAGAACACCTCTCTCTCACTCTCTCTCTCTCTCTCTCTCTCTCTCTCTCTCTCTCTCTCTCTCTATATATATATATATATATATATATATATATATATATATAGGTTACATCCTTACTTTAAATAAGAATATAGCAAGAAACACTGGGCTATGGGTGAAAGACAAAGGAGTTTATTTACAAGGGAATACGTGTGACATAAGAATTACTCGACATCTTTTCTTATTCTCTTCCTGTCTTTTTTGGTTCTGCCTAAATAACGTGAGAGGGTCAATATATCCATAGTATATTTCATCTATGAAGGGATGTGTGGTTATTCCATATTACCTTCCTCCCAAACTAAATTCTTCCATAGAATTTTGCTCCTACCATTTTTTCCTTTTTAGACTTTGTCTCCAAAATTCGGTCCATTTTCCTTTTCCTTTCACTTCTCCTCACCATTTTTGTTTGCCGATTTTTTTTTAACATTTGGAGAGTGACTTGATTTCTTAGTTATTGGTACTTCCTTGTTTGGAGGTTGTATATGGCAGTTTGGGACTTTTAGATCCTGTCAAATTTACTCTTTCCCAAAATATTGGTTTCTCCCATAAATTGAAAAGTATCATCAAATCTATACCGAATAGACTAGAATATTTCCAGGTATCACATACATTTTAGTTTTTACCGTATTTTTATTCAGGGTCACATTAGTATAAAATTCACCCTTAAATTTTAATCTATTTCCAAACATTCCTCTTGTAAATTTCTTTGTAATTTTCAGCTTTTGAGAAGCAATTTTTTATTTTTTATGTCACTTCCAATATTAAAAAAACAGTTTACTCTCCGGCCATTAATTCTAACTTCAATATATTTCCTTTTTTACCATACATGGACTCTTTTTTAGAATCAATGGTCTTTATATCAGGCTTACAGTATTTCTCCTTTTTGCATACTGTTGATTGTGTCACTTACACCCGCACTTATATAGCATATTTTGGTTTTTAAGTAGCACTCTTTTGTGAAGTGATTCTTTCCTCAACACACCTTACAGTATGTTTTACAAAGTGGTCACCCCCTGTATTTTGTCAACATTTTTCTCTTCGATACTACCATTATCCTGTTTTAAATGTAACAGTTCCTGGTATTCCCCAATAACTTTATGTAAGGTTATTTCTATATCCTGGAACGAATCTCTTTATCCTTTGAGGATGTAAAACCTTGCACAAATATCAAACATGTCCTCTTTTATTTTTAACTTAAATAACTCGTATTGGGCATTTACTCTCCCAGCATATTTAAACCCCTATAAAGAGTATAAAATAAGCTATCCCGCTCCCCGAAAATATTCGATAAAATTTCTATAGTCTCTTTAAAAGAAACATCTTCGGGTTTCCTTGGGAGTATAAAATTGGTATACTTGGTATTTTCATGGAAACCCAGTTTTTGCAACAGTAAAACATTTTTTTCTTTATTCGATCAGGCCTGACATCGTTTGGAAAAAAATATTTTCGTATTTACGATAATATGCTGGAAACGTTAAGCCATTAGTTGGTTCATATAAAAATTCTGTCAGCGAATTTGCAATTCTTTCCGGAGTGAACCGACAATCGTTTTTTTCTTCTTGTTTCATTAATATTGTTTTTAATACTTCATTTATTTTAAATGTTCTTTTTGTAAAAATTCCATCTGGCTTTGTTGAACAGCCAGTGCTTACTGTATAGTTTTTGTCAACTCGGCTAATTGTTCCATGTTGAAGAATTTTTCTTTCTTTTTTTTTAAACACAGTAATAAAACAAAAGGTTAACAGTACCTGCAAAAAGCATTAAATAAATTCCCTGAATAGTTTTTTTTTGTTTTTTTAAACCACAAAACAATATTCTTTTGTAGACAAGGATTTTGAAGGAGGTTACAAACACAAAATTGACACCGAACCAATAGCAGCAATACACATACGTGCGTTCTTTTCCGCCGTATTTTTTTCTTCTTATGAAACAAAAGAAATTTGAAATAGATAACTTTCTTCCGTTCCGGGAAAAATTGTTCTTTTCCTTATGCAATAAAAATAAATTTGAAAAAAGCAACTTTTTTCCCGAGAAAATTGTTCTTTTCAATGCTTCGTGAAATGTCAATTTGTCTTTTCTTTCAGTAGGACCGTAACAGACTGAATTAAAAAAATAACCTACTTTATGTGTGTGTCTTAGCTTTTTTTCAGTGGGTGAATTTTTCCGGGCAATTTTTTTTTTATCATTCGTTGTCCAATATATTTTTGGCTTAAAGTTTCCTTTTCGTGAATTCGAATCCTGTCGCCATTTGTGATATCCTTACTTTAAGTAAGAATACAACAAGAAACACGGGGTTATGACTGAAAGACAAAGGGGTTTATTTACAAGGGAATACATAAGAATTACTGGAAATCTTTTCTTATTCTCTTGCTGTCTTTCTTCCTTCTGTCTCAGTCATGTGAGAGGGTCAATATATCCATAGTTTATTTAATCTATGAAGGTATATTATGCTATTCCATTGCATATATATATATATATATATATATATATATATATATATATATATATATAACTACGAGGTAAAAATTATTACTGCCTGTGTTGATATTTCCCTTCTTTATAAGAGTCTATATTCTTCCATTCTTTTATTATCAGTTAGAGAGAAATAGAGAGAGAATGAGAAAGAAGGAAAAAGTAGAAAGCTACGGTAGTGAAAATAATAGACGATGTATAAGATAAGAACGGATGTCATATAAGATATGTTGAGGAAGAGAGAAGGGGGTGAAAGTTAATGAGAAATGAATCACTTACTGAGTTATTTGCATATAACGAATCATCATAACAATTACAATAATTAATTACAATGCAAGTTTTAAAAAATAACTCAATCCCAAAAAATAATTTAGTAAGTGTTTTGATTAAAGGTTATATTGTTTGAAACAGCAAAAATTATTTCCCCATATTAGTTTCAATTAAAAAGAAAAAAGTTAAAATCTATTGCTGCTTGATTTCTATGTAGCCGACGCTACTAATAAAAAATACTATTAAATATGGAACTGCTATTCTCTCTTGTTTCTCCCTTTTTATTATCCTGGACATAAATGTAAACAGAGAGAGAATAAGAAAGTAGCGCAAAATAATAGTATACGTAGAGAATAAGAGCGAAATTCAGGCAACATAAAATGACAAGGAGGATGAAAGTGATAGATAGAATATTAGTAAGGGATCTCTCATTTAATTATCTATTTGTAAATTGAAGTTGATAAGAAAAAGACAGCTATTCTTATCCTCCCTTTATTTATCACAATGCAACGGCCGATAAAATCTCCATCGTATTAACCTTTATCCGGTTAGATTTTCAATCTTTCTGTAGAGATCAGGAATCTGCACAGAATTTCGAACAGAATCATTTATTGTAAGCTATGACAAGGAAAAAAACGTAAAGTAATCTCCAAGTGTATTCTTAGTATCGTCTGCACTGGAGATTAAACCTTCAACCTCAAGGAGAGTATCATTTAGAAATTAAATTTACTTAATACATTATACGCTACACCACCGGTACTTCGGGAAAAATTATGTTATAACTTTTTATGTACTTTTAACTTATTTTTAGTTTTAGATGTAGAGCTTCTGTGTAACAGACGATTCCTAGGCTTTGAATTACTGCACATGTTGGGAATATAGAGCCAGGATCTGTTCTATCAATGCTTTATGGTTGACCGTGGTTGGCCTCTATCATGGCTGAAGTACCACTTCCACGGGCATTGTCTACCCATTTCTGGCTGATGTGTAAACGGATTGTAAGTTCCTTTTTATCCTAGATGCCAGACGGGTATACTTAATGTTTATAACTGTCAACTCCTTTTTATCACTTATTCAAATTTGTTCTCTATTAATAGAGGAGGTGTTTTGTATGTATTAGATTGTTTAAGGAGATAGCGCAGCATATGTTCTGAGTATTTGATTCATTGTTTACTTCCTTTAAGAAGTATATTATATCAAGGTGAAACCCTTGTAGAAAGATAGCAAAAACTCTCGAGAATGATGTATGGAAAGATTTCAGTTTCTCTCTTGCAGTCATTCTATTTCTCTCCTTGTTTCTGTATGTGGCAAACATTCTTGAAACGTTGAAAATCAATAGGAGGAAATGTAACACTTTTTAAAGATAGCTACGAGATACAAAATTATTTTGCTCTAGTTAATTTAAGAAAACTTACCGATAAAAATCTGTTATGTGGGTCAACTCAGACATTCTCCTTTGCAAAGAAACATGTGCGATCTGCTCAAAATAATTACATTTAATGAGCAACTTTGTGTAATAAATTATTAGAAACCATTTCATCCGACCAACAAAAAGTACAAATATCTTTCATTTTATGCACATTTTTGTCGTTAAATCGAAGTGAACATAGTTGTCGATTTGAAATCTTTTTTTCGAAATAAACTGTCAGGAATAATGTCCTCGTGCATAAATTAACTGGTTCAGTATGTCAGGTAATGGCAATAACATTCACGTTTTAAACTGGTTTTAGAACTTTTATTGTTTATGGCAAAGTTAAGTTGCGCGATTCGACCTCAAATTTCTTTGATGAGCTTTGTCTGTCATGCCAATCGTCTGTCTGTCTTGTTTACGTTTGTGGCAGTTTCTTCGTCACGTTATAAATAGAATTCCAATCGCTTTTCAACTTTTTAATTTAAAAATAGACTTCGTAACCTTATGGGGATGCTCTTTTCTCTTCTCTGTAACCTCTTTCCCACAGAAAAGACGTTGCAAGCCTGTTTCTGTTTATCGTTATGGCAAGTGCTCATCTGAGTTTTAATCTATGGTCCTTCCTCGCCAAAACTTTCACGTAAAAACACTCGTCTAGCAGAAACAACAATAAATAATTTTCTCCGCTCTTCATCTGTACCTTAAATTAAACGTAGATTCCATGAACATGAACAAAGCTTTTTTCTTAGAACTGCACGCTTCCGGAACTCTGTTCCGTTTCTCTGCTTTCCATCTGACTACAATAGTATCGTTTTCAAGTCCAACGTGAACAAGTTCTTGGTGAGTCGTCTCCCTACGTAATCCACTTTTTTTAAATTTCCACTACTAACAATGACTACATTATTGTCTCATTAACTATTGTACACTCAGTAACCATTATCCTCGAGTGGCGTCCAGGCTTCGATAAATGGTGGCTCCTTTGTAAAAAAAATCCAACGCCGTACTTGACTCTTATAGAAATAGATGGTTGCACCGGCAGTGAGATATCTACTGGAGCGGTAGAATGATCTCACCATATTTCCAGAAACAAAGTTCAGACACAGAAGCTTGTCAAAACATGGAACCTATTACTTTAACCTATCACTTAAGACTTATGAGGGTTTCGTGGGAAATTTTATTCCATTCCACATATTCTCTTGACTAGGCTCTCTCACACTTTCTTCTGATGTCCAGGATTACGAGGGTAGTTCCAAAAGTAAAGCCTTCTATATGTTTAACTCAAAAAGTTGAAGAGCGACACACACACACACACACACACACATAATTGCTTTAATAGACATGTGCAAAATAATGTCGTTTTTTGACGTTCAACTTTAAGTAAAAAGCATTATTTTTGCTCCAATCTAATACATACATATATACACACATGTAATATAGTTACATATATATATACGTACATACATATATGTATACATACATGCATATATACGCATATATGTCTGTATGTTTTGACAGCAAGTCATTATTTAGATACGTCTGATTGAACACGACTGAGTTATTCCTTTCTCCGATCTTTTTGGATATCTTTTCCATTTGTCGAGCTGTCTTTTTAATTTCGGCAGGCATATTATATAGAATGGCGCCCAAAAGTTGTTGTTTGGCCATATTTTTCTCAAGCGCTATCGATGCATCCGATTATCGTCACAAGCAATTACTGTTGTTTTCTTGTTCATTTTGTTTTCCTGTGAGACTTGATGTATTTATATATTTTTTTTATTTGCTATAAAGTTCGGTGCAGGATGGTTGGGAGCGAATTATTGTTATTTAATTTTATTTTTAGCTTCGATTTTCCTATTTTATAGTTTATTATTTTGGTTTCATGTTAGTTATTAAATACTGTTAGTATATTTGTCCCAGTGTTAAATGATTTCAGGTTTTAAAAGAACTGTAGTTTTTTTTTTAATAAGTATGGCTTCTAGTAACTTTAGTCGTCGTGTGCAGTTGTTAAGATATCAAATGCTAGTGTTTTTAATTAAGATATTTCTAATGTCGGACAACTGTGGGTTTTTATCGTGGGATATTAAGTGTTGTTTTCTGGCGCTATTGTCAGCTAAATGATAGGTTAGTTGTCGGGAGAGTGTTGTCGTTGTGTGGCTTATGTATGTGTTGAATGAGTTTTTAGAATAGGTTCGGAGACATTCTTCGAAGAGGCAAATAAATTCATACACTACATTTATGTGGTATTAGTAGTGTTATCACTTTTAATGATTAGTTGGAAGTTCTAAATCTAGTATAATATATTATTAGTTTGATCTTTTTGTTTTACTTGGTGGGTTTGGTATATTTCTAATTAGGTTTGTTATTAATTTTTCGTCTATTTTGTAGTTAGTGTGTAATTAGTTTATTTAAGAAATATAGCGTGTATTTCAAATAATTATTTTAAGAAATATAGCGTGTATTTCCAATAATTTATTTAAGAAATATAGCGTGTATTTCCAATAATTTATTTAAGAAATATAGCGTGTATTTCAAATAATTTATTTAAGAAATATAGCGTGTATTTCAAATAATTTATTTAAGAAATATAGCGTGTATTTTAAATAATATATTTAAAAAAATATAGCGCGTATTTCAAATAATTTATTGTAAAAATATAGCGTGTATTTCAAATAATTTATTTAAGAAATATAGCGTGTATTTCAAATAATTTATTTAAGAAATATAGCGTGTATTTCAAATAATTATTTTAAGAAATATAGCGTGTATTTCCAATAATTTATTTAAGAAATATAGCGTGTATTTCCAATAATTTATTTAAGAAATATAGCGTGTATTTCAAATAATTTATTTAAGAAATATAGCGTGTATTTCAAATAATTTATTTAAGAAATATAGCGTGTATTTTAAATAATATATTTAAAAAAATATAGCGCGTATTTCAAATAATTTATTGTAAAAATATAGCGTGTATTTCAAATAATTTATTTAAGAAATATAGCGTGTATTTCAAATAATTTATTTAAAAAATATAGCGTGTATTTCAAATAATTTATTGTAAAAATATAGCGTGTATTTCAAATAATTTATTGTAAAAATATAGCGCGTATTTCAAATAATTTATTGTAAAAATATAGCGCGTATTTCAAATAATTTATTTAAGAAATATAGCGTGTATTTCAAATAATTTATTTAAGAAATATAGCGTGTATTTCAAATAATTTATTTAAGAAATATAGCGTGTATTTCAAATAATTTATTTAAAAAATATAGCGTGTATTTCAAATAATTTATTGTAAAAATATAGCGTGTATTTCAAATAATTTATTTAAGAAATATAGCGTGTATTTTAAATAATTTATTTTAAAAATATAGCGTGTATTTGAAATAATATATTTAAAAAATATAGCGTGTATTTTAAATAATTTAAGAAATATAGCGTATATTTCAAATAATTTATTTAAGAAATATAGCGTGTATTTCAAATAATTTATTTAAGAAATATAGCGTGTATTTCAAATAATTTATTTAAGAAATATAGCGTGTATTTCAAATAATTTATTAAAGAAATATAGCGTGTATTTTAAATAATATATTTAAAAAAATATAGCGCGTATTTCAAATAATTTATTTAAAAAATATAGCGTGCATTTCAAATAATTTATTAAAGAAATATAGCGTGTATTTCAAATAATTTATTTAAGAAATATAGCGCGTATTTCAAATAATTTATTTAAGAAATATAGCATGTATTTCAAATAATTTATTTAAGAAATATAACGTATATTTTAAATAATTTATTTAAGAAATATAGCGCGCATTTCAAATAATTTATTTAAAACATATAGCGTGTATTTAAAATAATTTATTTAAGAAATATAGTGTGTAGTTAAAATAATTTATTTAAGAAATATAGCGTGTATTTCAAATAATTTATTTAAGAAATATAACGTGTATTTCAAATAATTTATTTAAAAATATAGCGTGCATTTCAAATAATTTATTTAAGAAATATAGCGCGCATTTCACATAATTTATTTAAAAAATGTAGCGTGTAGTTAAAATAATTTATTTAAGAAATATAGCGTGTATTTCAAATAATTTATTTAAGAAATATAGCGTGTATTTCAAATAATTTATTTAAGAAAAATAACGTGTATTTCAAATAATTTATTTACGAAATATAACGTGTATTTTAAATTATTTATTTAAGAAGTATAACCTGTATTTCAAATAATTTATTTAAGAAATATAACGTGTATTTTAAATTATTTATTTAAAAAATTTAGCGCGCATTTCAAATAATATATATATATATATATATATATATATATATATACGTATATATATATATATATATATATATATATATATATATATATAAACAGTCTTTTTATAACTTTATATAAATTTATAATCTTGCCTTAAAATGATTCCATAAAAAATAAATTTACTGAATTATACAAACCCAGTAAATTTATAATCTTACCTTAAAATAATTCCATTAAAAATAAATTTACTGAATTATACAAACCCAGTAAAATTCGGAATATTACAAACAAGTCTCTCTCTTTCTCTCTCTCTTTCTCTCTCTCTCTCTCTCTCTCTATATATATATATATATATATATATATATAAACAGCTAGGTCTAATAATCAATATTAAAAAAAAACTCATACCCTCCATCAATCACCACCAAACATTACTCCAGTCCTACCCCCAAACATCTCCATCGACAACGTCCGACTGGAAAATGTGGACCACTTCCCATACCTTGGCAGCATCCTATCATCAAAAGCCAACATAGATGATTAAATACAACACTGTCTCAGCTGTGCTAGTGGGGCTTTCTCAAGGCTAAGGAAGAGAGTATTTGAGAACCGTGACCTTCTGGCAAAGACGAAATCATGGTATACAAAGCTGTCTTGCTGCCCACTCTTCTCTATGGATCGGAGACCTGGGCCACATACGGGAGGCACGTAAAAATCCTGGAGACGTACCACCAAAGATGCCTCCGAAAAATCCTCATAATCAGTTGGAAGGACCTACGCACCAACACCAGCGTCCTGAGTGAGGCTGACATTCCTGCTATCACCGCTACTGTTGCTCAACGCCAGCTCAGATGGACTAGTCATGTTGTCCGAATGCCGGATCTCCGCCTCCCAAAACAGATTTTCTACTCTCAGCTTGTTGAGGGAAAGCGTGCCCAGAGTGGCCAAAAGATGAGGTATAAGGACAACATCAAAGTAAATTTAAAGCTGTTTCATATGGACCTTGAGACATGGGAGAACGTGGCTGGGAGCAGATTGGCATGGAGGAGCGCTGTCCACGAACGTGCTGCGCTTTATAGCAGTGACCTAAATCAAGCTGCTGAGGATAAACGCAAGCACAGAAAGGACAGATTATCAACCAGACACACCCAACCCCACCCACCACCACTACCTTTATCTGCCCAAATTGCACAAGAAAAATTGGGTCTCGGATTGGGTTCTATGCTCACCTGAGGACCCACAGAAGCCACAACGGAGGGCAGTCTTACTCGGATACGAGTGACCGCCGATGATGATGATGATGATATATTGCATTATAAAAATATTTGAAAAAAATAAAAAAAATAATAAAAGTCTCAAAAACCTATAATTGTTGATTGCTACATTCTTTTAAATGTACATTTTTTCTCGTTTGAACCACATAACCATCATTATATACAAATTATATACAGTAGTGTCTGTTGGCTACTTTAAGATCTGTATTCGCATTATTTTGGACACATCCCTATTGAATGTTTTGTTTCGCAAACATCGATGGCATTTCTGACAATATGAGTGCGTGTGTGTGTAGTTTGTCGACTGAGGTGATGGTGATTTCTCTGATCTCATCTGGTAGAGTAGAACTTCGATATTATTTTTGTTGACTTCTGATGGTGACTTGATTATTGCCCATTTATGCTTCAATTTCCTATATAGGCTTTTTAGAATGATGGTCATTCTATCCACATGATGTCGAGTTTCTTGTAGACAGATATCTCATTGATACTGTGTATATTTTTGCAACAAGTTCTTCCTTGATTTAGATATCATGAACCCGTCGCCTAACTATTGAAATCGGACCTCTTTCTCTCACAAAAACTGAAAGATCACTTTTTCATTCTAAGAACTGAAAGATCACTTCCTACTTATGCTTACCATTCGACGATAAACTACCAGTCTACGACGGCTATGTAATGCATTCCTGAATGCAAGGCTCTACATAAACATTTTCTTTTAAGGTTTGAAAAAAAAATCCAGACAATTTGACCATCGGTTTGGATCTTTACAATGAACACTGAGTAAACCTATTTCTACTTTAAACGAGTTCCACGTCTGTTATGGCATACTGGATGTTTCGCACTCCTCGCGGCCAACGAGAGAGCATCATTATATGTAACCTAATTCTCAATTTAATTCAGACAGGAAGATGTTGATAATAACAGTGAAATAAAAGCAGTTTACAAACCAGTAACAAAAAGTAAAAAGAAAATAATTTAATTAAATGTAAAATAAAATAGGAGGTTATTACTGTTGCCTTTCTGTCGGCAGGTCATTTACTGGGAGGAGTGAAATGTAAATAAAAAAAAGAGATTTATTACAAGATGTCTACTTATAAATGAAGAGCGGAAGATGATGCCAGTGAGATTAGAAAGTATACTGAGTTAGTGTGGTGGTGGTGGGGGGAGAGAGAAAGTCTACATCAGAATAAAAAGTAAAAAAATAGATGCGAAGAAGGTGCATCTCTCTTTCTTAGTATATATATATATATATATATATATATATATTAGTCATCCACATACAGTACTGTTTCTACCTAAGCTCAATTTGTTTGCGCAAAGAGCATCGCTTAATAGGCTAATGGTAATTTGTATATCACTTCCTAATATATATTACCATTATTTTTTCAGCCATTCTTACCATGGAGAGTGGATGGTGTTTTGTACATATTCTGTGGCTTTTAACTAACAATTTATTAAAAAAAACAAAAGGTAAATTTTCGCATTAGGTCCACCTCCAAAAGTTTTAACATGGTTAGGTTGGGGTATTTATTCCGAAAGCCGTTCTTAACATGGGGAGAATAATGGTATTTATTCCAAAAGCCGTTTTTAACATGGCAAGGATAGGGGTGTTTATTCCGAAAGCCGTTCTTAATATAAGGATGTTGGGGGTGTTTATTTATGACCGCCAGTGCATTATAGTGCATAGTAGAGGTCTTTATATCTCAAAAACTACTAGCCTCTGCAAATTTTAAATGAGATTTTCTTATTCAGCATAGTCTAAAAGCTTTAAAAGTAGCCATTTTAAAGAAAATTGTGGAGGTGGACATAATGGTGGAAAAATACAAAAAAAATATCGTGAAATTTAAAATTCACTTTGAAAAACTATTTTAAAATAGCGCGGTACCAAAAATAAAAAAATAGACCAAAAAATACCCACTTCAGGTTTGTACTTGCACAAAAATTTAAAAAACAGAAACAAATATATAACAAGTAAATGTTTTCAAAGGCAAGATAAGTTACTTTTCTCCATCACTGGATTTGTTTTTAGTGCTTTTATTGGGTTTGTATTAGTGTACACACAGGTCCGAAAAAGTTGTCAAAAAACAAATGTATAACAAATATTATTAAAGGCAGGATAAGTTACTTTTCTACCAAACTGGAGAATTTTTCAGTGTTTTTATTCAATGTAAAATGTTTATTCGGCTCGTAAAACACAGCGTTTACCGTTATATTTGAAAATTACGGCTGACTCTGTGTTAAACACGTTAAGTTTGGGAAAATGAGTTAAAACTAAACAAACTATTCAACATACTGTTAAAACCACCGAATATATGTCAGCCTATGTTACGGTAACATATAATGAGTAAGTTTCTGACAGTAGTTGTATAGTTTTTAGTTTTAACTCATTTTCCCAAACTTAACGTATTTAACACAGTCTGCTGCCATTTGTATTTTTCAAATATACCGAAAAACACTGCATGTTTTCGAACCTATTAAACATTTTACACCGAATAAAACATTAAAATCTTATCCAGTTTTATTTGTTATATATTAATTTTTCGACAACTTTTTCGTATCTGTGTTTAGTAATACAAATCATTTTATTTAATGTAACGTTTAGACGGCGCGAAAAACCGTGTTTATCGGTGTATTTGAAAAATACAAATAGTGGCGGACACTGTTGATTACGTTAAGTTTGGGAAAATGAGTCAAAACTAAAAAAACTATACAAAATACTGTTAGAAATCCACCGAATATGTCAGCTTGTGTTACGGTAACATATATTCAGTTGGTTTCTGACACTGTTTTGTACAGTTTAAGTTTTTAACTGATTTTCCCAAACTTAACGTATTCGACAGAGTCCACGACCATTTGTAGAAACGTAATTACCTTTGCTTTCATTTTTTTTGGGGGGGAGACATCTTTTTCGAATCTGTGTATAGTAATCCCCCTCACCCAAATATTAATTAAAAACTCATATTTTTGAATACAAAAAAAAAAAAACAACAAAAAAACTCGATTTAGCGCTTCAACATTTTAGCAACATTCGGCTTAATCCACTGATTATTGGTCGAGCCCAAGCCATGATTGACGAACACTCTCGAGAATCCGGATCCAATTCTGCAAGAGCACCATTTTCTTTCAGTTTCGCTTTTTTTTTTCGCTTTTTGGTGGTGGATTGCTGTATATAAGAAACATTCATTTTCTCTTTTTACTAGATTTTTCATAGCAACGCATGGCAGGGTACAGCTATTATATATATATATATGTAGTGGAGATGGTAATTAATAAAAACTGAAGAAAGTGCTCAATACTTTTGTAGAGCAAATATGCGTTTTATTTTTTATTACCGTATCTTTCTGTTAAGTTACATTATAGTTTCGGCTACTCGGCCGTTTTTTTTTGGCCGTCTGTAGCGTCCTCAGACTTTTACAGAAATGTTCCTATATATATATATATATACATATATATATATATATATATATATATATATATATATATATATATATATGGGTCGTTCTAAAAGTAGTCCCACCTACTTTTAACAAAAAGTGAACGACTTGAAACAACGGGAGTGATACCACTAAAACTTGTTCTTTCAATTTTACTTTGCCTACATAGTCACCATCCTTCTTCTCAATGCCTTTCTCTGGCTGTGCACGAGCGTTCGGGGTTCGCTTTGTTTTAAAAACCCTTCAAAAATAAAGATCCTTTCGTTTTAAAATCCAAAAACTGTAAGGCCCGCAAAGACGGGAGTGATACTGTTTAAACGAGTGACATTTACTGCCCCCAAACTTATTTTCTACAGTCACTATACAAATTTGCTAGGAATTCTATAACACAACTCTGCTTCTGCCATGCATCCACGCGATAGATTGAAACCGAGAGCATGTGCAAGAGGGAAGAGAAACGTTCAAGTTTTGAATGTATAAGTTCAGCCATCATAATACTGTAATTTTCAATCCACTCTGATCCATTTGGAGGGAATATCAAAATAGGAGAACTTACTTTTAGAACACTCCACATATATATATACACACACACACACATATATATATAGTTTAACAGTATTGCTTGCCGAAAACTTCATCACCTCCGGACGCACGGGTTGAGCTTTCTAGTATGTGATAATTTAAAGTTAATCATTATTCATTGTAAAATATATATTAATTATGTTTAGTTTACTTTTTAAACCTTTTGTACTCAACGTACACGTGTTCATTTATTTGCTTACGCCCTAAAAATATAGACGATATTTTAGGGAACTGTTTTCGAGATCTCCTAGGCAGCAGGCACTGATACCGAGTATTTTATTATTGCTAATCATCATCATCATCATCATCATCATCATCATTGTTAAGTTATATTATTGTTTCGGCTACACGACCGGTTTTTGCTACCTACATCTAACCGATAATAACTTTACACCAACCATTAAATGAAAATCGAGCACATGTAAATCCCCAAACTCCCCATGTCTTCTCTGCCTAAACGAGAAACTCCTTACCTCCAATTTTAAAGACAGAGACGAATTACTAAACAAAAAACAGGAAACCACCATAAACTGTAGGCATTACAAATCCCACCTCCTTAGCAACTATACACCTTTCTAAAACATCCCTTAGGCAACACCACCTTAAATCCCCTAAATTATACATCCATTACAACCACCCACCACATACACCAAACTACCAGGACATATACTAAACTAAACCTCTTTAACCAATCCCCCTAAATCGAACAAAATAACACATACCCCCAATCACCACCAACTCTGAACACCACATAACCTTATCCCACATAGCCACCCAATAATTGGCATCAATTCCCCTCCCCCTAGTCAACCTCCTGCCCAACCCCAGCACACCCTACATGCAACCTCCACGAATTAACACGGAAATTGTTTACATATAACGATGTGGATTTACACCTGCACAGGTAAGTACGCATGGAAATGTATAACTGGCCGATACCTTATGTGCATAGACGCATACCTAAGACTATGACACCCCAATATAGCCTGCCGCCTAAGCTGATCTATAATACCTAAAAAACAAACAAATATCCCAACTTAGAACAATAACTACAGTACTTAATCCCCATATAAACTACCTCAAATTCCTCTCCAAAACCTATAAGTATGGGTACTTAGGACCACTATCCCGGATACGTATGCGTTTCTTAATGCGTATGTAAGTATATGTGTGTGGAACCGGTGCCTATATTTACGGCATGTCACGCTATATATCTGTAAGTATATGCGTGCGCAGATATGGTGCGTAAGTTAGAGTAGGTGTGTATCTTTGCGGATGTATGTATGAGTGCATGTATGTGTGCATATGTGTATGCGTGTATGCATGTATATCTGTGAGCATGCATGCGTGTGGGGGCGTGTATCTATAGGTATGTATATGTATGAGGAGGTGTACGTCGGCGCTCCCGTATGCACCCAAATCAAACCATTAAAAACCTCCACTGATGAAAATATTACGCATACGAGCCTGGGAATGAGTTTATGCTCATATCTATGTACAATCATATCTATGTATAATCATATCTATGTATAATCATATCTATGTATAATCATATCTATGTACAATCATGTCTACATTTAAAGAAAGAATTACTTCTATATATGAACTTAGATTTACATCTATGTAGACGAATATGTCTATACCAATAACTGTCCGTATATCTGGGTATGTGTGTATGTGTGTATATTCATGTGTGCATCCATGTGTGTGTCCGTCTATACGTGGGGGTATCGATGTATATACGTACCTACCTATGTATATGTGTGTATGTATGAGAGTATATGTGCCCGCTACCTGCTGTCCACATGCGTATGTAGGAGAGTGCAGCTGTGTATATGTCGATGTATGTGTTCACGAATATAGGTATCTGTATGTGCGCGTGCGCTTGCATATTTGCGTGGGGATGCAAGTATGTCTGAATCAATATACGCATGTAGGCCCATGTATACGCCTGCATGAGTGTATGAGAGTCGATGTATGTGTGCCTGTGTATGTGCGCATCCATGCTTACGCGCACGTACTCAATTTAACACCTTAAGGAAAATTTGGGTCAGCGGGAGCAGTGCAGGTGTATATGTATGCATGTACGCATATGTGCATGTGTTTACATGCTATGGCGGAGATGTATGTTTGCATGTGAACGTTTCTTTAAGTATATGTGGGTGTATGTACGCATGTGTGTGCTCGTGCGTACGGCCGCAGACTAATCCTCTCCAAGCACTTAACAACAAATAAAAATCAAATAGATAACCCGAATCATAGCCCCCCCGCCTCCCGACCTAAGCGAACACCCAACAGGTCAAGACATACTTATCAAGAAATCATCTCACCAACGAGACGCCAACAACCTAAACATTAGGACTCGAATTTTAAAGTAACCCCACTCCTCCTACCCCCATATATCTCCCTCCTCCCTCCATGTATCCCTATGCCCTCAGCCACACCAGAGATAAACTTCCCATACCCCCCACAACCACCTAATGTCTTTAAACTCCAAAACTAAAACATAATCGACATACCAAATACCCCCTCCCACCTTTCCCCTTATTCCCTTCTTCTTTTTCCGCTTTCCTCGCACCCCTCCCCTGACATCATTCACTCTTTCATTCCACCATAAGCGAACATTTCTGTAAAAGTCTGAGGAAGGTACATAACAGCAAAAAAACGGTCGTGCAGCCGAAACAATAATGTAAGTTAACAGAAAAATACGGTAATAAAAAATAAACGTATATATATATATATATATATATATATATATATATATATATATATATATATATATATACGGGATCAAGCCACCTTTCAACGTAAACATATCTAAAACAACTCTAAAGTGATTCAAGTAATCAAAACTGATTTTTCCAATGGAAAGTGGCACTAGAAGTTTAACCTTATTATGCATGTCATTTATTCGTCCTACGCATAAACAATCCCTTACCCCTACCCCAATACGATTGCTGAGCTCATGTGTATTTAATCTCCATGCAATTTGTAAGACTTCATCATAGTTTCCTCACTCGCCCACTGTTCAATTATCCAGACAATATGCATACTTCCATAATCTTAATCGTAAATAAAATATTGATATGCACATGTTATAGAAGACAGTAAGTAATATTATACGGATATTGATTCATCTATTTCCCAGCATTAATTTGTCGCTAAAAATGTCTTTCTCACAGAAGAGATGTTGCGAGTCTGTCTCTGGTCTATCGTGATTTCATAGTACTCGACTGAACTTCAATCTATGTCCCCTCATCACAAACTTTCACAAAATATACGTGACTAGCTCCAACGTTTATATATGATTTTCTCATCACTCTCCATCTGCGCCTAAATCTTAACGCAAGTTTCATGAACAAAGATTCTTTCCCACAACTTCCTGTGGAACACAACTTCCCGTGGAACACTTCTGCTGGCCTTCTTCTCGGTTGAATATAACATAAACTTCAAATCCAATGTAAACAAGTGCATGTTTAGCCGTCGCCATAAGTAATTAAATTGTACCCCATTTACACCATCTTATAAATTACCACCTTACATTCATTAACCCTATTCCTCGAGTGACCTTCGGGCCTTGATAAGTGGTGACTCTCGAGTAAAAATTTCGAAAAAAGTCTGAATTTATTTAGTACTAACGTTATACTCAAACTATTAATAAGATACTTAGTTATTTTTTTTTATTTACCAAGTTATAAAATCATTATTTTATCAATTGAAATATTGGTATACCCAAATAAAATCTTTAAAGACAACTCCGCCGTAGCACGAAAGTTAGAAAGAATAGAATTAAAGAAATAAAATATAGCAATACAATTATACTCAGATTTAATGAAAAATCAATCTTCAAATGTTTTGGGCGTAAATATAATAATAATAATAATAATAATAATAATAATAATAATAATAATAATAATAATAATAATAAGTAATATTTCAAATATAAAATCAGTAATACTAAAATAAATTTCCCAATTGAAACCTTCCTATTTTTTGTTATAAATAATAAAATAAGTTTACCAAACAAAAATGGTGTGTATGTCTGTGAATAGCATTTTAGATATGTTGGGGTAAATATATAGACGGGAATGTATATGTTTAGTTAGAAATCATATCTATTGGGCCATGTGTGGTCATTTGGTATCATATGCATTTGTTTATATATAAGCATTTTCGATGTGTGTTTTTTGCAATAATGCTAACATATGTACGATCTATGTATTTGTCGTTGTGAACATGACTAGAGATACATAATTTTACTTTTTACTATAAGGGGTCTTAGTGTGTTTTTAGCATGTATATATTATGTATATGCATGTATGTCTGTATGAACGTGGCTCGTATTTGTGTGTTCACTCTGCTGCTCATATTTTTATAAATGTTATAATATTTTAACATATAGGATCTCATAGTGGAAGGCTTGAAGTAAGACCATCAATTTATAATTATTTAAATAAAAGAGGCGTTGTTTAATAATTAACATTGTTTAAAGTTAATTAGTTACTATCGATCTATCTTTCTATCTATTTAACAAGCTGTTCAATTAGATTCCTAAAATAGTTTATATTGGGAGTTATTTATTGTTTATAGAATTAAGTGTAGCAGGGGTTTAGCTAAGGATGTTTACATAAATTAGCTAGGTTTAATATAAACAAAATATCCTTGAGAAGGCGTACGTGACGAGGAGGTCACGTTAAGGTGACGTGTCTTTTAATTGGTTACGTCACCGGGACTGAGGTCAGTGGTCGGGTAGTTTAGAGTCGAGAGTTAGTCACAAGAGTGGACAGACGACCAGTAAGCGAGCTGGGGAAGAATAAACATGTAGACAAGAAATGCAGACCCCGTGAAAACCATTTGAGACAACTGAAATAAATTTATATTCTAAAAAGATAAAATGTTGTTAAGTGGTTTCACAAAATAAGAAAGAACGAATGTCTCAATTGGATGGTGTTGGCCATTTAATGGTTCGTCACGGAGCTCAGCAGGAAGATAAAATAATTCTTGAAGAAAGAAGGTATGAAGCATATATTATTCTTCTAATATATGAATTGTAAAATATACCCATGTGATAACTTTCTGATACAACATGACTCAGTTTATTCGTCGATATCATATCCTCCTGCCCAAACAAACATACATACAATTTATACGTTTAATGCCGATGTTATAAGAACGATATCTCCTTTCACATCTCAATATAGCATAGGACTGTTTTAATATCTAACCCATATCCCTGAATATACAATAGCGTGAAAGTAAGAAAAATATAACGTTTTGTCACTCCCCGCCCTATTATTGAAGTAAGTCAAGTGACTCTGGCATCATCTGAGTTACGTAACCTTTTTATTGTATCATTTGGTGATCGGATATTTCTAATTCTGTCTCTTTTAAGAACATTGTTTTATTTGGGAAAATCAACTAGAATATACCAATAGAAATAGAAATAACAAATAATTAATAATTCATACTTAGAATAATTAATAAAAAATAAAGTAAAGGATAAAATTTAGAATATCCAGTAATAATATTGAAAGGAAATGGAAATACACAGCCATCAAATAAATAAAAATAAAAACATGATGTAACTATGAATATTAGCGTTTTAATTTAAAAAATGGATATAAGCGTTTTAATGTAAAAAAATGAATATAAGCGTTTTAATTTAAAAAAATGGATAGAATCGTTTTAATTAAAAAATGGATATAATCGTTTTAATGTAAAAAATGGATATAATCGTTTTAATTTAAAATATGGATACAATCGTTTTGATTAAAAAATGGATATAATCGTTTTAATTTAAAAAATGGATATAATCGTTTTAATTTTAAATATGGATACAATCGTTTTAATTTAAAAATGGATAGTAGCGTTTTAATGTAAAAAATGGATATAATCGTTTTAATTTAAAATATGGATACAATCGTTTTAATTAAAAAAATGGATAGAAGCGTTTTAATGTAAAAAATGGATATAATCGTTTTAATTAAAAAAAATGGATATACTCCTTTTAATTTAAAATATGGATACAATCGTTTTAATTTAAAAAATGGATATAATCGTTTTAATTATAAAGAAATGATATAAGCGTTTGAATTTAAAAAATTCTTCAATTCTCGCATTTGAGGACCAAATATCTTCAGTGGAACAGTAAAGTTTATTATGTCGCCTTACTGATTTCTGTTCCTGACTGACTACTTGTCTGAAGCATTGGCATGTTCAGTGTAGCCACTTTTTAATATTTGTCTATATAAATAAAAAATTATATATATATATATATATATATATATATATATGCACATATATATATATATATTAACTAGCAAGGAGACATGACGTTGTCTGGGATTGAAATAGGATAAACAAATGTTTCACTCACCCATACTCTTATTTTCATCGAAATCGGTGGAATCACTTATTTTTAAATCAGATCGATTGATTACCTGTTCTAGTAAGTCTCCCACACTAAAGTGTGCCTATAGGAAGCTTTACATACCACCCCGCAATGACAATTCACAATACATTGTAGTCTACATGGCACTGTAAAAGATCTACTCTGGGGTTTATAAACGTTTCATTAAATAATGGAGAAACTTAAAGTTTAAAATGTAAAAGTCTTGTATCATGGCCCAGTTGTGCTATATATAAAAACATTCATTTCTAACGCGCTCCTGTCTTATAAAGAGCCAACTGGTGATATTATGAAATTATTTTTACATAATCACATGAATTAAAGTTATTCGTACAAAAGTCAAGTATAATGGTTCAGTTGTGCTCTAAAAAGAAACACTCATTTCGGAGGCGCCCCTTCATTATAAAAGAATCTACATTTGATCTTATAGGATGAGCCTTTATGCTTGTGTGCTGATAAAATTTCTCAAATGCACTTGCGATGTTTTGTTGTATAAACCTGTTAACTTTATTCAAAATCGGACTTCTTTAATGGAATTTTTTCAGTTAGCGATTTTCTATACTTATCAGATGCATTGCGATACAAAACCTACGTAAGAACATTTCCACACATATCCAGCAGTTTCATGTGAAATTTAAAAAACAACCGACCTAACCGTTTGCGAGTCCATAGAGAACGAACACGCATACAAAGTTCATTATATATATAATTTCTACTAAGCATTAAAGCAACACTCTTCGATAAAATAATTGAGTTCTCTTAGTTGAAAGTACAGTGAAAATATAAATATTTGATTTACTCTATATGCCTTTTGGTCAAGATCAAAGTGCGGTATCTGTTCTTCAGATGCTGCACTTCCATATCTTGTTCTCTTTCGGTGGAGGAGCAGTCCTTCACGACTGAGACATTTTTTTTTTTATTTTTGTACCTTTTCTCCACGTTAAAAAACGACCCTGGTGTCTAACTCTGTCCCGTGGTGAGGCATTGTAAATAAGTACATTAATACGACATAATCTCATCCACAAGCAGTTCGTTTTAATAAATTTCTATGGGTATAAAATTTTAAAGTAATTATGGAGATTCCTATTTTTAATCTTCTTATGCTTTGGTACACTGATGAGTAACTTTGACGAATCATTTCCTATACATACATATATATATATATATATATATATATATACATATATATATATATATATATATATATATATATGTGTGTGTGTGTGTGTGTGTGTGTGCAAGTCACCATGTGCCTCTCTAAGTATGGACATAAACAACTTTTATTATTTTCTTGGGAACGCAGACCTATTTATGATATCAGAAAAAGGTCTGCAAAAAATCCACGAATGTCGTTGAAGCGTAGTCAGACGAAATTGTTAATTATGTCGGAACTGAAAATAACCGACCGGCCCGGATAGAAACCAAAAATAGACGAACCAAACAGAGTTGAAGCAATCATTGAGGCTTTTGTTTTTCAAAAATCGCCGATTTTATATATTTATTTAATTACACAAAGCAGAAGATATCGAAACAGATATGAAAAATACAAATAAAGGAAAGTCGATTTGGATTTTAAAATCCAACCGCATTAATGCAACCTACAATGAAATAGGGATTAACAAGATGCAAAAGAATAGTATATTTCTGTTTATTTATTGACTGCGCATAACATCGAATTAAATCCACACCTTAATGTTACAAATGCGTTACTTCGTGGTGTTACACTCATTTAGACTCCATATAACATCTACAGATATTTAACTTACACTGTTACAGGATCCGTTTCTACACATAAAAATTAAACACATCTTCTACGTAATTGTACCTAATAACGTTACCACGCCCTGTTGCACTTTAATTTTTTTTACTCTTTCGATTCTATACATAGTCTTAGCATATTTAAAATGACATTTTCCAAACTCATTTTAATGTTAAAAATACATTTTAATGTTATATGTTTTCGTTTGCTATGTAACTTTTCTATCACACGACGAAGACCCGGCCTCTTCCAGTCAAAGATATAGCACGAGTAAGACCGTTCGGTTCACCGGTACACAAGTGTAGTTCTGGGTGGTTCCGATTTGAAAACCCGCGGTCGCCCAATAGCGCGATCTCGGCCGCTTCTTCTGTAACACGAGAAGGCGACAGACCCCAGTAAGTAAAATAACACTCTAGATAAGTTTGAAGATGATATTTGGAAAATGATATGATCGAACGCAGCATTCAAAAGTTAAAAGCGATTACATATTGCAATTCTAGGAACGCAGCTGATTGTTCATTGTTCTTAGAAATAGCTGGACATATTAATTATGTCAGCTTCCATCGACTCGACTCTCTTCTCTGGCTCTCTGGCTTTTGCTTGTGTCTCCTCTAACTTGAACCCCTCTCATTATATTGGGAATTTCTTTTCTTTACGACATCAAAGCGTGGCTCGCCACGTGAAATTTATTCACGTGGATTTTACCTATGCATGTCCGAACACGCTTTTGGCAAACAAAGAAATTTCTAAATTGAATTGTTCAATGTCTAACTTATTTATTAATCATTATTTTCAACTTGTATTGCCCATTCTTTTAACCGGCACAATGAATATATCCAGAAGAAAACTGATCATTTGACCCACTTCTAGTGGTCCGTTTGACGTGAAATTTCGATATTTGTCATCCGGGTGATGCTTTTTTACTTACTGAAGTCTGTCCTCTTCTCACCTAACACTACGATGGCAGGCTTGATGTGAGATTCCTGTAGTTTCAATCAATCATGATTTGCAGGTGAAGAATTTTTTAAAAGTCTAATGTGTATGACTAAAACTCTCCAGGAAGATTGTGTGCTGCAGGCCAGATGCCGGGCCATCGTTTGTCTCCTCTTTCCCCTTGCTGGCTGTTCGCTGAAAGAGATTACTTCAATTCATCGGCAGTTATTACAAATTGATAAGCAACGAATAACCGACTCTGATTTGATTTCGTTGTAAAGTAATTCAGATTACAAAGAAAATGTTATTTATATAATATTATCAACAGGAGAAAAATAAAATGAAGTATATCTCACATCTTTTCTTCACCGGCAGTTTACTACATAGTAACTCTTACGGGACCTTTTTGTTTTTTACAACTCATTTTCTTCTTTCTTCAACAGTCGGTCAGGAAACGGGGGTGTAACACGGAATGGTGACACCCATCTGCGATTGCCCGACTGCCAACTGCAACTGCTAGCTCACTGTAAAACTGCTCTGCGGCTCTTTTTAAAGGAAAGTGTGATTAAGGTTTGGCAGACTTGCGATTCTTATTCAACCAATCCCGATTCCTTACGTCATACACTGATTCGCCTTGATTGGCTAATTGGCAACATCACCAATGCATATTAATTAGGTGATTTCCCCGACCGAACCTCAACCTTTTCCATTTGTTTTCCCATATATATATAATAATAAGCCTTGGTCTCACGGTCATTTCGAAGACAAAACATGGTTCAATAACACGCAACAATCCTATGCTCAAATCAAAATAACAATTAATGTTCCCGAATTTTTTTTCCTTCATGTATTTTGTATCAGCGATCAAGCCGTTTTTAACCAGCAAGGCCACTTAGTGGTACCCCGGTATCGCTTAATATAAATAAAGGCTCTAATTCAGCTCTCATTCGCCCACAACTGGGCCAATTTTCGACCAGCATAGTTGGTTGGGTCACATTGCTAATGCATTTCTGTGTTCATTACGTGTTACGCTAACACATCTAGAGACGCCAAATAACGTCTTCGCAAATTTACAACGTATTATTAGTATGACTCACGCCGAGGATTGAACGCTCAGTATCAAGATGAGTGTCACTTAGAACTGAATGTAACTAATTACTTGATTCGTTACACCAATTACAAAGGTAAATCATCTATAAATGCGATAAAAATATTTCAATTGTTCATTTGTGTTTTCCGGTTTGAAAAAATTGTTTGTAATTTTTGTAGATTAGAAAAAAATGTGCCCGCATATATTGTATTTTTTTTCTGTAACTGACTGAGCATGTCCGTCAAGTAGGAAGTTAATAGTAGTAGTTTCATTCCCTCTCCCCTTGTTTTGGCCGAATTCTCTGCGATTTACTTAGCTGTGTCGAATCCGTTTCATGCATAAACGATCGGCTTCACAGAACAAAATTGATCTCGGGCGCGAAGATCAATAACGTAACCTGTTATTTTTAAAATTTAGGTTTGAATAGCGGCCGGAGAAAATGGAAAGAAACATTTTCCTGAAACGTTGTTTTAACAAAAAATATTGGTTTAATTTTAACGTGTGTTTTCTTTTTGTATTCAGGCGATTGGATAAAACATATAGGGGTTAATAATATGCTAATTCTTTAAATACTGAGGTCTACCATGGAAATGTCTGCAGAATTAATAATAAATTTAGTTATTTAGTCATTTAACAATTGTAGGATAAGGAAACACATGTAATGTTTTTTGTACATGTTGTTGAGTGAGGAAAGTATTCTGATGTTACTTTGCAGTAACATAAGATGCGCTTGTATGGAACTAATGTTTAAACGGTACTTTTCCCATTAGATTAGGGCAACAGAGAAGTGAACACTTCAATTAGAATATATCTTAAAGATTTAGGGTCGGAAGTAGCTGGCAATGTGTCAAGATGGTTTTTCTCTCACCTTTTGTTCGGTGTTAAGTGGAAGGAACCTCTAATTTCAGAAGCTTTTTCACGACTGGTCAATTTGTAATATATTTACCTGTGCTGAGTGTGAATTGATGTAAAAAAAGATATAATGCATTGTTGTTACTTTCTCCTTTTTAAATCAATACAGAAATAATCAAAACTGCTACATCACCACCATCACCGCAGTTTTAAGTAGACATGACTAGCTTTCGTACAACTACTTACAAGGCATCAAGGATAGATCGTGATGATTATACGCAAATAGAAGATTACTGATTATCGGCAAGGGAGGTAACATCACAAACGATATACTAGTGTCATGTAACATTACAAACGATATACTAGTGTCATGTAACATCACATACGGTATACTAGTGTCATGTAACATCATAAACGGTATACTAGTGTCATGTAACATCATAAACGGTATATTAGTGTCATGTAACATCATAAACGGAATACTAGTGTCATGTAACGTTACAAAATGTATACTAGTGTAATATCACAAACGGTATACTAGTGTCATGTAACATCACAAACGGTATACTAGTGTCATGTAACATCACAAACGGTATACTAGTGTCATGTAACGTTACAAACGTTATACTAGTGTAACATCACAAACGGTATACTAGTGTCATGTAACATCACAAACGGTATACTAGTGTCATGTAACATTACAAACGGTATACTAGTGTCACGTAACGTTACAAACGGTATACTAGTGTAACATCACAAACGGTATACTATTGTCATGTAACATCACAAACGGTATACTAGTGTCATGTAACATCACAAACGGTATACTAGTGTCATGTAACATTAAAATTTGATCCACGTTGACCCTTTTAACCAGATTAGTTCGAAAAGATATATGACGTTGTTTATATCTTGTTAATAGGCAGTAAGTTGAACTCAGTCAAATAGTCGATTGCAGTTTTGAAGTAACGTTGCATATCCCTAACTAAAACACAGAATGTAAAACAGTGTTAGTTCATCTACAGAAAAGATTACAATACTTTTGTAAAAATATAAAACTATAATTGAAAATAAATGTATATACAAATATAAAAATAACAAAAACAAATAAAACCTTCTTTAATCTGTCCATTTCGTTCATCCGTCACGCCAATACTACAACTGGTTTCCTTCATTGCTATATCCTTCTTATACTCCTCCATATCTACTCACCAGCAATGCTTCAAGCAAACTATCTTTTTCTGTTATAAAAAAAAATATTAATTCTCTTGCTGTAAAGCTACGAAAGAAATCATGAAAATATTTTTAACGAAATAAATAAAAAAATCATCAATAAAACATTCAAACCAGAATAACGACTTTAGACGAGAGTGAAAGATGCCACCTAGCAATGACGAAATGAATTAAGCAAAAAAAAAAAAAAAGACACTGTGAGAATGTGATAAAAGCCGCGAGAACAAATGGAATCATATTTCTCTCATCGGTCATTTGTTGGGGGAGAGAAGCCGGATCAGTTAAAGTATAGTGTCCATATGTAGAAATGTAAAGAAAGTTTTTGACACATGTCGTTGCCTCACGCGATTAAAATTCGTTCGTCCATATTGAAGCTGATATCTCGATAGATTTTTTAATAGAAGACACGCATCACCAAGCTTAAAGAGACATACTGGTATTTTCACGTTTTTCTTATTGATAAAATGTGAAACAAACATTTCGCCTTTAAGTATTATGGTTGTCGAAACCGTTCATCGGTCTTCTGGCACATCGATCTTTCGGCCTAATTAATTGCTATTAAAAGCGATTCATTATGGTATATATTTAGTATCGAATATAACAGTTAGTTTAAAAATAAGCCAACATAAGTAAGAATCCTCTCTCACGTGCCGTGTCTCTTATACGTGAGATCCGAATGAAAGGACAAATTATTTAATCACGCTTCATTGGTGGCTACGGCGTTTTAATAAGGCTGAATAGAAATATGATGGTTTTGACTTTTCAAATGTTATGTTGTACCCATATTATGTGCAGTAAAATACACAAAATAAACGTAAAATTATAGAAATAATTATTGATTGATGTTTGAATTTTACTTTCTTTTGCATAAACTTAATGAAGCGAAATATAACACATATTACACACAGCAGCTATGGTTCAAACCTCATAAAGATCGGTTATTTAGTTTAGGGGTAGATCCTTTACATAGAAACATATATTATGCCAAACTTAACACACACATACACATACACACACGCACGCACACACGCACACACGCACGCACACACACATGTACACACACACACATATTCAACACGTAGTTCAAATGTATTAAAAATGAAAACAAATATATTTTTTAAAAGTGCTCAACACAAATGTAGAGCTGTTATAAGTAAATGTATTTAAACATCAGAAAATACCTACGCACCATATATACCTGAAAAAAGATCAGAAGTTACATCGTCTGCAACAATGTGCAAATAACACCCAAGACGAGAACATTAGTCCGATTAATCCAAAACTACAAACAACCATTCCTCATCTAAAAAATGAAGAACTCTAAAAACAGTCTTGTTATTAATTTCAAGAAGAGAAGCTTTTACCCGACCAATTAGCACAAAAGGTAAATTAAATAAACTTTATTTGCACCTCCAACATTAGATTAAGCATACAAATGATGACAAATGTATTCCGTAATTTCGTAGTAATTTCGTGCTGTAATTTTATTACTCCGCTTCGGATTCAGGACAAAGCGAACAAGACACCAAGATAAAACATTCTATGTAA
This sequence comes from Euprymna scolopes, assembly GCF_053919585.1. Lineage (NCBI taxonomy): Eukaryota > Metazoa > Mollusca > Cephalopoda > Sepiida > Sepiolidae > Euprymna > Euprymna scolopes. Next base: position 18,585,965 of record NC_136484.1, on the reverse strand, counting down.
TATAACAAATAGTAAGAATTGTGAATATATTAGCTGTTAATCGTGAAGACACTGCAGTACACATACGCATGTAACTATGTATTGGCGTGTGTTCTGTAGCATAAAAATGTATTTCTGCTGACTTTTTTGATATTTTATCTTAAATAACCGTAAACATACGAAAATGAATAAACTTTTTCACTGATGTTGAAAAATTCTCCCACGGTGACTTATAACACTTGGAACAAATTTCATAATAGAAAATGTTTCGACATTAATTAGAAAATTAATTTTCCTAATATTTACTTTGGCTATTATACATAGATGTTAAGAGTCGCTGTGTTTTTGTTAAATGACCTTATATCTATTTCAATGTTTTGATATTAGTAGAAAAGTAAATGAGAATTAATAAAGTAAAAACTATAAATTGCGTCCATTGTTTTTACTACCATAATCTATTTATTCCTTGCGTATATTGATGTTCGCCTTTATAATTCTAATGATCGAGAATTGTACTATATCAGTGTAGAGATTGTAGGGTTTTATTCTTTTATTAACTGAACGTTGACAGAAATGTTAATGTATTTATTCTTTTGGAGAATATCGGACTGTGACCGTTTTCATTCTTAAAAATGACGCAGCGTTTCATGTGTACGATGTATAACTTCGCATGTTTGATAAAAATTGTTTCGAAGTAATGAAGAAAGCAATAAAAATAAATAATAATAATTTTCGACACTTTAATAGCAATTAGGTAATTCATAGCTACATAGTTATCACCATATCGGATGAATCCGAAAACGGTATTGCTGGCTATGGTTTCCTCAATATTTTTTTAGTAAAAGTTCTTTTCTGGAAAGGCATAATGTACCTACGAAGGGGCAACATAAATCTCTACTGCCTTTTTAAATGTATGTACATATGTATGTTTGTATTTCTGCCTAATCTTTCGACAGAAGCTACGGATTGTCACAAGATCGGTATCGTTTTGAAGCTCGGGCTTTTGGACGACAAATATCGAAAAATTCACTCTTTCACCATAAACTGGGAACTTTTCTGCAAGGAGATGTCGTTTTTTTTCGTCGATATTTTCGAAAGTCATCCCCTCTTTTTGATTAACTAGCCTTTATTTAAACTTTCGCCACTTCCGGTTTGGCGATGAACGCAACAGCAAAGACGTCACGTTTCTCTTTCACTTTCTTTTCCCCCTTCGTGCTACGCGAGTTCGAGCCTGCCTGCCTGTCTACCACCACGTTTTATTTTATTTAGCTCCATACACATTTCAAAACACCCGGGCAATGCCGGCCACCCAGGCTAGTCCTAAGTAATTTTGTGGAATGAACCAGGTCGTCAGTCCATGTCGTTAACCACTGAACCACCATCACCTTCCAATTCACTAGCAAAAATAAAACGTTTAAATAAATTTGAAAATATAGAGAAGTAAAAGGATGAGAAAGAAAGGCCCATTGCCGATACTTCTTGCGGAATTTGTTCGATTGCTTTAACGTAATTAACACCGTTATAAAAAACATGTTAACAGATTTCTTTATCCCTAATCAAGCAATAATTTAATACTCATCCATGGCTCAACTAATTAATTTCTATATTGATAACATGTCTTATGTACCTGGATATATGTGTTCGTGTGTCTCACATCTTTGTGACTTACGACTTATGTTTATTAATTATTATTAATCGATTATTGATTGGTGTCGTTATAATGTTGACACACATGTTCTCGTTAGATCATCGACATTAAGCGATGTTTAGCTTATTCAATTACAGACAAGTAAACATTTGGGAAACCGAGACGTAATTTTCCTAAGGTAGATGCTACATTCAGGCATGAACTAATATAACTAAAAGCATCAACTTGAATATACATGCGACTGCCGCTGCCTGTGAATGATATAATCTTCCTTAAAAAAAAAACAAACTTACATGTTCGGAAGAAGCAAGGTGCACTCGTCTACGAAGAATGACATGCACAGGGTTATTTCGAAAATAAAAAAAGTCATAAGGTAATTTAATAATACAAAAAAAAAAAAAAAAACAAATATTAATTGAAAACTAACTTTATTTTTAAATAAAATCCACCAGCATGAATTTGGAAGTAATCCATTTTTTATATATGAGAAAAACAGTGAAATACTCTAAGTGTAACGTAGTACATCCTTTTGTACGGTGTCGTTACATTTTAACGGGCCCAACACATTGTAAACTAAGTCACAAGAAAACAGAAGAAAGGAAGAAACTTCACTCGCTTTCTTTTTAAACAAAAACCTTCATATCTAGTATTTCTGACAACGTATTATTTCTGAAGATTTAAAAAGTACATTTCTCTTATATACTTATTGGAATTCTTTGTATATTTGTATATTTATTTTTTTATTTATTTACTTGCGGACTGTTATCCTTATCTTTATAATTGTTGTTTCACAAGATTTCGGTCAGCTTTTCCTTTCGCCTGCATCAGATGATTAACCGCGACAAGATAGGAATGCTGTATTTTCAGTAATTACTGCCTTCCATAGTTATCGTCTCATCATGTTTTGGCCAACTAATCTTCTGGCCAGGATTGAAACCACTATCTTTAGACAATGCTCACCCGGAACCGTAGTGATTCAACGATAGAGATATTGAATCTCTACCGTTCGAGGTGAACAATTATAAAGATAATGATAACAGTCCGCAAATAAATAAAATGTATTTCTTTTTCTCCGGTCGCGTGTGACTTTTTGTCATGGCTGTGTGTGACGTCACCTACGTGTCTCGAACACGGGCTTCTCTCATCACGTCTCGAACAGCTCTTCTTCGAACAACTTTATCCTTGTTTATATCTTATGTGGCGTCACTTTGCTCAGCCAGTTTGGTCATTTGCATAGTTTATGCGACTTTCAGCCTCAGCGACTCTGTTAGATAAATGATTGCAGTTAAACGATTAACCGAACAAAACTAATCATGCCTTTATAATAATGTTCTCAATCCATGATTTGATATCAAAACAACGGTAAGTATTAATTTATATTTCAAAACCATATAATATTAAAATATATAACAAAGGTATATAAAAAAAGGACGTTGATCTTGAAGGACTCACGAGCAACACCAAAACCGGACATTTACTTCCTCTTAACTCATATTACCTCGGGATAAACTCGTGTACATTTTTTGAAATAAGGAAATGTTTTGAAAAGCAAACAACTCGCGATTTTTTTAGAATAACTGATTATTATTCTAAAATTTAGGTAGATTTTTTATTTGATTTTTAAAATGAAATTACTTAATCGGTTTTACTTAAGGTCGCTAAAATGCAATGTCAAGTATGAAAAAAACACTAATTTCTGAAACACCTTGTTTACCGTATCCGGTCGCTTATTGCGGTATAAATATTCTTTGGGCTGGTACATATTTACGTAAATGCACAATTTATTTTCGCCCTTGAAAATGCGATAGAAAAATTATATTTATTACCGAATTGTGAGTGATGCGCGTTGATTCTTGCTGTGATCATTTAACGCGAGTGGCACCCATGAAGCAAATGTCCAAACCTTTTCCTATTGAAAGAAGGTGATTCATCACAATATTGTGATCGCACTTAATCTGTTCTGAAAGAGAAGCTGGTTAATGGTTCCTCATGAAATTCAATTTGTTCGCCGTGGCGCACTGGATCTGACAGCTGAAAACTTTCGTTTTTGAAGCACAGAAAACAACATCAGGCGGTACTTTGATGCATAGCGCCAACTCCAAACGCTACAAACCTTGCAAGCTGCCTTAAGCGGGGGGGGGGGGCGTCGTAATCAATAACGAGCAAAAATGCAAAGGTATCATAAATTATCAGTTTTGTTTACTTGGCGTTAAATTTTCTGAATTCGAAAGTGAACTAAAAGTAATGAACTTAATCCTGAATATACGGTAATGTTGGGATGAAAATGAGAAGTGTTTGTTCGAACCCATTTGCAAAGTGAAAATTTCAATTTCATAGATATACTCATGGCTTAACTCCTCAACCAAATATCGCACACTATTGTGTTGACGCATCACAATACCGCAGACTTTCGAGGAAGAAACATAGAGAAATCGAGAATTACACAACAAACGAAAGCGCGAGAGATGGTGATATATATATATATATATATATATATATATATATATATATATATGTGTGCGTGTGTGTATGTGTGTATATATCGTCAAGGGTATGAGTTCATATAAAAACGTTGTTTTAATTTGAATAAAATAAAATACGCATCAAGCGCGCTTGAACGCCAAATCACAACGTAGTTTTATGAAAATAAACAAATATTTTATTTGTTTGAAATATATTTGTTATAAATTTCAAACAAGTAAAATAGTTGTTTGTTTTCCTAATATTACGTTGTGATTTGGCTTCCAAATGCAATTGATGCGTAATTTATTATATATATATACATCCCTCTGTCTGTCTGTCTGTCTGTCTCTCTCTCTCTTTCTCTGTATATATATACAGTATATATATATAAAGAAAAGGTAACGAAGTAAAGATTTGTCAGTAGGATTAAGGGCGATCCCACTAAGTATAAAGGGAAATAAAAGTGGAACCTCTTTAGACTATGGCATTTCAAAGGTAAATGCTATTCATCAGAAGTAGGGAAAACGCAACATTATTCAAAAGTACGGGCAAAATAGATAACACCGATTTAATATACATTTTAGGTAAGAAATGAAAAAGTTAGCTTCATCTTTCCCGTTTCTCTCTCTTTGTCTCTCTCTCTCTCTTTGTCTCTCTCTTTGTCTCTGTCTCTCTCTCTCTCTTTATATATATATATATATATATATATAGAGAGAGAGAGAGAGAGAGAGAGAAAGAGAGAGAGTGGGAGAGAGAAAGAAAGACAGGGTGAATGCTGATGGGTGTGAGAGAGAGAGAGGTCTAAAATAAACGACAGATATCTATAAATCATTACCCTTTTCTAAAACGAGGCCGCTTTTCGTATTGGCCAGATTGTATTGTCTGATTAAAAGTCTGCCTTTTCCCGTGGGTTGAAGCGGCGTGTGAATATGTGGCCTGATATGAACAAGACAACGTTCAAACAATCGCACATTTAACAGAATTTCATATTTGTGTTGATATTTCTTTAAATATTTAGGTGCGACACCTGTACAAATAAAAAAGATAGCATTTTTAATCGGTTATTTCAAGCCCTATTCAACATAAAAGAAAGAAATAAGTTTTTGTAAATATGTAAATTTGTTCGGCTTGTCTCTCCTGATTTTCTCAGCTTTCAATACAAACCGCTTTAAGTAAATAATCTTCAGTCAATAATGTTTATTTATTTAATATTTCAATATTTATTTATTTTTGCTTCCCTTTATTGCCAGAAAATACAAAACTGGTAAAGTTTAAGGCGATGTTTATATTTCAAATATTAAAAAAAAATAACGCTTAAATAAATTTCATAAATGAAATTCCAACGAGAAAGAAATAAAGAAGTACAATCTTAAGATGCGCCCAATTAATCTGTGCGCATAATGACGAATGCACTTGTTTATAATTAAGCGTTACAATTCGTGCGGGGTCGACGCACAGAGCACCTGAAAGTGATGTGTGGACGTATCTACACATGCTATTTTAAACGTAAAAATATACAGTTTAAACTTGAGCAAAGTGTCCTGGATATGACCTAAAACTATATCCGATGGGGAGGCCCCACCTCGCGGGCCTTGGGGAGTGTGGAGCCACCCTTTAATTGCCATTGCTCCCAGGTGCACTCTGACTCGGAGTGGTAGTACCTGTTAGGGTCCCAACTATGGGTTAAATAGAATCTGACTTAAAAAAAATATATACTCCATTAAAAATCGTTCCTCAAAATAACTAGATTCTGCATAAATAACATGAAAAAGGTTGATATGCCGTAAAACAAAAACAAACAACCAACTAAACTTGAGCACGATAGACCCCCGAAACCCCGATTTTAAAATCGAAGGGTTATTTTAAAATAGTCATGACATACGAACCGACTGCTTTTTAAAGATGTTTGGACACATTAAAAATAGATATGGTAAGTACAATCAGATTGAATGAGAGTGGATTTAGGAGTAATCTATCTATATACCCAAAAAAGTGAAAATGTCTGTGTGTGCGTGTGTGTGTATGTCTGTGTGTTAGTTTCCCTACTAAATAACTCTGTCAATTTTTGGTCTACATGACATGCGGTGTATTGAGATTTGGGAAAATCTTTTTAATCGGTGTCCGGCCAGAAATTTGCCTGTTAAGGGGTCAAAGTTCAACGATTTGCCCTTTGAAATCTCTACCAAACTCCTGCGCAAAGTTTAGGTCTAAACACTTTAAATTTTAAATAGAGGTTACTCCGACATGTATCTAACTTTATATCTTGATTTGAGCCCCCAAAAATACATGTTAAGGGGTCAAAATTGGGGTCAAAGTTAAAACAATTGACCTCTGCGGTCTTTACGAAATTAGCCAATTTTTGGTCTAAACATTTGAAATTTTACATAAAGTTTATTCAGACATAGGGCGAACTATTTAATTGGTTTTTGGCCGAAAAGTTGGCTTCCAAAGGGTCAAAGTTCAAAAGATTTGACCTTTCCGATCTCTAGCTAACTATTAAGCCAATTTTGGGTCTAAACTTTTTAGATTTTACATAAAGGATATTTAAACATTCAGCAACCTTTTAAATCAGTTTTTGGGCGAAAATCTGGCTGACAAGAGGTCATGGTGTAAAGAGTTGTTCTTTGAAGGCTCTACCAAATTCTATCGCCAATTTTGGGTTTAAACACTTGAAGATTTAGATGTAGGTTACCTGGACATGAGTCAAACTTTTTATACATATGCACATACAGTTATGAACAGTACATAGGCCCCGAACAAGGCTCGGCTGAACTGCTAGTGATAACTAATAAGTAACTCTGAATTCTTCAAAGCTTCCAAGGCATTTCTTCACAGGTTAGAGTTACAATGTTATGTAATATCCTGAACACGCATAGTTTTCAGCGAATTCGTATAAATAATATGTTTTAATCTGTTTTGTTGTCATGTATGGAAGGGTCCAATCAGTTTTATTTCTTTGTACATTCCTTCCCTTATTGTGTCTGTGCGATCACCCGTTTAACTTTGTCTCGTGAGGTCCATAGTCTAAAATTTAAAGAGATGTTACTATGAACGCCGTTATTTTATATCCATTTTATCCGACGGTTTATCAGAAGTAAAGACAACGACCATAGTCAGTCATCTCTCGCCATCGAGTCACTCAAAATATATCGGCTTCTTACCCCTGTTCTAAGTACTCTGGCCTCAAATAATATGTAAACACTTAGCGTGGCAAAACTATGAAACCTACATTGTACGAGTTTGAACTCATAACTTTTATTAAAGTGTCGTGAAACCAGCCGAAGTAATTACCACTTATAACGCTGTAGCATGAGGCTTATACTCTAGTAAACACGCAACTAGTCGTGTTTGTTAATTTTACAAAATATCAAAGACACACTCTGGGCATCTTAGTATTGTATTATATGAAACTAGTTTTGCATTGCCGAAGAAAAGACATTGTGTTCGATTTAGTGACTTTTACTTCATTCTATTTCGCATAACTGCAAACCTTCCACCCTTATAAACAATCATGATAATGTTGTCGTAGTGTCCACCTAACACTCATTAATCCTCTACTCGAGTGGCATCGTAGTCTTGATAAGTGTTGACTCTCAGTAAAATAAAAACGTTAATAATAATAATAATAATAATAATAATTATTATTATTATTATAATTATTTGCTATATCTGGCTTTACGACTCTACCATCTATAGCTACACTTCAAAGGCCGGAAATGATCAAGATATCACTGATTCTCTCTTCTCTGATCAGGCCCGCTTTGGTGTTGTGGGAGGTCAGGTTGGTGATTTACTCGGTGTATTGTTACAAGAAAGTTTCCCCTTTTCTTGTAAGAAAAACATTAGATAAGTGAAAATGAGATTAGGATAGACCGAGATTCGAACCTTCTAAGCAAGGTTCAGAAATAGATCTAGAAAGGAATTTCGCATTGTTCTGTTTCACATAAAAGTTAGATATATTGTTGTAAAAGGAATTTTAATTATTCAATTCTTTTTATGAAAACTGAATTAATATAAGGTCAGTTAGAGAAGAACGAACAATAGCAATTTAAAAACATATTGAACAATAAGTTAGGTCGGAAAATAGGTTAGTAAGAATTCTTTGTCTGCAGAAATGGTTTGGAAACATGTGCGAACCACGCATGTTTCGGCAACGTGGGTCGATCACGTTGACAGACACACGTATGACGTCGTGGCAAGAATGAATTCTCAATATAGGAGCTAGAGTCGAAGATCAGTTAGAGAAACGGAGATCAGGGCTGTCGAGTCCGGACCGAAGTCAGCACAGTCAGCACAGCTGACATGAGGAGGGTCCCCATTTAGAAGAGAAAGGTTAGAACATTAAACATGTAGAAACGACTTTGAATTCCTGGATGTCATCATCGTTTCGACCGGTCAAATGGAATAAAAGAACATCTCATATTTTTATAACTGCCGTCTTCATGTCATCATTCTACCAAATTGAAGGTAATGTGAAATCATCGTTATTAATGAACTTGGTATAACCCATCTTAAGTAATATCCCCCTCTTCATCATAAGTAATCACTGTCTCCTCCTCCTGTGTTATCAGAACTGATCACCCCCTCCTCGCTAAAATATGTGTTAAGAAGAAATACTCACAGAACTGTATAAATGTCTTCTCTCCCTCTCATCATCGTCTATCTTGTATTACATGTCCCCGTGTCTCTCCAATATGATAGTGGCTATACAACAGTATGACCAAACGAAATAGTCCAGCGGTTTGAGGTAGGTATATGAGGAGGGGACTAGCGAAAGAAGCGTACAAAGCTGTAGCATTCCTTCTAAAGCAAAGCCTGGGGCTCTTTTTTTTGTTGGCTAGCGCCGAGTCCTGCTCCCAAACCCGGGGTCTGCTAGCGGCCACCTGATTGCACAAGGAGATCACCACACCCTTCAGCACATCCAGATACATTTTATTTGCTTATTTTTTTTTTACAAAGGAATCACAACTTATCAAGGTCCAGAGGCCACTCGAGGATAACAGTTGAAGGGTGTATAGTAGTCAAAGGAACAATATCATAGTAATCGTTAGAAGTGTAAATTTGGTAAATTGGATTACTTAAGGGGAACTTGTTTAGGTTGGACTTGAAGACGATCATATTGTAGTCAGCTGGAAAGCAGGAAAACGGAAGAGAGTTCCACAGGTGTGAAGTTCTAAGAAAGAAACTTTGTTCATGGAATCTGCGTTTAAGTTTAGGCACAGAAAAGATTGGGGGAAATTATTGATAGTGTTTACAGCTAGATGAGTGTTTCTCGTGAATGTTTGGCGAGGGGGCCATAGATTGGAGCTCAGGCGAGCACTTTCATGAAAATAACGATTTAGCAGTGACAGGCTCACAATGTCTCTTCTGTAAGAAAGAGGTTGCAGGGAAGAGAAAAGGGCACTCACTTCTAGGCTACGAAGTCTATTTTGAACTCTTTCAAGGCAGGATAAGGTCTTTTTAGAAACTTCTGCCCAGATATGACAACAATACTCCATGCTTGGATCGATAGCAGGATCCCACCATTTTTCCATCGACCTTGGTAACGGATTTTATGTACGTGTTCCATTTCAGATCAGAAGTTAAGGTCAAGCCCAGAAGCTTGTCAAAATATGGAGCCTTCCCCAGACGAGAACCATTCATTTCAATTGATGCTAGATGGGGATAAGAGCATTGATGATATAAAGATAGAAGCTTGATATTAGACGTATTAAAAGTAACCAGCCACTTTTTTCCCTTTGTAGCGCATGCTCAAGATCAGAGGAGAAAGAATCAGAGAGAACTTGGTCGTTTACGGCCTTTGGTGTGCTGCCAGATATGGTAGTCATCCATACAAATGTCTAAGGATGTGATTAGGAAGATTATTGATGTAGATCAGGATAGAGTTGGACCTTGGATGGACGCCTGAGGGACTCCAAAATTAATACTATGAGCTTCTAATTTTTGCTCATCAACCACTACTCTTATAGCCTATCAGAGAAAAATAGTTCCAGAATTGAAAGACATTTCCAGCTATACCATAGCTGTAAATTTTGTGAAGTAGACCTTTATGCCATAAACTATTAAAGGCCTTTGATATATCAAGAGCAATTGCCGTGGAACGGAAGCCTCCGTCGAGAGATTGGCTAATCCTATGATACAACCGTAAGCACATCATCTATAGATCTAGCAGAACGGAAACCATGGTGTTTAATTTCAAGCCGACTTCGAAGATATGCGGTGACTTGATGTGGCCTTCACTTGAAACTACACCAATGACCGTGGGCGGAAACTTCATTCAGTTGTACCCTCAAGCGTTCGCATTTGCATTTTGAGACTGCTAGCAATGGTCCTGTTGTCGTAAATTGGATCGGTAGTATGATTTGTACAGCAACGCATCTCCGATTTCGCTTGTTGAACGTTGTTTCACTTTCACACATGATAGAAGGTTCCTGTCGGTCATACAGAAGTTGTAAACAAGCAGATATTCTGAATAAAAAAGCCGCTTTTCATCAAACAGAATTATGTATTTTCTATAGCGACAATTTTATCGTTCCATTCTCTATATGTATGTGTGTGTTTATGAAATATAGTATGGTAATATTTTACTGATAAATCAGGTTTTCATGAAAATGTAAAACTTTTGAAATTGGCAGATTATTACATATCTTTACAAAAAGAGAACAAATAAATGTCTATAAAATGTTTTAAATAAATTGAAATTAAAAAAAAAACATTTTTAAAATCTGTATCAATCACTTTATGTTTTGATCTGCCTTTTTTCTTTTATGCTTTTTTTTAATTCGTTGAAATACTAAAATACTAAAATATAATCTCCCAAATAAAACATCGTGATTAGCGCGATCGCAACTAGTGTATATTAATAAAATTGCAATTCACCTTACCGGAATTCCGTAAAATTGAAGTAGCAGACATTATTACAGTCAATATAATTCATTGCAATATCTGTGACAATTTCAATTACAGAAGTCAAAACAACGCGAGACAAAGCAGAAATATATTTATTTTATCAGGCGATAATGGTCTTTCTTTTAATAGACTTAATGGTAAATAGTTAATGGTTAAAAGAGATAGATGAGTTGATTTAATTATTTTCCACTGCAGCAAATGTGACGCATGTCAGGAGAGTGAGAGCAAAGTAACTGACCGAGGAAGATGACAAGATCGTATCCGTCGTCATTAACCGATAAAGGCGAGCCATATTACCGTACATAAACCAAACTTTATCATGACAGACGAGATAATGTCTGGACTACTGCATCTCGTAACACAATAATAAGAGAAGTGTTTTCACACCAGTGGGGCAGTACGTATTTGCAAAAATTGTACCTAGGATATATCTACAGCAGGAATAAATAAGCTGGTCGGTGTTAATAGTAGGGCGTTACCAAAACTAATGGCTTCTATTTTTTATTACGCCCGCATTGATCAGTTTTCATTGGCTTGTTATAATTACTGTACGTATGTATTCATAACCTTAAATTTTCATCTCTCTGTTACAAATATTGACGGTGAAAAACTCTATAAAACTCCTCTGGTGAGTGCTTAAGAAGTAGGAATCCGTCATTGACTTCCTGGAAATAGTGCCTTTAGTACACCGGTGGTTAACCAGGAAATAAATCATAAAGCACAAAAGGTCGCTTGTTTTAATGGTATAACCCTTTCTCCCTTGCAGGGGTCGCGCGCGCACGGTGGAAAACGACGCGCACTAACCCTAAGGACGGTTGGCTATATTTTCGCTCCTTCGAGCCTCGGACCCCGCACAAGCATCCGTCTCTCTCCCTCTCTCTGCTGAGTCTCTCCGAATTGGACGTTGGTATCTGGCCGTCTAGTGTTGTAACGCCCAATCGGGAATTCTTGGTAATTTCTGTCGTGATCGTCTCATCGTCGGTGGCCGTCTCTCTCTCTCTCTCTCTGTATGCGATGGCTGGAAAGTCAAGTTTGGTTATGCTGAAATCGAAGGCAGTCTTCACAAGTATAAATGGAAACTATCAACAACGATGAGGATAGTTTAGGCTGTTCATTTAGTAATTCGGTATACATTAAGGCTCGGCTCGTCCCTTACACGTTCGTCAGGCTTGGAATGCAACCCCCACAGTGTATTTAAACAAAAACTCTAAGTCGGCGGTCTTGTTAGTTCTCTTCGTCTCAATTAGAAGAGGCTGGCGGCATGCGTGGCTTCCCAACTCCTCTGGTTGACAGACTGTCCGATTCTCTCCTGCTGTCTATCTCCGCAGTAGTTTTATTAAACGTCATCCTCCCCTTCCTTCTGTAGTCGACCCAATCTCTCTATTCGACGGGTAATCATAATTCTTGCTCTCTCTCTCTCCTTCCCACACGACCCCCTCTCGATTCAATTCCGAGAATTAGTTATCTCTCTAGGCAATTAACCAATTTGCTCCCTTAAAATTAGAATGACTAATTCAATTGTTTTCGGGTTTGTTCTTTCTCTATTATCACCTCCAACTTGTTGATTTAAGTGAATCATGTTATCATTATACTCGGACCGTCGACTTTACTCGTCGACCCTTCCCAGACCTCCTTGCGTTTTCCTCGCCAACCCGACATCTGGCTCATCTTTAGTCTGGCCCTTTTGAACTCCAATAATTTACTTGTCAACCGATGACAATTCGTTGGTTTCTCACGAGATGGGACTGAGACCTCTCGCCCAGCTCCATCCCACTCACCCTCAACCTAGGAAGCAAGGTTATCCGGTGTCGCCCGGCTTCGTTACAATGGTAACAGCTCCATTTTCGTAGTCCTTCGGCTTTTTGAGTATAATATATAGTCGAAGGTACGGTTAGAACGATACCCGACTGATAAAGCGCCCTCCGGACGCTAATGCACGATCATTGTCCATCATTGGTCAAAGTGCATTGATAATGCGGGTTATAATGTAGAAACATGGTTTCTGAAGGTCAAAATGTCACCCGTTTTAGCGACACAACTCCCACCTTCGTAGCTCTTCAAAATTAAAAGTTAAAAAATAGAAGGCTTTAATTTTATCCTCGTACATGTATAAAAACTGTAATTATTAATAAGACATTCCTAAATGCGCGAAGATTGTGATGCGGCATTTTAGGATACAAGCATTTCGCTGTGGAAAAACGTATGTTAATTTTTTATCACGAAACATTAGAATTATTGAATTATTATGAGATATAACATTACGAATGAGAAAAATTGAAGCTATATCAATTTAACACTCATGTGCAAAAACAGGTATGAATAATCTTCGTTGTTATCATAAAAAGTGGTAAACTGGGCTAACCCATTATTTCCATTTGTTATTATATGGAAAAATGCGCGCATGAAAAGTAATATTCTTAAGATTTTATTAAACCTGGAAAAGTAAAGGACAAGAAATTCAACCTGGAAAAGTAAAGAACAAGATATTCTAGTAAAGTAAAAAATAAGAATTTTTTAGACTTAAAATATTGCAGCTAAAAATAAAATTTGAATATTGATAAATATTTTATTTATTATTTGCATATGTTGTTGTTTATTGTTGAGTTAGAAAGGGTGTCAGTCGCTGGATATAACTTATTCCCCCCTATTATTTGCATATATTTATGTAGTGAAAATTGTTTGAATAAAATTAATTCATTAGTTAGTTAGTTAGTTAGTAGATGGAATTAATAATTTTTTAATTTACATAAAAATTAATAATTTTATTATATCATAATTAGGATCATTTAATTCTTTCTAACTCAACAATAAACAACAACATATGCAAATAATAAATAAAATATTTATCAATATTCAAATTTTATTTTTAGCTGCAATATTTTAAGTCTAAAAATTTTTATTTTTTACTTTACTAGAATATCTTGTTCTTTACTTTGCCAGGTTGAATTTCTTGTCCTTTACTTTTCCAGGTTTAATAAAATCTTAAGAATATTACTTTTCATGCGCGCATTTTTCCATATAATCCATGATTTTTCCAGGCATTGCTATTGTATTAATATATAAATTTATAATATTTATTAATGATTGTAAAAAAAATAGCTCTCAAACACACATTTATGCAATATTTATCATTCAATCACAATAGTTCCGAGCCAGGGTCTCTACCGAGACTGCGGTTCATGAATTCGTGATCTGTATAGAGCGTAAACTAACAAAAAAGAAGATGGCACTCGGTGTCTTTTTAGATATCGTTGGAGCTTTTGACAACATACCCTTCAGTAGTATGTTCAAGTCGCTACGAGAACTCAATGTGCCACCAGTACTCATCCGATGGATTGAGTATATGGTGAGGCACAGAACAGTTCAAGTAGAACTACTGAGGGCAACTGTTAAAAGGGAAGTAGTTAAATGAAACCCCCAAAGTGGGATTTTATCACCTTTACTATGGAACTGTATGCTGAATCCTCTTTTAAAGGAGTTTAAAAATAGGAATATTTATGCCCAGGCTGCTGCTGATGACATCGCAGTGCTGGTCGCGGGTTCAAAAGCATCATTGGTCAGACGCATTGCCAAAATGGGACTACATTTTTCATCAAATGTGATAACGAAAAATTTGAGTTCATTCAAAGAATATGTATATCATAGAATTCACTAATATTTTTAATCGATAAATTCACCATTTTTTGCTATAAAATCATAAGGAGAGTTAAAAAAAAATTAGTTATTAAAAAAAAAGTTCGGTTTTTTAATTATAAAAAAAAACGATACACGGGATTGAACCTAAAGTCTTTCCACCAACCCCCGGTACTCTAACCGTTACGCTAACATGTCACATTGGCAAAATCGCAGTAAAAAATATTTATATACAAAAAAAGTTATGCAAAATTAAAAAAAAACGTTAGTCACTTATGTACTTACTCTCCTGTTTGTGAACCCACATATTTTGTTGTAACTTTTTTTCTACTGAACGAATTTTCGAAACTTTTTTTCAAAATGTAGCTAATGAGGTGTTCTATCCAACTATATAACCTGTTTGAAATTTGGTTGCGAACGGAATTAGTACTGGGGGTTTGAATGTGTCTCGATTCATTCAATTTCGGACTTAAGCATATATTCAACCACTACCGTGGTTGAATGATTAGTTTTTGGAGATGGTCTATAATGAATCGCACTGATTTTCTATATAAAACTCTTTTTAAAAATGGTTACAAAAGAAGCATTTATTCCTAGCATATCTTTCATGAAGAAAAATATATTTCCAGAATGCAATTTGGCGCATGTAAGTTAGTCTATCATGTTTACTCGGATGTTTGTAATGATTTACATCAGTGAATATATTTCCAACCATTAGAGTTTACTGTTTGTCTATCGATTAATTAATTTCTATTTCATTGTGTATTTTATTTAGTTTTATATCTGTTTCATAATTAATTAATCTATAATGGAATGAATTAGCTTGCTAATAAGAAAATGGCCGCTGGGCTTTCGCATAAGCACTTCACCAGACAGACAAGCTGTCAACTCATTTCATAAAAAATATTTCATTCAGAGAATATACAAATTAATTAGTTTCTCAACCGAGACATTTTTGCTTCTGCGTCTTAAAATGGTAATAGACTTGAGAGGTCAATTGAATAAGGAACGCACAATAAATCGATACCTTATTTATTCTAATTAATGTCATAATTAACACTATTGCTTTATCTATTATTCTATTCGCACAAGAGAACGCTGGATACTTGGGCTTTAATAGGGCAATTCCATTCCCGTTTTTTATATTTGTTAATTCGATAACGTTCCAAATGAAATGCGAAATGAATTGCTTGTGAACTGATTACAATATAAAGTAGAGATTATTTCATTATTGTTAATGGAAGTACAGGTAAGCTCCGTAATAATAATAATAATAATAATAATAATAATAATAATAATAATAATAATAATAATAATAATAATAATAATAATAATAATAAAACGAAGAAGAAGAAGATGAAAGATAACAATAACAATAATAAATAATAATAACAAGAAGAAGAAAATAAAATAATAAATAATAATGATAATAGTAAAATAATAATAATAAAAAAAAATAATAAGAAGAAGAAGAAGAATAAAAATAACAATAATAATAAATAATAATAATAATAAAATAATAATAAAAATAATAATAATAAGAAGAAGAATAAAATAGCAATAATAATAAATAATAATAATAAATAATAATAATAATAATAATAACAATAATAATAAGAATAAGAATAAAAATAACAATAATAAATAATAATAAAAATAACAATAGGACATAGAAGAAAAAATAATATAATAATAATAATAATAATAATAATAATAATGATTCCAAAAGATCATGAAAAGCGTAAAAATGTAGATTAAAGAATATAGCCATCGACTACAAAAAAAAGTTTACGACAGAATTTCTTAAGCATGGATAATACAATGCATGAGAATGTACAACATACCAAGCAAGATTATCAATTAGATAAAAAATACTACTATAGCATGAAGATCTAAGCTGAAATTGATGGACAATACATGACAGAGATTAAAATACAAAAAAAATCTCCCAACGTGATTCTCCAGCATCACTACTGTTCATCATAGGTATATATTAGAAATGTGTCAAGTTGAATAAAAACAAGTTCACTTAGACAGATGAACATGTGGACCGTCCAATGTGCATGGATGACCCGAGACTGTTTGCAAAAACAAAAATAGAACTAGAAACGCTAATAAAAAAAACAGAATCTTCAGCCAGGATATCCAAATTGACTTTAATATGGAAAAGTGCGCACTGCTAGTTGTAAGAAGTGAAAGACTGGAAGTAGTATAGGGTATGAAACTATTAAACCAAACAAAGATGGGAGTTGAACAAAAGGGTTGAATCTAACATTCCAAATATTATGAAGCCCTGGAAGCAAAACAAATATAAGGGACAACTGAAAAAAGAATATCCCAGAAAAAAGAACAGGAAAATCCTCAAAACCAAACTATATAGTGGAAACCTAATAATAGGTATAAACATACTGACAGTTTCGCTAGTAACATACTCTGGACTGTTTATAGGTTGGAGCAAAAAAAATAAATCGAGATATTTCGACCAGAAGACAAGGAAACTTATGATCATGCACAATACAATGCACTACACAAAAACGATGATGCTGACCGACTCTATGTGTAAATGAAAAGATGAATTACGAGGACTGGTTTGTATAGAAGATTGTGTAAATGATACGAAAGAACAATTAGAGAAATACATGATGCAAAGGATAATTACTGCAGCAAAAGACACGGAAAAAACAAACAAGAAAGAAACAAAGAAAACAAGACATAAATACGGAAAATAAAATGGGAGAGAAAAAGATACACGTACGATTCACAAGGATGACAAAAGGTTAGACCCACGAAAGCATTCAGATATGCCTACGGTAAAAAAAAAAACGGTAACAGAGAGACTGTATCCATAATAACCGCCGCAAAAGATAATGCGATTAGAACTAGCCATATTAAAGGAAGGATCGACAAGACACCAGAAAATAACTGATGCAGACGCTGATGACAAGGAGACGAATCATTAAATCACATAATTATAAAATGCAGCAAACTCGCCTGAAAAGAAGTATAAACATAGATACGATCAGGTTAGGAATGCAGTACACTGGGAATTATGCAAACAACTGCATCTTAAACATCCAGACAAATGGTACAAGAACAACTCGGCAACAGTCTTAGAAAATTGAAGTAACACATTTTTTATAGGACGTCGATATACAAAGAGGTAAAACTGTCCAAGCAAGAAAACCAGACGTTATAATAGTTAACAAGGACGAAAAGAAGTGCTCGATCGTAGATTTCTCAGTTCTAGTTAACCGCAGGTTTAATAGCAAGGGGACGGAGAAGGTGGGCAAATACACGGTACTGGCCAGAAAACCCAAAGGGATGTGGAAGATGAAGAAAGTCAAGATAATACCAATAATTGTGGGAGCTCTAGAAACAATCCGGTAAAACGCTGAAAAAAGAATAGAGGAAATTGAAATCAGACGGATGACGGAAAAGATGAAACATATAGCAATAATTAAAACGCAAAACTATTTTAAAAAACTCTTTAATGCGGAGGCGAATGCGTATGAACTACATGCAATAGCCGGACACATAGATACTGCTACAGAAGTAAAACACAAAGAAACACCACGTGGAATCACGAAAACTGAAACTATATTATTTTAGTCCCACCTTGGAATTAAAAATGTCGGCATTATCTGGCATCACAACAATAATCAAGGGGGGATCAAGCAAAATGGAAAGACTCAGGAGAGAAAGCATTAATTTGACCTTCACTGCATGTGCGAAAGGACTGATAGATAAGAGAGACTTATTAACCCAAATTCCAATAAAGACCAAGAGTTACTGCTAACGAGAAATCAGCGGTAAACGACTGTTACGATAACGCAGATTTATTTGCAAACTGTACCGCTAGAGGTGGAGAATACTGGAAATCTGAGTATAGGTATTGGTATTAGATTCAACGGAATACCACAGTTCGTTTTAAAGTAGAAATCATGAATGATGGCATGTGTGAAAATCCCTAGTTAATATAATAATAATAATTGCTACAAATACTTGGGAATGCTGGAAATTAACGCCATCAAAGTAACGGAAATGAAAGAGAAAATAAGAAAGGAATACCCCAGAAGAACAAGAAAACCCCTCTAAACTAAACTATATAGACGGAACGTAATTAAAGAAATAAACGCGTAGGCAGTGTTACTAATAAGATGCTCTGGACCATTTATAAGCTGGACCAAAGAAGAACTTAGGAATCTCGACCAAAAGACCAGGAAACTCATGACGATGCACAATGCACTAAACCCGAAGGATGATACTGACCGAGTATATGTGAAAAGGAAAGACGGAGGAACATGGCTGGTCTTTATAGAAAACTTGTGTAAATACTACAAAGAAAATTAGAAAAATATTTAATGCAGAACTCCGAAAGAAGCAAGTGACATGGAAGAAGCAAACAAGACAGAAAAAAAGACGATGAATAAGACGAGGAAAGAAAATGAGATGAGAAACAGCTACATGAACGATTCATAAGGATGACAAAAGACGAGACTAACGAAACCACTTGGACATGGCTACAAAAAGGAAACCTAAACAGGGAAACTGAATCACTAATAACAGCTGCACAAGATACCCCAATTAGAACCAACCACATGAAATCAAGAATCGATAAGACGCAGGAAAGCAGCAAATGCAGACCCTGCGGACAAAGAAATGAAACAATAAACCAGATAATAAAGGAATGGAGCAAACTAGTATAAAGAGAATATAAAATAAACACGATCAAGTGGGGAAGGCGGTATATTGGGAGTTATGTAAACAATTACATTTTGAACATACAGACAAATGGTACAAGCACAAACCTGCAGTAGTACTGAAAAAGGAAAGTCAGAAGATCCTATGGGACATGGATATACAAATGTATAAACCCATCCAAGCAAAAAGACCGGATATCATAATAGTTAACAAGAAGAAAAATCCTGTCAGATTTTTTGTGGTTCCAGTAAACCAGAGAGCGAAGATCAAGGAGACTGAGAAGCGGAGCAAATACATGGAACTGGCCAGAGAACTCAAAGGAATATGGAACATGAAGAAAATAAAGTTGACACCATTAATAGTAGGAGCAATATAAACGATACCGAAAAACTTTGGAAAAAAGTATGGGAGAGATTGGAATCAGATGGATGGCTGAGAAGATACAACGAATTTCAGTAATGAAAACTGCAGAAATATTAAGGAAAGCCATTGAATGTGGAGACTAACACGACACATAAACTACACACAAACTCGAAAATGAAACGGTTACAGATACAAAACACAAAGGATCGTATCGCATGGAATCATGAATACTGAAACTATATAATTGCAATATACGACACTCCTTTTTCTTGTGGGTATTACCATGATTGGCATCACACCAAATAATAAGGGTCAAAGAAAATAGAAAGACCGAGGCGAGAAAGCACTAGCTATGCCTTCGCTGGTTGAGTGCAGAGAGGACTGGTACCTTGGAGAGGCTTATTGCCACCCAATATAACAGTGAAGACCAATTGTCGCCGTCAACGACAAATCAATGTTAAGCTGCTGTTGCGATAACGCGCATTCTTTTGCAAAGTTTATCGAAATAGGTAGAGAATACTGGAAGTCTGTGGAGATGTGTTGTCACTCAGAATCCATGTAACACTACAAGTTGTTCTCAAAGAGTAAACTTTGATGATGGCTTGTGTTACTACTCCTGGTGAGTAAAAATTAAAAATATTAAATATGTAGATCACGTAAAATCCGATGCAGTAAAACATGCAAAACAGACAGTTGAATGGAAATAAGTACACTTGGGACTATGCTACCGCTTGTTCATCCCAACTATTTGTTCATTCAGTAAAGTGATGGTGTTATTTGTGAGATATGGGGCGAATCAAAAGTGAAGCTTGAATTTAGAAACAATCATTATGGTCATCAAAAATACTAATTATTATATGTTTACAACTTAAGGGAACTACATATTTGTTTAGGCATACATTTGATGGTCGCTGTGGAACACGCTCACTCGCGAATTTTAAGTGATCTTAATATGATATTTTCACAGCCTATATTTATCTATGTTTTAAAACATTGGACCTTATATGGAATCTTACAGTTTTTTCTACTTAAAACTCAGGTAGAAACTCTAACATAGCCTTGCGATAACATTGCTGCTGACACCTTTATATAATTTCATAGACACACACCACGATCTACAAACATACGTATCTATCCATACATTCTTCATTTTTACCGTTACTTTAACAATATACATATTTAATATAATATGCAGATATAATAATAATAATAATAATAATAATAATAATAATAATATATATATATATATATATATATACAATATATATATATATATATATATATATATATATATATATATTGAATGTTATTTTCTCCTGAATTAATAATGGCACAAAAATATGTAAACATCAGTAGTAAAAAATGGTAAATATTGGTTAATAGAGGCACTAAACGACAAAATCTTACGTATGAACTTGCTGCGTGAGAAAGTTCTTTTTGTTATGAAACAGATATATGAAAGTTTCCCGTAAACATTTGACAAAAATACTATTTTATTACACATAAATAAATACATATAAAAAGATATTTCCAATCGCTTCGAAAAAAAAATCCATACACACATAAACCAATTGCAAATATGTTACCACTTACAAATTGCGTCCGCCATCCAAAAATACCTTTGCTGACTATGTCAAACTTCATAGGATTGGCGAGGAAATTATTGTGCATTCAATAATAAGGTTCTGAAGAAATTTGTACACAAACCCTCGGGTTAAATTATTAATACTATCTTTCTCAGTAATAATCGGCTTATGGAATATATGGATTAGATGAAAACACTAAAGTAATATGTTGCAATTTTGCTGTCGTCACATAATTTTTACTTCCAGTTAGATGAATCCACTATATATGGAAATAAACCTTTGCTCTTTACTTATGTTAATTTTATCAAAGACATAAAGTTGGTTAAAAACAACATAAAATTGAGAATAGTCGATAATCAGTATTAAATGTATATAAGTGTTTCAAAAAGACTACCAGCGTATCCCAACCTCCAAGAAAGCAATGGCCTTAGAAGCTATTTAAATTTCAATGTTAATTAAGAGGATGTATCAATATTAAATATTATCGTGTAAAGCTCATAAGTTTATTGAAAAAAATACATAAAAAGCTTACGATGCAGTATGTAATACATATCCAGTACCTGGTTACAGAAAAGTAAACGGTCTATTTAATAAATCAATAAAACTGTTATAAAATAATTAAAAAATGCATTTATTCAATGATAATCCGTTCGACACTATTGCATTGAAAGTGAAAACGAATTTGACTCGTTTTGCTTTAAACAAGTTAGATGTGTGTCAAATGAAAAATTTCGTAAATCTATTTTTTTTACATGGTAGTCACCATTTATCAAGGCCCGGAAGCCACTCGGAGATAAGGGTTATTGCGTGTACAGTAATGAATGGGATAGTATCGTAGTAATCGTTAATATTGGAGACTTGATAAAATGTATTACTTAAGGGGTGGTTCATCAGGAATTTGTTTGTGTTGGACTTGAAGACATCCAAGTTGTAGTTAGGTGGGAAACAGGTAGACGGAAGAGAGTTCCACAGGCGTGCACTTCTAAGAAAGAAGCTATGTTCATGGAATCTACGTTTTGATTTTGACACAGAAAGAGTGGGGAAAATTTTTGACAGTGGTTTCAACTAGATGGGTGTTTATGTGAATATCTAATATTTTATGCATACATTTGTATAATATTTGCAAGACTCCTACTTCTGTAATATCCTTTACACTTTAATCATAAAACTAGCTATTCTTTGGATATATCTCCAACCTTTACAGAATTAATATGCAGTTGTACAAAATTGATACAAACTTAAATAAAATGAAATCTCAAATATCCCAGTAGTTCAGAACTTCAACCATCAAAAACTCTACCTATTTATATGCACGTTTAAGTTGAATAAAGTGAGGAAAATATTAGATCATGACTTATATGCTCACCTGGTAGAGCTTAAAAGATAAAGATAAACCAAGCGAACACTTTGGCCAAAGAATAAAGGATTTGGTAGTCATGTTAGTTGGTATTCTGCAACTAGCAGAGAAAGCCTTTAATAATGATAGTAGTATTAGTAATAGTAATATTATTAGCATTAATAGTAGTAGTAAAATAAGGGACATTCCTAAACATCTTACATAGTATATAGACCACCATACTAGTTCACAGAGAGGTCCTAACAGTAAAAGTAATGCAATTATCTTGAATATATCTTTATAGAAAGAATTCTAAGTAAAAAAATATTGGAGAAAACAATGCTAAAAATAAAATATCCCAGGATCTTTTATTGTTTAAACGAAATACTTCGATAACAAAATTAAAGAAACAGTAAAAGCAAAGAAAGAATTTGTAATTGATTGTCTGCAGGTTAATATAAAATATTCGTCTTTCATATATAGGAAAAGACTAGACCATCTACATTAAATCGAGGAAATTGATTCTTCTATCAAATTACCGAGGATTAAAATGTTTCCAATATTTTAAACGCTTTCCTGCGAATATTAACCCATTTAGACGCCAAATAATCCTGTTTTATTATGAAATTTAAATCGTACATTCTGTTATAATAATGTTTAAAAGGGTAACAAGAAAACAGAACAAGGGAATAGACAAGTAAAATGTGTTAACAAGAACATACATAAGGGTGAGTTAAACAAAAGGGTTGAATCTAACAACTCCAAATATTATAAAACCCTGGAAGCAAAACAAATATAAGGGACAACTGAAAAAGAATATCCCAGAGAAAATAACAGGAAAATCCTCAAAACCAGATATCGACTCCCCCTCACCTAACAGTCTGGTATTCCGGTATTTATTGGGTTATGGATCAGTTCATTCGTAGGTAACACAGGTAGTTCCTCCCCCCAACATATATAAAAAAATATTACATTATTGGTCAACAATCTAAGTGTATTCTGAATTTATTTTATTTTATTTTTTTTTTACACAGTGATCACCACTTATCAAGGCCCGGAAGCCACTCAGGGATAAGGGTTATTGCAAGTACAGTACGTTAGTGTGGAGATTTGATGAAGTGTTTACTTAAGGGGGCGGTTCATTAGGAATTTGTTAACGTTGGACTTGAAGACATCCAAGTTGTAGTCCGGTGGGAAGCAGGCAGACGGAACAGAGTTCCACAGGCGTGCAGTTCTAAGAAAGAAGCCTTGTTCATGGAATCCGCGTTTTGATTTAGGCACGGATATAGAGTGGGGGAAATTTTTCACAGTGGATTCAGCTAGACGAGTATTTTTCGTGAAAGATTGGCGAGGGGGGACCAGAGATTGGAGTTCAGACGAGCACCTGCCATGGAAATAACGATAAAACAAGGATAGGCTCGCAACGTCTCTTCTGTGGGAGAGAGGTTGCAGGGTAGAGAAAAGGGCATCCCCACTAAGCCACGAAGTCTATTTTGTACTCTGTCAAGGCAGGATAGGCTGTTTTTGTCAGCTCCTGCCCAGATATGGCAACAGTATTCTATCCTTGGACGTACTTGGCTTTTATATAGATTTGCATAGAATTGCATCAGTAGTGAGATATCTTCTGGAGCGGTAGAAGAATTCCACCATCTTTCCAGCGACCTTGGCAACAGACTTGATGTACGTGTTCTATTTCAGATCAGGAGTAAAGGTCAAACCCAGAAGCTTGTCAAAACACGAGGCCTCAGCCAGACGAGAGCCATCCATCACAATTAATGCCAGATGGGGATCAGAGCGTTGATGATGTAAGGATAGGAGTTTGGTTTTGGATGCATTAAAGGTAGTCAGCCACATCTTCCCTCACTGAACCACGCGCTCGAGATCAGAGGAGAGAGAATCAGAGAGAACTTTGTCATTTACAGCCTTTGATGTGTTGCCTTAGATGGTCATGTCATCAGCATAGATGTCAACAAATGATTTAAGTATGTGTTTAGGGAGGTCATTGATGTAGATCAGGAAGAGAGTTGGGCCCAGTATTGACCCCTGAGGGACTCCACTATTTATATTGCAGGCCTCCGATTTTTGTCCATCTACCACTACTCTTATGAGCCTATCGGAGAGAAATGATTTAATGATTGAGAAAACATTTCCAGTTATACCGTAGCTGGAAATCTTGTGAAGTAGACCCTTATGTCATACCTTGTCGAAGGCCTTTGATATGTCAAGAGCAATTGCCCTAGAAATTAAGCCTTTGTCAAGAGTTTACTAATCCTGTGGGATATAACCTCAGCACATCTGCGGTAGATCTTGCAGAGCGGAAACCATATTGTGTGTCACTAAGAATGTTATTCCTGCTGAGGTGGTTGACTATTTCTCTATTTAATATGGATTCCAGCAACTTACTCATAACACACAGGCGACTTATTGGTTTATATCTTATGCATTAAATTCACGTGGAAAGACAATGTCAGTGTGTCGAATATCTACGTATCCCAACCTCTAAGCGGCCGATGGCTTTAGAAGCTACTTATAATTTCAAATATGTATATCTGATTTATATATTTATTGTTTTTTTTTAAAAACAACTTAACAAATATCTGATTTGTTTTGTTTAGAAGTATAAGACTGAATTATACTGAGTGTTTGCTTTGGATTCTGCCATCTGATTAAAATAGCGACCAGCTCTTTGTTTCAGATCTCGTCTTGATGAGAACAGTAGACTGAAGATTCCAAATTATACACATCCTCGTCTCGACATCACCTCTTCATTCATCTGTCATCTGTTGTCTCTTTTCCTCTTTTTTATCGCTTTCTACATGCATAAACTTTCCTCACTGTATTGGCAAGTGCTCGATATCACTTCAATTATTGGTCACTATGCACGCCTTTCGCAGCAGGTACTTGTTAAGCTACAAACGCTGTCAACGATTTCTTCAGCTTTCTATCTGTGCTTAAATCAAAACACAAATTCCATGACCAACGTTTCTTTTCTTAGAACTGCCTGCATGTATAATTTTATACAGCGGACCCGCTTTACAGCTAACTCCAGCATGGTCGTCTTCAACTCCAATGTAAACAAGTTCTTGCTGAGTCGCTTCTTAAATAGTAAAATTTTACCCAACTTCCACTACGACCAATTACTACGCCCTTGTCTCACCGACTACATTACACTCATTAAACTTTATCCTCAAGTAGTTTCTAAGCCTTGATTCGTAGTAAATTTCTTGTAAGTAGTTCTGTGTTGTTGCTGTCACTTAAATGAAGTAATTATAGTTTTATAATATGTTACACAATGGAATTAATCTTTTTTTTACAAGCGTTAGCTTAATAACTAAACTATAAATCTGATTAGCTCTGTGGATAAGCTAACCAGCTAAAGACATCACTGTTGTGGTTTCCTTAATATAGTGTTGCATGTGATAACATCCTGTATTTAAGCTCGGACATCATCCGGATAACCCTGTTAATGTAAAATAAAGTATATTTTCTTTTTACCTTATTCTGCGCGCCAAGTGCGAATGCGGGCCCCAGATTACTAATGTATATTTTATTTAATCCAAATAAAATATGCACATCCGCTTACTCTAGATGATGTATTTGTTTCAGAATATATGTGGCCCTATGGGTATATTTACTAAATATTAGAAAGTTTCGCGAATAATATCAATCAATTCGCCGTACGTATAAAATAGTATTTTCTTGTTTATTACAATAAAATAAATACTATTTTGTATGTAAATATAGCATAGATACATTTAAAAAAGTAATTGTTTTACTTGTTTATTTCAAGAAAATAACTACTATTTTATATGTAACTCGAATTGATGGACATTATTATATCTTTAAATCATAGGCATTTCCGATAAACTATTTACAACCAATCTCAAATTCACCGCTCGCTGGACACACAGAAAATTTAATTATTTCATTTATAAATACCGAATTAATTTTGATCAAGATTTACAATGAAAATCGTGTCAATAAAAAACGTTTATTTCATTCACATTCGTAATATGTTAAATAGTAGAGTCTTTTACTTATCTGTCTTACTTATTCTATCGCTCGTATCTCCCACTCTTTTTTTAAATTTAGATGCAAGGCGTAAAATCATTGATGCTGCTATTGTTGTTTTTAATGTTATATTCAGATTGAAGGCCACACATTCTGAGAATGATCGACTACTTTATGATAAGAGCCATAAAAGGTTAAATTAAAAACGCGTTGATGCAACTCGTCCGGGGAC
This sequence comes from Euprymna scolopes, assembly GCF_053919585.1. Classification (NCBI taxonomy): domain Eukaryota; kingdom Metazoa; phylum Mollusca; class Cephalopoda; order Sepiida; family Sepiolidae; genus Euprymna; species Euprymna scolopes. The sequence goes on along the minus strand of NC_136484.1, from coordinate 18,559,104 downwards.
CCAAAGGGTTAATGGAAGGAATATTTCAATTCCTGCACATAGGAAAGTGTTCGATATACACTTAACGAAAATTTTTACACATTGTTGTTTAAATACTATTCGTTAATCATCTAAGAAAGAGAGTAATGAGAAAGACCAGAACAATACAGAGCAAGAATTATTCTTTCAGACGCTACTCCGAAAATATTATATATATATATATATATATATATATATATATATATATATATATATATATATATATATAAATAAATATATATATATATATGTATATATATATATGTATTTATAGTAGCAGTTCAGCCCGGCTGTGCTCAGGCCTTATGTACTGTTTAAAACTTTATGTGCACACACACACAAACACACACACACACACACACACACACACACACACACACACACACACACACACATATATATATATATATATATATATTGAATGTTTTGGCTAGAAATTTGGCGATTAAGGAAACAAAGTTCAACGATTTGACCTTTGAGAACTCTACCAAACTCCTCCGATAATTTGGGTCTACACACTTGAAATTTTAGATATAGGTTCCTAGGACATGGATCTAACTTAATAACTTAATTTGAGCACAAACCAATAAATTAAAGGGGTCATAATAGGGGTCAAAGTTTAAAATAAATTGACCTCTGTGGTCTCTTCCAAATTACTCGGACAATTTATGGTCTAAATATTTGAAATTTTACATAAAGGCTATTCAGAGATAGGGCAAGCTTTTTCATCAGTTTGGATCAAAATTTTTAGTTACCAATATATATATGCATGCATGTACGTATGTTTACATGTCTGCCTAAAACTTTCAATAGAGGCGACGGATTTTACCAAGATCAGTATCGTTTTGAAGTTCGACCTTTCATACGAAAAATATCGAAAAATTGGCTAAAAGCATTAATATCTTCCCCTTCAACTAGGCACTTTTCTACAGGGGGGTCACTTTTTTCGCCGATATTTTTGAAAGTTATTATCTCCTTTAGATTGTCTAGCCTTAATTTAAAAAAAAAATGTCACTTCCGGTTTGGCGGTGGTCGTAACAGCATAAACGTTAGGTTTTTACCCCGTTCTTTTCCTCCTCCGCGGTACGAGTTCGAGCTTCCTTCCTACTTCCAAATGTTTTGTTTTTGCTCAACAGACACATCCAAACACTCGGGAAACGCCGGGCCGAAATGCTAGTATATATATAAAAGTGAAAGTGTCTGTGTGTATCTGTGTATCTGTTTGCCTGTGTGGCTGTGTATATTTCCCTACGCAATAACTCTGTCAATTTTTAGTCTACAGACTCGAAATTTGATATACAGGTTACTGAGATTTGGGAAAATCGATGTAATCAGTTTTTGACCAGAAATTTGGTGATTAAGGAGTCAAAGGTCAACGATTTGACCGTTGAGAACTCTACCAACCTCCTTCGACAATTTTGGGTCTACGCACTTGAAATTTTAGATATAGGTTCCTAGGACATGGATCTAACTTAACTTGATTTGAGCCACAAACAATAAATTTTAAGGGGTAATAATCGGGGTCAAATTAAAAAAAAAAAAATTGACCGCTTTTTTTTTTTTTTTGCTCAACATACATCGCCAAATACTCGGGCAACGCCGGCGCCCATGCTAGTCCAACCACCCGGGCAACGCCGATCTGAAATTCTAGTATATCTATAAACGTATGTGTGTGTGTGTGCGCGTCTGTGTACATTTCCCTACGCAATAACTCTGTCAATTTTTAGTCTACAGACTCGAAATTCGATATACAGGATACTGAGATTTGGGAAACTCGATATGATCGTTTTTTGGCCAGAAATTTGGCCATTAAGGAGTCAAAGTTCAACGATTTGACCTTTGAGAACTCTACCAAACCTCTCCGACAATTTTGGGTCTACGCACTTGAAATTTTAGATATAGGTTCCTTTGACTAACTTATTAACTTGACTTGAGCCCAAAATAATACATTTTAAGGGTTCATAATAGGGGTTAAAGTTTAAAAAAATTGACCTCTGCAGTCTCTTCCAAATTACCCAGACGATTTATGGTCTAAATATTTGAAATTTTGCATAAAGGGTATTCAGAGATAGGGCAAGCTTTTTCATCAGTTTGGGTCAAAAATTTTTATTTACCAATATATAAATATATGTATGTATGTGTGTTTGCATGTCTTCCTAAAACTTTCAATAGCGGCGACGGATTTTACCAAGATCAGTATAGTTTTGAAGTTCGACCTTTCATACGACATATATCGAAAAATTGGCTAAAAGCATTAATATCTTCCCCTTAAACTAGGCATTTTCTACAGGGGGGTCACTTTTTTCGCCGATATTTTTGTAAAGTTATCCTCTCCTTTAGATTGTTTAGCCTTAATTAAAAAAAAATGTCGCTTCCGGTTTGGCGGTGGTCGTAACAGCATAAACGTTAGGTTTTACCTCCTTCATTTCCTTCTTTGCGGTAATGGTTCGAGCCTTCCTTCCTACTACCACTTTTTTTTGCTCAACATACACATCCAAACACCCGGGCAACGATTGGCTGAAATGCTAGTATATATATATATATATATATATATATATATATATATATATATATATACGTATGTAAACAAATATATACTTATAATGTATATATCCAATAAACTTATAAAAAATTGCAACAATGATTTAAAATCAATAAAAATTAATTTACATTTTCAGAGCATATATATATATATATATATATATATATATATATATAGAGAGAGAGAGAGAGAGAAAGAGATAGATAGATAGATATATATAGAGAGAGAAAGAGAAAGAAAGAGAGAGAGAGAGAGTAGCACAAAAGCGAGTACACCCCTCATATTTCTTCAAATATTTAAGTATATCTCTTCATGGGGCAACAATGTAAACATGATTTTTTTACAGAATGAAAAGTAGTCTGTCTGCAGCATATATAACAGTGTTAATTAACAACAACAATAATAATAATAATAATAATAATAATAATAATAATAATAATACATTTCTGTATAATAAAATAAGTTAATTACTCCGCTCATCGTTTATCAGATACTAGCTTGGTGTTTGAAGGTATGTGTTGAACAAAAGAAAAACCGGTAGTAGACAGGCAGGCTCGAACCCATACCGCGAAACGAGAAACATCTTTGTAAAAAAATGCCAAGTTGAGGGTGAAGCAATTAATGTTTTTAGACAGTTTGTCGTCTGAAGTGTCGAGCTTTCAGACGATACCGATCTCGTGAAAATCCGTCGGCTTTGTCGAAAGTTTTAGGCAGGTAGGCAGGACGACATACATACATACATACATACATAATACATACATACATACATAATACATACATACATACATAATTTAAACAGACAGGTTAGATTTATATTATAGAAGATGGATTACAGATTATTGTTAAATCAACGACAAGTTCTTGTGATAAGCTTTTAGCCTACCATCTACGGTACTTTTATTCAGTGCCTCTATGTTTTTATTACTGTCTTTTTATTCCAAATGTATTATACGAGGAGGTTTCAATAAGTTTCCCGACTTTTTTCATACAGGCACTTTTATTGAGAGTACTCATATGAAAATCTAGTTCCCTTTGAAGTAATCTCCTCCTGCTTCAATACACTTTTTGTACCGTCCTAGAAGGCCCTATAAACATCCTGTAGTGTGAGCATGTCAAAGACCCTCGCCACAGCCTCTTTCATCTCTTCAATTGTCTCACAACGGCAGACTCTAAGTTTAGGGAATAACCCAAAGTCACAAAAAGCAATGTTTCGATTATGTCTATATTGGTCAAATAGTCTGCGATAAGTATAAAGTTGTTGACTGGTGCATTCGCGTAAATCTTCAGCATCGTCAGTTCTTCGTGCATAATTGTGTGGTCAGTTCCCACACTGACTTCAAATTGTACACTTATTGTCTGTCTAGACACACGGCGGTTCTTATCCATGAATATCTTTATTTGGCCAATCAACTTTGGTGTTCTGATTTCCTTACTCCTCCTACACCTCTCATTACCCCTCACTCTTTGAAACTCTTATATCATGCAAGAGCGGGTGTTTAATTCATACAAGATGGTCTAAAAGCAGTCTGAAGCATTCCGTACCTTTCTGTGTCAATTTTTAGAAGTTTAAACAGAATTTTAATGTCATATCGTTCTTCTAAAGTGTCCTCACGTCCGGATTGCATATTTGAAATTCATCAGCTGTGACAATCAGGTTTTAGTAGGTTATATTCTAATTCATACTGTAGGTTTCTATTTTTAACCATAAATAATAAAAATGAGCCATGCATTTCAAAAGATCTATAGCGATATCATACTGAGTATTTAAGAGTCTACAATTTCAAAAGCTTTTACAAAAAAATCTAGAAACTTATTTAAGGCACCGCACATATTATTCGTGATATCTGCCTCTCAATAAAACAACATTTCTAAAAGAATGTAGCTGTCATATTCAACACTTTACTTCCATTGGCACCAGTTTTATCATATTGAGATACTACGTAAGTAAACACAGGTGCTCTAGAATAAAGCTAGTTCGTATTCCTGAAAACAAATATCAAATAAATTTTTTTTTTACAAAGGCGTCACCTATGGGGGGAATTATTGATATTCTTCAGCTAGACGAGTGTTTCTTGTGAAAGTTTGGCGAGGAGGGACCATAGATTGAAGCTCAGTCGAGCACTTGCTATGAAAATAACGATAAGCAGAGACAAATTCGCAACATCTCTTCTGTGAGATAGAAGCTGCAGAGAAGCGAAACGACATCTCCTACGAGGCTACGAAGTCTATTTTGAACTCTATTAAGGCAGGACAAATCCTTACTATCAGCTCCTGCCTACATGTGGCAACAGTAATCCATCCTTGGACCTACCTGGCTCTTATATAGATAGAGAAGTGCATCAGCAGTGAGATATTTACTGGATCGATAGAAGGATCCCACCATTTTCCCAGTGGCCTTAGCAACAGATTTAATGTACGTGTTCCATTTAAGATCAGGAGTAAAGGTCCAGCCCAGAAGCTTGTCAAACACGAGGCCTTCATTTCAGTTGATGCCAGATTGGAATAAGAGCGTTGATATCTGATTATTTTGGTTTTACAGTTAATTTTTTACTATGTATCCTCATATTGACAAAGCACAAATTCTATTTACTTCAATTTATAAATAATACTTCGTCGACGTTTCTATCACCATATGCCATAAACAATATTTCTACATCCACAAAAAGTGGAATATACAAATTAACAACCACCTTCTACAAATGCCGCCTTTCGCTATCAACATTTGACTATCCATATTATTAGAATTTTTTTGTGCAATGGGCAGCACTACTGTCAAAGGAAAAGTAAGGCGCCCTCTTCCCTCCGATAGTTGTTGGTAGACCTTTGGGCAGGGTTGAGAACTCACATAGCTAGCGTGAGGTCATGGGAATCAGGTGATTTATGTAATACGGAAACAAACAGAAACAAATCTGTTTTGGTTTCGTATTTCGTTGCGCTGAGCAGAAAATACCTCTGCGTACAATGATCAGGACAATCGCCCAGTATGGGCACTGCTAAAATAAATAAATAGACCAAAAAAAAGAAAAAGAAACAAACTGTTAAACAGCGAAACAGTACTGTATGTTGATGGCTACATATATATGTTGACTTCTGTGATAAAGGGACTATAGCTTTTAATATATAACTACTAATAAATTACAGTAACGATACTGTACACTGTCAAGGCAAGAAAAACATCATTTAGCGCATCCTCCGCAGATATGGTAGATGTCTTAGTACATAACCGGTACTTGTATAGGTAGATTTGATGCAGTTTATATAATAACCTAAAACTTGCATATAAACATGATATTTTGTTGTATATAATAGTGCGGTGTATTCGTTTATTTTTTTTTTATTATATTGCTATTAGCTCTAATTATTTTAAAGACGTAATACAATATTAAAGCGTACTAAAAATAGAATAACACGGTATTTTCAATAAAGATGCATTACTTGAGAGGGCGGGAAATTCCAGCGAAGGTTCAAAGTGTAGTATCAGTAACACATGTCCGGATATGAGGACAGGGATATGAAGACCAAAGTGAGATTTCGAGAAAGAACCGATTTTCCTCCTGACAATGCGAGAACGTTTTTGTTTTTTTTGCAAAGTTCTCTTTTTGTTTGCGCGCCCCCACATGAAACAGGCCACAGAGTACTATCACATAAAGAGTAAAAGATTAAAATCGAGCACTTTGAGAGTGATAAACATTAACTTCGCAAAGTATAATTCACTTGATGAGTTAGTTTACAAATTGAAGTAAACAAGAATAATAAAAGATGAATTATTTAAGACAAAACTCAATCCTAAAACCGAGGAAAAATTTAAAACATATTTTTAGTGCTTTAAATTTATAGTAGTAATGCTTCGGGCTAAAGACACTGATTAACTCAGCTTTAGTGTAAAATAAATGTCAGCTACTCATAACATGGTCATACGAGTTTCCACTAAATTGGCAAATATAAGCCACTATAATAGTGTTTCCAATCATTTTGTTACAATTATGTTTAAAATAGAATATTCACCAGGAAATAGACAATTGAATGATTGCATTTTAAAATATCGATTTTTGTTTATATTGCGGGGATGTTTTATTTCATTCTTATACTATGGTACAGAGTGTGGTAATAGTTGTGGTAGTAGTCGTGGTAATAAACGACTTGTAAGACTGATTAGCGTGTTCTTTGATTCCTATTTTGAATAACTGGCTGGTAGTGTGCTGTGCAGAGAAAGGGAGAAAAATAGAGAGAAGGATAGATAAATAGATAGATCTTATTTCTTGGGTAGTTGGCGACGTCAAGTTATAATATATATCTCGGCATTTGTTTCCAGTCGTCCTGTGCTTCACTTGCCACTGGTATTTAACAATGTCGACTCAGGAGAGGCGTGGTTAGAGATTGCGCACCTCCTGCCACAAAAATTTCACGCACATGCAACCCTTCGTGGGTATCCTTAGTCTGTCCAAGACTGAAGGAGCCTGTTTATATACAAATATGACTTTAATAATCTCTTCTGTTAATGAAATAATAAAAAAAAAATAGTTTCAAGCAGTGTATATCTGAACACTGGTAACTGTACCTGTGTCATTAATTTTGAAGAACCTCGACATAAACAAAATTTTGGGTGTGACCTCTAACAGGTGTATAAATGTACAGTTTTCAACACACAAAACTGGCCATGAGAAAAAGAAAGTGTCTAAAGATTACGTCCAACAAATTTCAGGTTTTGTTCTTGAGCTTTACCTATTGGCATGGTAAAACATTTTTATCGCGGATTGTAATCGTTTAAACTGAAATAGCATGTTAGAAATGAATAAGGGGAATTCGAGGAATTAACAGTTTTACTTGTAAAATTTCAAGTCATTATAATGGGCTCCAGAACTTTAGTTTTCAAAGATTTTATTGCTAATCGTGTGCCATTGCATAGTTTAGATTGATCAAGATTTCTTAATGATATAAATGGAGCTTCTTATTTCTATCTCGGTTTCATTCCAGGTGGTTGTAATGAATTATAAAGATAATTATACTGTCCCATCTTCATCAATAACACAGTCGATGGATTGATAACTCCTGCAAATGATTATAATTGATCATATCAACAGCAATATTTCTAACGGCCAAGATTAATCTTTTACGAAGCTCTTCAACATGGTGGAAATCTTTAGGAATACATGGGAAAACCTTAATAATCAGGTCACCAATTGAACTTACCATCTGCTCATGTGGTAATTTGTGCAATTTAAGATTTCTATTAAATATTATTGAACCAGTGCTCATGAAAAGAAGGTGATTTGAGAGAAGTACTGCTCCTCCTCCTCCTCCTCATCCTCTTCCTCCCTATCCCTGAATGATCTTGCTTGTGCTTCAGCATTATTAAAAAATGATCTGGTACCATCAGCTAGAATCGAAACCAAAACATTTAGCATTCCAGCCGCGTTCTCTACCGATATTATTTTCGAGAAAAACATTACATCCTAAATATTACCACAATTGAAGAAATTAATTTATGTGAGCATGCGCAAAGAGAAGTAAAACATGACGGCCAGTTGAAATGAACATTTCGCATTTAAACTTGCCGATCAATGTCTGTACGCGTTATTCATCAACCCAAACAAAGATTTTACTCGTTATAAACCATCTTGGGTGTGTAATTACTATTTCCTGTTAATTTTAGTGTTATGTGACCAGTAGTTTAAGGGTTTACCTGATTAATATTTACATACAGGTGCATCTCCTGTGTTATTTATATAGATTTGAATTTGGTTCTTCAGCAAGTACAACAATATCAACAGCATCGTACTCGGCTAAAATCATAAGGTGGAATAACGGCCAAGAATCACGTCTGATCAGATCAACGGCAGATTTCAAGAAGCCAGAAACACATTTGCTTTTCTGCAACCTACGTCTTCCAATGACGTAACATCTTACCGCGTACTCCTAATTCTAAACTTTCAATATCTAAAGATTTTTTTAATTATTCCTTTTATTTTAATATTACGTGGAAAATAGTCGCTATTAATCTTACCTTTCGACACCCATATCGTACTGATAGAATGTTATTCTTCAAATATCAAACATGAACAACACTGAATTGTGCGACACGAAAACATTAAATAAGAAAGTGTATTCCGTGGATAAGTCTGATTGTATCGATAAAAATGTCAGGTGTGAAAGACTAATGTTGAAACAAACCGACGGACAGAAATTACTATTATAGAGATTCAGAGACGCATCTCCAATAAGATGCATTTACTAAATGTGTGTATCCAGTGATTATAATGCGAATTTTACGGAGAAGTCATAATTTATCAAGGTCTGGAGGCCAATGGAGAGAAAAGGTTAATGAGTGCAAGGTTCAAGGAAAAAACTGTGTTCATGAAATCCATGTTTAGATTTAGTCACAGATGCATACTGATTGATCTGTACTGAGATAGAGATGACCAGTCTCTTTTATTTTTAAATATAGTGTAGACTGTTGAAGTTTTCCAAAGTGTCGGGACAACGCTTAAAATCTTTGTAAATATGGAAGATAGTTCTGGGTGAAGCTTATTGAGCACTATAATTGTAATGCTGTCACGACCAGTCGCTCTACTGGAACATAGGTTTGTGATTAGCTTTATAATATAACACACAAATATTTGTATTTTGCAGTATGTGTTTTCAGTTACAGGAAGAAATACGGGGTGGGGATAGGCGGCCCTTATCGCAACAGGTAGAATTCGCTGCATAGTTATTGGCAAAGAGTTTGACTTTATCAATTGCTGACGAGATTACCTCAGAGTTATTAACAATGGTTGGGATAGAGTAAACGCTTCTGTTCAAGACTTGTTGTTCGCCCAAACTCGTGGGTAACAAGCCACTACTCAGCTACTTTGTACTTGATGGACTGAGCACACGACTGTCTCGCCTTATTTATTACTCTTTTACAGTGGTTGCTGGGAGACTTAGATGCGGCATTAGTCTCAGTATATCGATGTAAATGAAATAGTTGAACGCAATAGGAAAAAATGGTTACTCTGCGCAATAGCAGCAGCACATTCTGGAGAGAACCACGACTACCTGTAAAGTTTTTGCTCGAGGTTCTTGAAAAGTATTAAGCGTCTGTACCAAACATTAACCAATCAGTCAAGTCTGATACTAGAGAAAACACTTTCTTTTTAAACATGGCCGCATTTGATAGAAATGTTCGGAAGCTATCCTAGTAAGCAATCGATTATAGATATACTGTACAATTAAGATTACATCTTAGGGTGTATTACATTTTGTTTTTACCTTAATTGAAACGCCCGAGTCGTCAGAAGATCCCAGTGAAGACAGAACGGAGGATAAGCACAATTCTGGGCAAGTCATAAGAAAAAGGTCTGGAGACTTGCATCATTTCCAATGTATATTTGTTAATAAAACCAATGTCTAAATAGCTTTATCATAGTTTCTTATATAAGACATTATCCCGTTGGATCAGTGAAGTTAAAAGTATTGATCCTCGTCACTACTAAATGGCAGAACATTTGGGAATACCATGTTCCGTATGTGCTTCCCATTTATTTCTGAGTTGTTTCCGGCGGTCTTAAATTTATCCATACCACTAGAATCAATTACTGGCAACCCAAGAGTCATATGGTTTGCATAACCCTTGCTTCATAAATACGCCCAGCTACCTTTAAAAGGGGTATCCATTGTCTCACATGCCTAAACTGAGGCCACCAATGCATGTAGTGTCTTTATTTATTAATGCAAATACGAATGTTAATGTTATACAGCTTAGCTATATAAACGTCTATATAAAACGTGTAACACAATGTACAATGACTGTATAACTGAAACGTGTAAATGTTGCATAATGGCAGTATCGGCCAGTGGTGTATATATAGTCCTTTTAATGTGCGTGAAAAATATATAACTGTCATCTTTGTGTGTATAGCCAGTGACACCAATCGTGTCTGTTTAAATGGACGTATAACATCTAGGCCGTGTATCTTAAGTGTAAGACACTTTATTGTCATTGTGTGTGCGTGTTTTTTTACACCTTTGTAAAAGGTCATAAAACGAAACGAATAACATATCATTGTCTGCCTGTCTTACACACCAAGGGCGGGGACATAAGATATTTATAATTTCCTTTGTTATTCAACGGTTGGCACCTACTTGGAACTCTACAAAGGAATATCCATAACTTCCACGCAAGTAACATCAGAACAATTTGCTTATTTTTGCCATAGTTTTTATTTCCATATTTCCACGATTTTGCATATGTCTTCGTCGGAGTTGCAACATCTTCTCTTGTTTTCTTGCATCTTTAATATAGATGTCTTTTAAGCTACCGGAATGTAAAACGCCCATGAGCTATGCGCTTTGATAACTCGAACTCAACTAGACTCCCGACTAAATGTATATCCTGCTTACTTATATAAGTTTCATTTGATTAATAATGCTGATCCATTTTGACAATACAACGGAATTATCTCATGCATTCGTCAAAATGTCAACTGATATGCTATAATAAACATCCTACATTAGAAGCTTTTGGATATTATTATTTCCGATATTCATAAATTACCTCCCTGATTCAATTGTGTATGAGATGAATATATTTGTTAATGACACAGCGCTCTATGTTAGACTTGAAAAAAAACAAAACAAAAAAGAACAAAAAAAAAAACAATGCACACCTACCCAATGGCAATGACAGCAACTCTAGGAAATGATTTCATGTCTGTAGTTGAATAGGACTGTAAATGGATGGTAACATTTACTTTTACTGAGATGAACTTTCTTTTCGCTAACATTTACAAAAGTCTTCTAAACTAACAATTGCCACGAGAAACAAAACCCTACCTGAGAGCACATCTTTCAAACTTCTCGGCATAACGTTCACAGGAAACATGGACACCTCAGGGCTTATGCAAAGAAAGTGGACTCCCTGTGAAGTACTAGAATAGCACTCATGCTAGACAGTATTCTATATCTTTATAAAAACCCAAATTCGCCTATGCACTGTAGACATATCTTGGCTGTTGCATCTAACGTACCTCATTCTGAGACAGGGTCTTTAAAATGAGTATCCAATTAATAGGTCACGCACTCTCGACTATAACACTTGTGTCTCCTTGACATACACACTCCAACTAACCCGACAAGCAGCAAAATCCCATCCTTTCACTGTTGGAATCTGTAGATGGCAAAACATTTACTGTATTTATTTGCTTACCTACCAAAGCAAATTAGGCACAAGGCCGTTTGTAATGTGGGGTAAAAACCAGCTCCCCTAAAAGTAGGCAAAAGGGGCACTCTAGTTACCAAAAATAATAATTGCCCCAGTATAGAGGGTTTCCCTCCATTGACTGGTACAAATTATCTTAAGTGCAGCATCTGCAGAACAGATACTACACTTTGAAGTATTTATTTGCTCCCCACCGAACAAATTAGGCACAAGGCCGATTTTTAAAGTGAGGAGTGAAGGGGAAATGGGGACCAACTCCCCGGGGAGTAGGGGAGCTGGATAGTGACAATTGGTATGAAGGGTTGCCCCTACATTGACCAAGGTCTTATATGTGGGGTCACCCCCACATATGGTCTTTGCTTGCAGTATCTGCCGGACCAGATACTACACTTTGATCCCGGCCCGAAGGCCAACAGCATGCCAAAACATTTACTCTAATAGTTTTCTTTTCCCTCGGACAGCACAACTTTGGAATTCCCTCCCTGTTTCATGTTTCCCTGACTGAACTAATCTGCTTCAATTAAAATATAGTGTTAAGAGAAATATCAATGCCAAACACTGAGTTCCCTGTTAGATACGATTTGAAATAGTGGCGCCTTATGTTTCAAGTGGTTTGTTTAAGCAAGAAAAGGTAATAAAAAGATACATAAAAATAATCGGTTGTTAAATGTATCTGAGTGTTGACAAATACTTTTCATTTTGAAATACCAAGCATGGCACTGATTAATATTGTGGCGTGTTTCTATCTCTTTGTTTTATCTGTCATAAATTATAATCATTTGAAATGATGACAGCAACCAATCGTCTAATTGATGCCATCTTTATGCCACTATGCATTAGTTCCAGAATCTTTGATTTAAAAAAAAAAAAGTAAATCAACCGAAATCGAATTTTATCAATTGTTTTTCTTTTTAGCTTTCGGACGTCATTCCCTTCATCTAAAGATTTCATTTGATTCAATTTCGTCGTGATTTTTTTGTAAATCACGCATCTCTGTCGTGATTTCGACAATGTCTTATTTCAGTCATCCGTAATTTCAATCTTTTTAATCATTTGTTCTTCTTGCTTTTACTTTTGTAATATTTTTAAAAAACTCACCCGGTTGGTTAATCGCTTTCGGTTTCTATTTCTTTATTTTTCAGAATTTCAGACTTTTCAATATATTTTTCTTTCAATATTTTTGTCTGTCACTACCGTTTCCTTTGGGTTGTTAAATCTTTTGATCTGTCATTTTTGTTTTTTTTTGCTAATATTTTATTTCTTTATCTTATTTCATGTTTCGTTCTTATCATGTCTTTTTCTCACGTTCAAATTATTTCATCGTTTTTTTTTCTCTCTCAATTGTTCCTATTTTGTTTTACTTTAGTTTTATTTATGCATTCTTTGTGTCTCCAATTCTTTTTCTCTTTTATTTCATACTTTTGTACGAACTACACTTTTTTCCTCCATAACTCAGTTGTTCGTTTTATAATACCTAATTTTACTATTTTCCCTTTTTGCTTTAAACTTTTCATTACTTGCTTTCATTAAATATTTCGTTCTTGCATTTTTCTTTTCTTTTCTTTTTTTTATTTATTTTCTTTCATGGCTTTTTGTCAGTTTTCAATATTTTAGTATTTCAATTGTTCATACTTAATTTTATGTTTCGTTTTTTTTACGTTCATTTTGTTTCTTCATGCTCAAATTATTTCCTCGACCAGTCTCACAACTTTCGGGTTGATTCACGCATTTTCCACTCGTCCAATTCTCGTTTCATTCTTTCATTCCAACACCATAATTTTCCATTCATACTTTCTCTTAATCTTTGTTTCTTTTTTTTATTTCAATGATTCTCTCAGTTTATTGTTTGCCCCTATCAGGTTCTGTAATGATTGTTTATTTTGGCATTTCCTTTTTATCAGCGTAGTCATTCGACTAGGGAACCGCGTGGAATAAGGCAGACATATTCATTTCAGCTTTGTTACTGGACCTCAAAAAGTAAAAGACAATAACGATTTCATTTTACAACGTTACAATGTTACTCGATTGAAATCTCATTAGACTGTGTAGTTCATGAAAGCAGAAATCACAAGGGGCATTTGTATCACACCAAAGCTTAACTAAAACTGACAACTATTAACTATATATATACATTATGTATGTATGCACGTACATATATATATATATGTATATATTTATATATATTATATATATATACATATATATATTTATATACATAGATACATATATATTTATGCATACATACACACACATATATATCGATAGTAAACCTACTACATCAAAGATACATTTGCACAACAGTCATTTTATTTCGTTAGTAGCATAATTCGTCTTACACGTGTTTAATTGAATGGTGTAAATGCGATATATTAACTTCTGGTATATATCCTCTTAACGTGTAAATGCACTTTTATACAGTAGTGTAGCAATATATATATATATATATATATATATATATATATATATATATATATATATATATATATATATATAGTGCAAAGTTTTGTTGAAAATTCAAAGACCCACGTTTTCTTTTTTATAACCTTCGTTTATTTCCTGAATTTTTCCATTACAGCTGTTTCATTAATGAGTGGCAATTTTACGATTTATGTTTCCGTAAAAATATCCTGCTTTTACCAACTTTTTTAGATGTTTATCCATTAGACTTTTACAACAAATGGTATATTTTTAACATGCTGAACATCGTATTCGGGTAAAGAGATTTTCACAGCCATGCTTCCCCACTTCCATCTTTATATATATATACATATATATATATATATATATATATATATACACGACCCTTTCTCTTACACGGGTATCAGTTTTACTAATCATAATAAAACCTTTCTTTTTGTCAATTTTTAAATTTTTTATTCAAAATAAAATAACTGTCTTTAACTTTAATTTATATTCAGTTTAATAGAATTATTCTTCTAATCTACATCCTTTTTTGTAGTCCCGCCGCGATTAAATATTTCTATAATTAGTGTTCTAATGTTAGTATTTGAATAATTGACGAGGGAGAACACAGTTACAGTTAACTAAACATGTATTAACGAAAATCCATAAAAAAGGCAAATGAAACAATAACCTTGTACAACTGATGAACGTGTTGGTTACGATCTTACTCTCCGCGTGTCCGTCTCTGTCTTACTTCGTCAACCGGTCCACGTTACCCGGAAGTGACGTTACGGACGGAAGTTACGTCATAAAAGAGTTCATTATTCCAGGCAGTAGGGGTGCGTCCCCAACACCTCTTCCCAAGATTATTGTTCGTAAAAGCTGTTAATACTTCTCTCATTTAGGATTTATCTTTATGAAAGGTTTGAGATCAGATGTCTCGAAAATAGTGTCATCTGCGCAACATCTTAATTGGTTTTGGTGATGTTTATGAGTAGGTTTCGGCCCTTAAATGATAAATACCATATCACCGAATCTGTTAGTGCTCATACCCACATCCCAGAATGAAGTGTTATTTTTGTAATGTTTGAAGAAAACTCTTTCTCCTGGCACGAAACTTTTACTTTGAAAGTAAGTGGTTATTTGTGGTTTTGACTGTTTTTGTAAAAGTTTGTCAAGAACAGATCTCGCCTTCCGTGCAAACATAGTTTCCGCTGGTGAGATCGCTCTTGGGGTGTAATGATTAAGTGCAATCCTATACACTAATAGGAATTGTTGGGAGGGAGTCATCTGTTGGCATACCTAAAACCATTTCCAGTGCTCTTTTGAGAGTGCCCAAAAAAGTTTTCTGCTCTCCCATTCAATCTCCGGTGATATTAGGGAGTGGTGATGTGTTTAATTTGGAACGTGTCGCAAAATCTCTACAGACGTGAACTGAGTTCCATTGCCCCTCACGATGCAGTCTACTACAGTTCATATAGGAGATTTATTGTTATCCCAGTTGTAGGTCTTTTGCACCTTAATACCTTAGGCCACTTGGTGTAGCTATGAACTATGCTTTTGGAATAGTGTGTGTCGAGTGGGCCTGCAAAGTCGATATGAATTCCAAACCACAGCTGGTCAGTCTTAGGACAGGGTTTGAATGTAATCAGCGGTGCTTTTGCAGCGAGAGCGCACCCCCTGCAAGTGTCTCCATGATATCTTTGTCCATGCATGACCAGTAGACTTAGCTTCTCATCAAGCTGTTCATTTGCTATTTTCCAGGGTGTCCTATGTTAATATCCCGTAGAATTCGTTTTTGAAATCATCACTCTTTCGCCATTAGTAAAACGTTGTCGCAAATTGATAATATTTCAGAAACATTGTCGTCCTTCTTGCAATCTTGTTTTTGATCAAGTAATCCTTATCTGGTTCTCTTTTAGTTTCCGGTCGAGATACCGGAACCTTTCTAAATGTATTGCCTATCATTGTCTTTATTTCGCAGTCAGTCAGTACGAGAGCAGCAATGATGGAATCCTCAAAATGTTCCCTTTCAATAGGTATCAGTCTAGCATGGCTAATTTGTTTTGATGACAAGTACTCCAGTGTAAAATTTTTATTCAGTAAGAGTGTATTCCAGTTCAACAGCCTATTTTATCCGAAAGTTCGTAAGCAACGCCTTATGGTCAGTTGGCAGCGTAAAATTTCTGCCATGTAAGTATCTATGAAGTTTTGTTACAGCGAATATGATACTTAGAGCTTCCTTTTCGATCTGCAAGTACTGTCTCTGGGCTAGCAGTGGTGTTCTGGATCCATGGGTTATCGTTTTTGGTACACTCGGGCAATGTATGAGGTATACAAGCTCCAATAACTTGGCTCGTTCACTACTATTATTTTCAGCTTTGGATCATAGTGTAAATAAATAATAATTAATAATGTTATAGTCTCTTTGGTTTTCTCAAACGCTGGTTGAAATACAGGCGTCCAATCCCAGGCTTTTTATTTCTTAAGTAGTTCGTTCAATGGGGCGCGCAAGTCATGCATGTTATTTATGAAACTTGTTAGTAGTTAGCTAGTCCCAGAAACCTTTCGAATGCTTGCACATTATCGGGAGTAGGTATGTTCTTTATGGCTTCTTCAATTTAAGGGTCGAGGTGTCTATCATTTTTATCAATTATGTGATCTAGGTATTTTATATCGTTCATAAGGAAATCATACTAAACTTCTTTCATTTTAAACCGAAATGTTGAATTCTTTTAAAAAACTTCATGCACGTGTTTGCGATTCTCGTCTTTGAATTCAGTGGCAATGATGATGTCGTCCAATTGGACGTAAGTAAAGTTGATGCCGCCCAGCATGGTGTCCATGACCTGCATGAAAATCGCAGATGCTATATTGACCCCGAAAGCTTACTCTCAAACTTGTAAAGTTTCCTGTGCGTATTAGTGCAGAGTAGTTTAGAACATTCCTCTTCGACAGGGATCATTAAAAAAGCGCCGTTTAGTTTATTCAATACCTCCTCTGCTGTAGAGAGGGGATATTGGTAATCTTTTAGATCTGCATTGAGACCCGTTAAAAATCAGCACATACAACAATCTAATTGATATTTTTGGTCGTATAACGGCAGGGACTGCCCAATCACTGGTGCTCACTTTTGATAGTATTCCGACTTTTGTAGCCGATCCAGTACCTTATCGATTTCTCAGTTTACGTAAACGGGACGTTTCGTTTCCTCTTGCAAACAGGTAGAGCGATTTACTTAAATTCGAATCTAACCATAGCCTTGGTACATCTTTCCAGACCTGATAAGAAAACTTCTAAAAACATTTCTTTTAACTTGCTCTTCAATATTTGTGCCCCGCCGACCAGTCTTCTACCTCATCTAAAAAATTCTTCATAAGTTGGTCCTACAATTAAAATCACTATATCCAATCCGTTCTGAGGAGGTTTTTGGATCTCTTATGTACATAAACTGTCACATTTTGGTAGCGCCATTTAACGTCACTGGGAACGTCAGTTCTCCCTTAAATTTAGTTTCCCGCCTGTAACTGCTAGAACTGACTTATTCGTCTTACACATGGTTGGTTTCTTTAACTTTTTCCATGTCTGTAGATTGATAATGGAGAGGTTTGAGCCGGAGTCCAACTGTAACTCCACTATCTTATTGAGGATGTTGACAGTTACGTATTTCCGCCGGTTTTCTACGCTGTTTTGTCGGATCTTGTTTGTTGGACCTTGTTATTTTTTATTCCTTTTGCAATGCATCGCGTTTTGCCACACTCATTGCATATTTTGTTTTTATAACAAACCAATGTTGCACGGTTTTGTGAGCAAATCAGGTTTAGAGTTGGATGGGTACTATTTGGTTGTGTTTGTTCATTCTTCTCGTTTGCTTCATTTTTTTCCTATGAGAGTAATCCTTTATTTTGAAACTAATTATTCGTACGTATGACATGCTTGTCTCCTTGATGTTTCGTGAGTCGTCCTTTACACTAACTACACATTGGCAATCCTCGACCAACTTCTGGAGAGTAAGCCCTTGTTCATTTTAAAGTCTAGAGAGAACTCGTCGTCTTATCTCTGTGTTTTTTTTTCATTTGAAATCATCCACTGATAATTCAGCTAGACGAAATCATCACAGTGTCTGTCAACAATAGACACGAAGGTGAGATCGTCTTTGTATTCAGGTTTGGCCTGGTGTAAGCACTTCCATCTCTTATGAAAAAGCGCCGTATTTAGGTTGAAGAATTCAGATAAGAAAGTAACCGCCTCGGAGAATTCCAGCTCGCTCGTCTTCCTAGGTAGAATATAGTCAAAGAACTTACTGTGTTCTGTGGTACCTAGTTTCTGTAGAATTGAGCGGACCTTTTTGGCATTACCTCACTTTTGGCAGTCAACAGTCAACAATAAGTTCTGATATCTCCTATAAAAAGTGTCAAACGTCATATACTGCTCGGGTAGGTCGTTAAACATATCGATGAAATTCCATACGATGCTGTCATCACCGTGTTCCGTCTTACTAAAAACTTTTTTAAAATCAATTCCTTCTGTCTTTTATGTTAAAGTAGAAATTTCTCTTCTTGATTCTTCCGTTGAAGTAGCAAATTTTCCCCCAACATATGTTGCCGCTATGCTTATTTTTGCATTAAAACTTTTCTCCAACTTTTGCTGGTGTACTATTTGAAACCTCTGTAACTGCATAATTAGGACCGTGAAATCCTCCATATTGGATATCCTTTCCAGGCGAACGACAAAAATTTTTATTAAACTGGGAAGAGAAAAATCCCGATGGGCTAAAAAAAGAAAGTGTCCTTTTTGTGTATGTGTAAAGACTGTCCGGTCTCACTTGGTATTTCCGTATAAAAACTTTAAAGGCAAACTAAAATAGGAGGTAAATACTTTCAAATATTTCCTACCAAAAATGGCTTCCAAGCCGTTTTACAAGAAAAAATGAAAAAGAATACTTGACAGTTGTCAAAAAAAAAAAAGAGAAATAAAAATATAAAAATGTTCATTTTGAAAACAAACATTTCGCTTCCGTAATGAACAGCTAAGGAATAACAACATATATTTCATTTTTAGCTGATAAACACAATTTCCATAAAAATGGACATTCATATTTAGCATTTAGGTAAATTCTTTTTCTTCCTTGTCCCAACGAAGCATAGTGTAACATTTTTTTCTTATTTTTTTTTTTTTCTTTTTCAGAAACAAAAATAAATTTTGACACAACTTAGCAAGAAATGAAAAAAAAAATCATTACCAAAAAAAAAAAAACGCCTGGTTTACAGTTATTTCACTATCTTTTAGTAAAAAGACAATGAGCGTTTACAAACGACTTAGTCCAAACTTTTGTCGGATTTAAGTTAGATCTTACTTAAATTGTTTCTCCTTTCCTTTCAGGATCTTAGCGTACGCTATTTTGAATAGTCGCTGACAAGTTATTTTTGTGTAAATCAAATTATCTCGCCGTCAAACCGTTGCTTTTTGGGTTTTTCGTGTAAGTTCGAATCCTCGTCCGCCGGTGTTGGATGTTAATATTTGAATAATTGACGAGGGAGAAAACAGTAACAGGTAAAGAAAAATATGTATTAATGAAAATATATGAAAAAGGTAAATTGAGAAATCTCTTTGCGCCATTGCTAGACTAGTTCGTGACGACCATACTCTCCGCATGCCCCTCTCTTACTGACTTCATCAACCGGTCATCATTACCCGACAGTGACGTCATCGAGAGAAAGTGGCGTCATGGAAGAGTTCATTATTCAAGGTAGTAGGGGGTGCCTCCCCAACAATTATGTTATTTCGTATGGTTTGAATTATTTGGACAACTGTAATCATGTTGAGTGTGATTTTCACATCGCTTCTATCTATAACCTCCGACCTTCTTGCACACTCATGATGTACTGGATCAAGTACATGGTAATAATCAGTTGTAAATTACACTTTTCCAGATGTTGAAATTTTAATGTTGGATGGCATGGTATTAAACAATCGATGAATAAATGTTGGTGTATATAAACTGACAGGCAGGGTGTATATAACTTTTACGACTAACAATGTATTGATTTAGCTGGACTCGAATGAAAACGTGGACATATCGACATGTTATTTGGAGAGAATAACAAATATTTGTACATGAGAGGTAACAAACAACGAGCGGAGACGATGTTCCATTGATTGAGAGCTTGACAAATGTTCTTTGATAAAGAAGAGGAGTATATACAATAACAACAGTCTATATCGTAAACAAAGTCTGTAAACATTTAAGAGTTCGATAAAAATTTCACATAACGTAAACAACCGGGACAAATTCATATACTTGTTTCTGCCAAGTTCGATTTTTCTGCAATTTTGATTCTTTAGCAATATTCTGTAGTCGGTGGGTATATATATATATATATATATATATATATATATATATATATATATATATATATATATATATATACGTGTGTTGTATATATATATATACGTGTGTTGTATATATATACGTGTGTTGTATATATATATATACGTGTGTTGTATATATATATATATATATATATACGTGTGTTGTATATATATATATATATATATACGTGTGTTGTATATATATATATACACGTGTGTTGTATATATATATACGTGTGTTATATATATACACGTGTGTTGTATATATATATATACGTGTGTTGTATATATATACGTGTGTTGTATATATATATATATATATATATATATATATGCGCGTCTGAATTCGTGTATGTTCTAGTGGTATAAAGTATTCTTTGAATGAATGTTGGTATACAGAACGCATATCTATGTCACAGTCACGTATATAATGTGTTTATAGATGATGTGTTTATTGACGTGTATATATATATATTTGATCGTCTATATATGAAGTTTTAAACGACATAAGGGACAAATAACATTCTCTGGAGTTTTACATCGGTCAAGGAAGAAGCATACCCGGTCCATCTTTGGTTTTGATTTTAAGGATCCTGGGAAAAGCTGCAAATTAAGGTTCGCACAATTCAGAGTTTTGGTGGTATTTACAGCAGCTTTATTTCGGATGTTTCCCCATTAGAAAAATGCAATGCGGGCCCTAGGCTTTTGCTTTCGACATATTCCTTTTTCGGAGCCATTACTGTCCACGAACGTCGCTCGACGTCTGACTACTCACCGGGTCTGTTTTTTTCTGACTCCCAACTCTTGACTAACTGTTACGTGTTTTTCAAGCTCTCTTGTTCCTTTTTTAAAATGTCTCCCCACGGGACAGAGTTAGACACCAGGGTCGTTTTTTAATGTGGAGAAAAGGAACAAAAATGCAAATTGTCTCAGTCGTGAAGGATTTCTCCTCCACTTACAGAGAAAGAAATTGAAATGTAGCATCTGAAAAACAGATACTACACTTTGATCCTGACCCAAAGGTCAAGAAGTCTCTTCTTACCTCATTAATATCATATACTAAGATAATCACTTAACTTTTTACGTTATTATTCTAAGATGTTAACTAAATAGTCATAACATTTTTATGTTACTTTTTCACATTAACATAAATAAATATTTATTTTAAATATTTAGATTATTTCTAAAATATATTTTAGCTGGCAACACTTTTTAGCTAGAATAATCATAGTCGTCGACTAGTATACCTTTCACCATTGCCCTGCCAATATCTAACAGCAACTATTCTGACCTGCTAACAACTCATAAAAACGGTCCGAAATCGATCATCCATCTCGAAATGAAAAACCTCTCCCTGAAAAACAGTATGGATTAAGGCAAGAACATTACACTGAGCATATCCTAACGGTCATCTCTGAACGCATCGATAAAGCATAACATGCGTATCCGAGCCATTAGCTTAGAAATCCTAATAAATGATTTTTAGTATGCAATGGACATGATTGTTATATATAGTGCTACTAAGAAAAAGTCCATTTTCTTTAACAATTATGAGAAACATTAGCGACCACCGGTTGTCATAACTGATAGCACCCTTCTCGAGAGTCTAGCATTAAAATTTCAGCCTAAGTTACATATCACATGGATTGTAATAAATGTATTATTTTTCTTCCATGTCTACAAAGACGGTTGGCTCTATCCACTGGACGATATAGCTTCTTAAAATTGCTAGTATCCTATATTTCCAAAAACCTACCCGTCGTCGATGTATAGAGTAGTTCGCACATCTGAGATGCTACATCAACTAATCGTGCATTATTAACGTAAACCCGACAAACAAAATCACACACTTTACTCTATAAGTCACCTTTTGTTTATACTTCAATTAATTCTTTCCTGGAAGCGATTGCTTTTACAATTCACCTACTGTATTTTTCAAACACTAGATGCAGAAATTAAATGCAATAGAAACAAGAACCTTGTTGTATAAGTGTCTACCTGAAATCATCATATCCTTGTTTGGTTAGGTTTACTGTTTGCCCGCCACCACCCCATAGGGTTTTATAATTTTGGTTTTCAATTAGTGCTATCGGTTTGGCCTTAGCCCCTTTATCTGAGTTTACAAGAGGCACTTGCCCTACTTATATTCTTTTCCGGCTACGTTGCTGCATTCACTTATTATGTAGTTTATCGTATCGTCTATTTTTCCATAGAGTCTCCATTTGCTGAATTCTTGTGTTTTGTCGATTCAAACTTTAATATAGTTGATACAGATCACGTTATCTTGTGCAGAACTCATTAGTGATTCAGTTTCTCTGTATACGTGATTTTTCGTAGCCATGTTCACGTGCTTTCATGAGTCTTATTTTCTTGTTACTCTTATGAATTGCCCATATAGCTGTTGTTTCTCTTCTCGTTTTTCTTTTGTCATTTAATCACATGCATCTCTCTTCTATGACTTCTTAATTATTATAGTGTCCTATGCTGCAGATAATTAACTTTTCTATCTTCCGCATTATGTATTTTCTAATTCTTTTTT
This sequence comes from Euprymna scolopes, assembly GCF_053919585.1. Taxonomy (NCBI): domain Eukaryota; kingdom Metazoa; phylum Mollusca; class Cephalopoda; order Sepiida; family Sepiolidae; genus Euprymna; species Euprymna scolopes. The sequence continues at coordinate 18,536,031 of NC_136484.1, read as the reverse complement.
GTGTCATTCACACAGTCTTCTATACTTAACTGTTCTTTACCGCCATCTTTTCTTTTCACGTAGAGTCGGTCAGCATCATTCTTTTGCCATTCAAATTCCCATTCTGCACTCTATACTTCCGTGACGAGATGCCGAAATTATACCAAATGTAAACAAGAACCTTCCTGTAGAGGTCCCTACTTAGTCATCCTATAAACAAAGCCCCTAATTAACAATAAGTATTTCTGTGTCACTGACAATGTTCAATGTTTTATGTGAATGAAAATAAAAACAAAACAAAAAGAAACAATATATATATAACAAGACTTACACCAGAACAGTCTACGACGGTGTCGCTTAAGCCAGTCACACACCTTTTATCATCGATTACATGATAGTTGCACCCCCTCATTCGGCGTGGCCGGATAATTCCACTTATGTAGATCTATGACCGATATTTAAGGTTATTGAATATTGTGAATTTTGATAGAATATTTTGTGGTCGATTTTATCGCGATTTTCCCGGATTGAAATAAAACGTCCAAAATAGAACATGCTAGGATAACTAATCGATAGATTCAGATATCTCACGGGTAAAATGGATAAAAAGTTACGCGAATAATGGAAATAAGAAATGTACAATTCAAGAAGTAAAACTCGGTTTGATTGCATACGACGAGGGAGGCGACCAGTTGTCGATGAAATATCGTAAAAGTTCCTCGCGACTTTTGCAAGTTAACAAATAATAAAAAGAATATAAAATTGGGGAAATGAAACAATTCTTCTCTTTTGCATAAAAATTTGTTTAATGAACATCGAAATCGCTGAGGGTAGCATCTAAAAGAATCTGAGAACTAGATTTAAAGCATAAGCGTTCTCAGGTAAATTATGAATGCCAGTGTTTTTGAAAGTAGCTGATGTCCATTTACAACAAACTATCTTCTAGACATTATAATATACAAGCTGGACGCCCGGCGTTGCCCGGTTGTACAATACGCTTAAACATGATATTTTAATTTACGCAGATTGCGTATGTATTCTTATAGAATCAATCCTCTATTGAATATCAACTATTACGAGGAATAATTTGTCCGGTGGAATAATTCAAATAATAATAATAATAATAATAATAATAATAATAATAATAATAATAATAATAATAATAATAATAATGTTCATGAAATTCCGTCTTTGTTTGTTTACAATATCACCTCAGCTGGTATTTGGGCTTGACGATGAATAGCCTGAAAAATCACTTTTAATGTTTTGTTTTAAAATTTGCAAACAATACAAAAGATCTGCGGCAATTTTAAATGGTACCTATTATTTTATCGTAAGTTGAACTCATTAATTAGAAAAAATAAATAAAATGGTGAGGTACAATCTGGCTTGAATAGGGGAGCATTCGATCTATAGTCGAATGCTCTACTACTGGGCTATATCTCCAGATATAAATAATTTTTTTTTGTAAGAAAAATATTCGCTTGGCCGGTGTAACGTAAAATATGTCCCTGTAAAAATTCTTTATTTTCATCCATTAGAAAAAAAGGATCGTTTTTTTTTCAATTTTGTATATTTATCGGATGAATTTCTGTAAAAAACATATCTAAAAACACTGATAGACTTATACATTCTGTGTGAAATGTGCAAAAGATGGGCTCAGTGGTTTCAGAACCTATGACGAACAAACTTCCGCACAAAATGACTTTTATAATAAATAGATGGAGATCATTCACGTGTGCTAGTGTCTAACTTACGGCGCAATTTTCTGCTTGCACAAAAGTCTATACATCCTAAGATAGAGTACAATTGCCACATCTGGGATGGAACCTCTAAGATTACTTTTCCCGACCTTGAAATGATACAAAACTGTGGACGATGAACTTTTTGCCTCCATACTTCTTTCTTCATACCGAAGAAACGTTGCGATATTTAACTGCTTTATTGAGACATTTATGGTAGATGCTCGACTGAGTCCAGATCTATGTTCTCTCCCTGTGAAACATTCGCAACAATACTCACAACTTTCCCCACTCTTTATCTGTGCTCAAAACTAAGCACAAATTTCATGAACATAGTTTTTTTCTTATAACTGCTCATCTGTGGAACACAATACCGTGTGTCCACTTCCTGGCTGACTAAATGAAAAATAAAAAAGTCACTCTTTTCTAAAGGCTTACGTTGCGATTAAAAATAAAAGTGTTTGAATCAACGTATGATAAAAGTGATAAACATACATTGATATCCAAAGGAAGGATGAGTGAGTTTTTTTTATTATAAATTAAGTCTAACTAGAACAATGATATCTGAATGTTTTCAAACATAACTCAATTTAATAACTATATGTTTTAGCATGTGTTTTAACATACTAATCTCGATAATTTAGAATCACTTCTTCTAGTAAACGTCCCAGATTTTCTAGTATTGATAAGACAATCTTCTATTCCAATATTTTTTAAAGTCATTTTAATGCGATCAGATAACTACTACTCTGCTGTAAAGACTCGAATAAACATATCACTGGCTCGGAGTTTATATTCGTAACACGTTTCTCTGGTTAGAGAACATAGCCGAGAATCAGATCATCAGGCCTATATGTGCTTTGAATTAACATTAGAGCACAACGTTATTAATTATCTTCCTTTTTTTTACCTCTCTCCTGATAACCGGGACTTTACCCTCTATGAGATGTAACTCATTTGTTACTCTCTTTATAACTGAATGGATAAATACATTTACTTGAAGATCTTAAAGTTCACCATAGTTATTGGCCTGGTACCTCAACCTTTACTGAAACGTCTGATACCATTATGCATAGTTTCCCAGCCAGCTTCTGAGAACGCGAAAAGTAGCAATCCTCACGTCTAGGTATATTCTTTACGATAATAACCGAGGCTTTGTGCATAACGCTTATTGTGAGGATGAGAGCTATCACTCTAAACTTTCGACAAGAAGCGGAATAGCCATTACTCAAAAAGACTAGATACGAAAAATTGGCTGATTGGGAATTCATAAGACGCGTCATCTTTTTCTCCAACGTCAGCAGTTGAAAATATATAAAGCTAGATTACGTGTCCATCTATATGATCTGGCAAAAATTTAATAATCAAATAACACAAAATAGTTTCTACCTTATGAAGCAGAAATTTATTGAAAAATAATGTGAAAACAGATTTCCATGTGTATTTGTCCATATATAATAAAAAAGCCACACTTTTAAAATACTCATATGGCATTTCTTGTGTTTGTGTTATTATGTTTGCTCAAAACTTTCTTTGAAAAATGGTTCTGCCTTTTCTATTGAAAAGTCTTCATTGAAAAACACATTCTTTTTATTTTGTTGAAAATCCTTCAACAAAGATAAGAAAACGTCATTGAAAAAAATGTTCTTTCTATTTGGGTGAAAATCCTTCAAAAATGAACACAAAACTTCATCGTCAATAAATTCTTTCTGTTTTACTGAAAATCCTTCAAGGATGAGGACAGCATTTCATTGCAAAAAATGTGCTTTATTTTTAAATCCTTCAAGATGAGGACAAAATTATATTGAAAAATGTTTTCTTGTCTTTGGTGAAAGCCCTTCAAGAATGAGGACAAAACTTTATTGAAAAAAAGGTTCTTTCTGTTTTGTGTAAATCCTTCTAGGATGAGAACAAAATTTCATTGAAATAATGTTCTTTCTTTCTTATTGAAACTCTTCAAAGATAAAGACAAAACTTTATTGAAAAGAAAATTCTTTACTTTTGGTTGAACATCCTTCAAAAATAAGGGCAAAACTTAATTGAAAAAAAGGTTATTTCTCTTTTGTTGAAAATCCGTTAAGACATGATAGAACTTCAGTGAAAAATGCTCTCATTGGAAAATATTGGTGGCTTGCTTTGATTATTATTTTGTTCGTTTCTTATTTTTCCTCAAGTAGTAAAATATTACTTGAGACACAAGAATGAAAAACTGAACTGAATTCTAATTATATTTGTACTTTTATTGTGAATATGAAATTGGGATATTCCAGACTACGGAAGTCAAATTAAATGATAAAAAAACGTATAATTTGTGTTGATTAATTTAGTTTTATGATAACCGAATGTTACATTCAATAATACTTTCAAATAAGTATTCACGTGATTGAATACAAAATATTCAGGATGTTTCTACGATATGTAAAATAAATTTTGGATATATATTATTCCTTTATTGGAATTCATTTTTGAGATGAGCATTATATATTAATTTATTTTTATTTCGGACTATAATTCTCATCTTTATTAGTTGTTGTTTTCATCTTTATTGGTTGTTGTTTTTCACGATGTTTTGTTGAACTATTCCTCTGGCCTTCGTCAGGTGGTAACCGCGACGGATAGGAACTTCGAGTCTCCTAACTGCATTCGCAGCCATCACTGCCATCCGTAGTTGTTGTCGTCTCACCACGTTTTTGACCAAGTGAACATCTGGCACGCTTTGAGTAGGATTGAAACCGCTATCTTCAGACAATGTCCATCTGAAACCGTAGATATTCAACGTCTCTATCAACTGGGCCACGGGCCCCGAAGGGCGATCAAGGTTGGATTCTTTGATCTTATAAATCCACGTTTATTTATTATTTGATCTTCCATAGTCGGGTCCGTACCGATTGGTATATATATTATTCCTTAATTGGAATTCATTTTTGAGATGAGCATTATATATATTATATATAATCAACTGCGCCACGGGGCCAGATTGATTGGAATATTTCAATGGAGGCGAAAAATCTATGGCAAGCTTTACTCCACAAAATCGTTCACTTCAACGTTCTTAGGAGTAGGTTGAAAATATTCTGTCAATACAACCACTATTTACAAATAGTTTATGGCGTCAAAAATTCATTGCAAAGCTGGATTCACTATCAGTAATATTAGGTATATCGAGATAAATAGAGAACGCGAGCCACAAAAATCAGGAACTTGATTTTTTCGAAAAACCTTTTAAAGTGTGATGCATAACGGTAAAGCAGAACGTTATCCAACTCTCCTGATATCGTCAACACAACATATGAAAAGGATGCATTGCTTGCGTTGCAACTTTATGTTTGAATCTAGTTTGGAATCAACTTATCAATCCCCTAAATGTTATACTGCGGACTGAAGACACACTCAATTATCTGATCATCATCTTTTCTTTAAGTTCGGGATATAAAATCTTGACACCTCCAAAGCATATGAACATGATTTCCTCTCTACGATAATCTTAGATTAATGCTCTTCTGAATGCGCCCCGTCCTTTTAGACTCTATAACAAATGTCTTGAATCTTACTTTAATAAAAGATTTTGTACTAGTGTTCAAGCATTCCAGTGCAAGAAGTGACCCGCAAAATGATCGTTCTTAGAGTCTCTAATCAGCACTAATCAATGTGTTTCGTGAACTTTTAATCAATCACTATAATTCGCCTACTCGTTAATGATAAATTTCTTTCTCACCAAGAATATAGATTTTTTAATTACATTTTCACTCCAATCAAGGCACATTGCCACTTTGATGTGGGGGCTACCATCAGGGACATAAGCTACAAGGGTACTGTGTGGGAAGTTGGGCAGCAAGATGTCGGTTCACGTTACACTTGAACTTCTGCATGTCAGTACAGTATGGGAAGAAAATACCCGGAAGGGAATTCCAAAGTCTAGTGGTTCTGGGGAAGAAACTACTGGAGTAGGAGACTCTCACTTACATCTAGGGATCTTAACCGTGAAGGGGTGGGATTTTGCTGCGTGTCGGGTTTGTCGGGGGTATTTACGTCGAGGGGGTACAAGATTTAAGCTTCTTTCATCTCCTCAATTGTCTCATAACGGCAGCTTCTAAGATTTTCCTTGAATTTATAGAATAATCAAAATGAAAGCCATGTCTGGACTGTATGAAGGTGAGGAACTGCCTTGATAGTCATCTTGGTCAAATAGTCTGTGACACGAATGGAGTTATAGACTGGGGCATTCGCGCAAATCTTCCGCATCTTAAGTTTGTTGCGAATAATTGTGTGTACTGTTCCCACACTGACATCAATCTGTACACTTATTTTATCTATAAACACACGACGGTCCTTATTGTTAACATTCTTTATTTGGCACAATCAATTCTGATGATCTGAAATCCTTACTCCTCCCACGTCTCCCATCATCTCTATCAGACTCACCGCCTTTCGTGAATCTATTATGCTGTCCAAAAACTAATGCTCAATTCATGCAAGTCTTCTGAAGCATTTCCATTCGTTTCTGTGGGATTTTTCCAAGTTTAAAACAGATTTCTTTTTAATATAGTTCTTCTAAAATGTTTTCACGTCCAGATTGCATTTTTGATATTCATCAGCTTTGACAACCAGGCTTTAATAGGATATATTCCAATCCATGTTGTAGCTGTTCATTTAAATCTAAAAATATATCATTTATAAATCATAAGATGTATAGCAATATGCTTACTTAGTTTTCAAGAGTATACGACAATTTTAAGTGCTTGTACGAAAAAGTCCAGTAACTTATTGAAGGCACCTCGTAGATATCGTCTCACGCTATTTTACAAGCTCTAGACTCTCTTCCATCGCCGCAGCGTTGAGTCATTATCCTTTTTTACATGTACTTTAATGGAAGGAGCTTCAACGAATGTGCCGCATTGGTACTCCTATATAAATCTTCAGATCAACCACGTCAGTTGGCAAGATCTTAATTTTCAATATTTATGTCTCCAGATGCCGGGTGACTTTCCACTAAAATATCCTCTTTCTTCGAGTGACTAACTTTTCGAATTCCTCGTCTGCTTTTTATTTCTGTGAGAAGCCATTTAAATGTAATGTGAATAAGCATCTACCTGCACAACTATGCCATAAGTATGTTACCGATTATCAGTACCTCCTTACATTGTACTTACATCGTTACTTGGTTGGGATGAAAAGTAAAAAAATATAATATATTTTGTAATCTATAAGAAAAATAAATTATTTCATTTTCATATATTTGCAACTTACACTATAGTTTCAGCTATGAACGTACACCGCATCACCGTTATAATAAGATTAATTCTTATTTTCCAATGTAGACTTTTATTTGAGTTTTTTTTTATCGAAGCTATATCAAGTAAATGATAACCTCGTTTTCACCAGCAACACAAGTAAGTACAGTAATCACACATCAGGCTTAAAACAATTGCCATTTTCTGTTATATCATAAAATTCGCAGCAATAAACACACATAACTACTTGTATACGAAAGTAGAAGTCATATGCAATGACCTGATACTACCCCTTCACCCGCCCACCATCGAAAATTATTATTTGAATTGGGCACGTGTGGAATCCGAGTCGGAAGTCTCACTCAATTTATAGGCCAAGAGGGTGCGGTAAAAGAAGGCGTTCAAGAGCATTCATTACTGAAATATGATTTTCGTTGACCATAAATTTAACTCAATTCTCATTTGAAGTATCAAAACAAGCAATATAAAAAAATAGTTACAATGAAAGGAACTAATTTTCGTTCAACGTCTGATATTTATTACATGGTAACATCATAGAAATCTCGCGTTGTTCGGGAATATATTCTGACTTTTAATACAAGTTTTACTAGAATTATTCGTTTCAGCTGTTTAATTTCTAATGACAATTAAATAAATACGCATCAAGTTTAAGTGTAAATTTGTCTGAATATGATTTCATTGCAGAACTGTACACAATAGGAGTAAATCCAACGCTATTTTGAAGAAATACTGTTTTGTTGATTTTTCTTCTTGCATGAATACATGCTTATAATGTGTAAAATGTTATAAAAAACAAACAAAAACAATGACCGATAGCACTAACTTGCATAACTCCATTTTAATTAGTATATTATAATAAAATTACATTAATACAAGCATGGAAATGAAAATGCTAAGGTATTTAATGCTTGACAGAGAAGTTTCTACAATTAGTAACTGTTTAATAATGAGGCAACAGGAGAACAATCAATAATGAGAATTCAAGCAACAAAACTTTGGCAACGCCAGATTACCAGTAAGAGAGAGAGAGAGAGAGAGAGAGAGAGAGAGAGAGAGAGAGAGAGAGAGAAAGAGAGGGGGGGGGGAACATCCAGATTTCTGATGTAGCGTAAACACTAGAAAAAGAATGGAATAACAAACAATGAAAACAGAACAATGTGAACTTAATAAAAACAAATCAATTGAACGAAACACGTTCTGCTACGACCTGACAGCAAGCCACGTCAACTGAATAACGCCTGCCGCCCGCCACTCAGTTCTCTCTTTCTTCCGCTATATCTATCGATACGTCAAACATCTATTTGTCAAATAAAAGCAATTGTTTTATAACCAAATAATTTATCATTTATTTGATAAACGCAGCCTTACTTCTCGAACACGATTAGTTTCATTCAGAATATTGTTGAAAAATGCAGAAGCGTACTGAAAAATATTATCCCGTCAAATTCTAGGTGCGCATCGGCTATCAACTTACTGAAATACCGAATGTATTTCAATTAATGTCACTGACTCCTCCTATATCTACTCTTGCCTTAGAAAATAGTTCGACAACATCTCAAAGATGGACTATTTTAAAAACATTATATAAATAACAATTAAGGAAATATAGCGCCATGGGCTGGAAAGGATATAGCATTAATGATTTCCGAATTATTATTATTATTTATTGTTTTTTGCTTTATTAAAATGTCTTCCCTGATATAAAATATGCAAGGTTGGTATATGGTTATGACTTTATTTGAATTTATTTTAATAATTAACTGTAGAAAGCTGTACTTATTTTAATAACTAACTGTAAACATATTTGCCGAAGGTAAGCGGGTCAAGATATATTTTCCAAGAGCCGTGTTCTGTCTTTTTTATGACAGTATAAAATAGGTTATTTTAAATTTCTAAAACGAATTGAGTTTATTGTTTATTTTCTGTAGAAATATGTCAGTGTCTTTGTTGGACAATTCATGAGTATTACACTTGATGAGTATGACACTTAATGAGTATTACAATTCATGAGTATACATTTAATAATACTGTTCAGTTATTGTTTAACAAATTAGTGCTTATGTTTCTATTTTACAATAAGAAAGAGATAATTACCAATATTTCATCAAAATCTGTATTTTCTCTTATATATATATATATATATATATATATATATATATATATATATATATATATATATATATGAGTTTGGAAACAAATAAAAATATTTATTCAATAAAGTTATTCAAACCTGCCACACTTAAATAGACTCAATATGAGTGGATTTACTCTTTCAGAGCGTATATAGCTTTATAAAACGTTCCAAAGTAACAGGAGTATGCGAAATTCACATTCATGTAGTACTATCCCTGCGTGCTACACGTGTTTCATTGGATAGCATGAATAATAAATATATAATATTTAATAATATTTAATATATAATATTTAATAATATTTAATATATAATATTTAATAATATTTAATATATAATATTTAATAATATTTAATAATATTTAATATATAATATTTAATAATATTTAATATATACTATTTAATATATAATATCTAATATGTAATATTTAATATATAATATTTAATATATAATATTTAATAATATTTAATAATATTTTATAACAGTTTGGAATTCATCTTTTTTATCGTAAATAAAATCTGACTAAAATTAAGTTTTTTTATTATAAATATTATACGAATACGTGCAAACAATGTTTTCTTGAGTGAATTATTAGTTTCTTTTAAAATCAAATACATGCACCTTTAATCTTGTAAAATCACTATTGATTAAACTATGGCGCTATATACAGATTTAATCTCCTCGTCAGGTCTGAATTAAAGTGTAATTTTTTATACCCGTTAGGTTTCTTATGAGTTTTTCATGTTTGTTACGTTTGTTATGTTTTCATAAATGGATCAATCAAACAATATGAATATGAATTCAGTAAATACTTCGGTGACTTTGGAATATTAAATAAAGTTATATATATATATATATATATATACATATATATACATATGCATAGTTTTTAACTCTTTTTCAAAGTGTTTCTTAACATGTTTTATTAACTGTTTTCTCATATTATAAGCTCTATCTCCTATTTGGTATTATCGAGCTTTTACAGCTGGCTAAGATAACTTTATAAATATTAATTCTTTAATATTTATATTATACTTTAATTTTACCATCTTGGATCATTTTGGTAAATTTAATTGTAATTTTTATTTTATACACACACACACGTATATATATATATATATACATATATATATATATATATACATTACCCTCATAAATTTGTTTTTTTTTGTGTTTATTAGTATTCATATACAAACCATGCTTTCTATTTATTTAAATAGAAAATACAACTTTGTTATATATGAGTCATGGAATTGCATTTATACATGCATTAAAAAGATGAACACCAAAATTACATAGAGCTGTTTTTTATCATCAGATCCATTACGATGGAAACGAGAAAAAGTAAGAAACAACTTTATAGGGCATGACATCTTTTAAAGTCAATCTTGCGTGAAATATAGATGTAATTACTAGGACTATGACAAGAGACTATTTGTTTTATTGTTTTGACTCTCGGGTATATATCCGACATAGACACAGTTGATCAATTGAGAACCATATAACTCCATCTAGAAACATATAAAATATTAACATATATATATATATATATATATATATATATATATATATATATATATACTTAAGAGTCAAAATAATGAAAAGAATAGTCTCTTGTCGTAGCCCTAGTAATTACTCAGCTTTCTTGAAATTTTTGAAGTTTAAATTTTCTCTTTGCTTGATGAAATATTTTCAGCTTTTCTATTGTGTATTTTCTTTACATTTTTTTGTACATGACTGCACATACAATTACTACGGATCCAGCATTTGGGTTTTTACCTAAAAATCTTGCGTGAATTTACTTTCGGCAAATTTTATCGTGGACAATTGTTGTACCACTTCAAGGACAGACGTTTGACAACTGTTATAGGTTCGACTTTTGTCTGTATTTCCTTCACATAAAATGTCTTTCGTCTGTACTCCTCATTATACATTATTTTTATATTTTACTCCTTCTTTCTATCTTGTCTCTATTACTTCTCCTACGATGTTGTATTTGTTTCCTTCTTTAATAGTCCATATTATTTTATTCTTTACTGAGATTTTAGTTAAAACCTAAATGATTTCAAGTCGTATTTTGTACATACTCATATTTGTAGAATGGCGATTCTACTGATGAGAAGCCTTTGGCTTCGAAATATAATGATACAAAGCTAGTTTTCTGACATTTCCTTTACTTTTTTCATTGATCTGATAACAAAATTAAGTTTTATGTAACTTTTAACTTTCATTTTTTTAAAACTTAATATATGAATGGCTCCTATTAACTGTGTGGAGCTTCTACTATCTTGATACGTTTTCCTTATTAAATAAACTATTCTTTTCAGGTCTATTTATCAGAGAGCTGACAGACACGTGTTTTCCTCGAGGTTATGACAAGCAAAGAGATAGAGAATTCGAAAAAAAAACTGCTATAGAGGTGTTGGAGAGCAAGGTAAAAGGAAAGCCTATGATTGGTTGTTTTTTCATCCAATCATAAGGCACCCTGCTAGTGACTCCTTAATAATCTCAATATTCTCCCCCCAAATACCAATATGAAATCATTACAACATAATTCTTTACAGAGTTGCACGTTGTTTGTTCTAGAGGTAAAAAAAAACTTGTCAAAAGGGAAACTTCACAGGAAAGTTTTTTTTCTAGGCAAAAATAGCTAAAAATGAAAAGTTCTCAGTAAAATGAATTTTTAATGGAAAATATAGCGAATGTTAAAGGTCACAGACTATGTTCTTTTTAAAGGAAAAATAGCAAAAGATGAAAATTCACAAGAAAATATATTGTAAAACAAAATAACTAAAGATGAAAATTCACAAAAAATATTGTTTCTTTTTTAAGCCAACAACGCCAAAGATTAAAATTCACAGGAAAAGTTTGGATAAGCTTTTAGGCTTCATAGGAGCCACCGTTGCTTTTGAAAATAAAATATGGGACTTGCTATACTATACAGTATAGTATGCAACCCTATAAGCACATTTATAGGCATCACAAAATATATAAAGATCGGCAGGGCCATCTTCATTGATTACAAATCTAGGAAATTACAAAGAATCTAGTTTGGCAAGATTACACGCGCGACAAAGCAGACGATAAAGTCTGCAATTCTTCTGACACAGCATCATCCCAGTCTAATTTTTGAGACCATGAATATCTCAAACCTGTTTTGCTCCTGATAGTAATCGATAAGTAAAAATACAGTTTTTGAAAACCATTGCAGGATGGCCTAATGTGCCTTTTTTAGTGATAACAGACTGGTCAATAGATGACAATGCAATTTTAAGTGTGTTTTCTAATGTGGAATATTTATAGCCGAAAATCTTTTCCAGTTGACTGCCATGTTCTACGAATTTTTTTAAAAATCTTTCATCATTAGGGTTTTATGTTTTTCAGAATTTGTATTTCATGATCTGGGGTGAAAATGACCCTTTTCCATGCGATAATTAGCCGTTGTGTATAGGTCTGATAGCATGTCAACAGAGTTACCGGTTTTAATTAAGTTATCCACATAACATTTAAAAATTTAATCAATAATTAGAGAAATATCTAAAAAATTCTTTTTCCAACAAATGGGTAGCGACATCAAGGTTTACACCTTCTAACGAAAGATCAGACACTAACTGAGACGCGTAGCCAGTTAAAAAAAAAATTAAGTGATAATTGGGCTTTTTTGGAGCGTGCAGCGTCCACGCAGTTTTCAAACTTGATTAGGTAATTTTTAAACGCAAATTTAGCGGCTCGTATTCTACTGAATTTAGCACACTTGAACACACGAGGCTATGAGTTGTACATGTGGATTTGGAACTGAGATGGATTCTATGGTGGAACTAGAAATATTCTCTTCTAATCTCGTGATCCTTCTAACACACCGCTTTTTTTTCTAAATAAATATTTACATTTTTCGTAAGCCTCACTTATATTTTATATTAATTGTGCCGACTTCTGTCAACAACTAATTTATGAGATTTTCTTGATTTTTTTATAAACAAGTCTTATTCAAGGATCTTTCTACCAACATTAATTCAACGGGGGAATTTATTTTTCTTTTCAAAATATTCATGTTAAAAACTGAAGCCCTCTCACTCGTAATTTGCTTGATATCGTTCGTCCTGCTAATGAAAGATACCTACACAAATGAATTAAAAAAAAGGACGGACGAAACGAAACCTCTACAATCCTAACAGTAAACAACATATGGGATATGTGCGTATCTCCCTTCAAGCGACGTCAGGTTTTGGTTTTAAATTTTCCCACGTGGTTTTTCCTGTAGCATAAAACGCTATTTTCAGATTGTTTTACAAATTATTTTACACAAATCTAATTCATATTAATTTGTCTCACGTGGTTCTTATTGCAAATTAATGTACACAATTCTATTTAGTGTAAAATTATCTCTGTGTCTGTTTTTGCAAATTGTTGGTATTTTCTCAATTACAGATGGTAACGCAATAATGTGACGTCGGCAAGAAGAAAACATGCACAACACATTTGAAAATTGTTATGAAAAATATTTTATTGATAGGAAAGATGAGGAAGAAAGAATATTTCCTTGCAAAAACAGTCGTGTTTTGCGGAATTTATCGGTGGAATCGTTCTGTTAACAATGTTCGTTTCCTGTGGAGTTTAGTCGGGTTGAGGTAAGAAAAAGGGAGCCGTCAGCTCGTTGATGTTGCAGTTACTCTCAAAACTCTTCACACATGTCTGGTATAAATGGCGGAAAGAGCTGACAGACACGTGTTTTCTTAGAGGCCACGACAAGCAAAGAGATTGAGAATTCGAAAAAACTGCTATCGAGGTGTTGGGGAGGAATCTTAAAGGAAAGCTTGTGATTGGTTGTTTTTTCATCAAATCAGAGCGCATCCCGTTAGTGACTCCTTAATAATTCCAATAATATCAAATTTTATTTGTTAAAAAAACAATTAAACAAATTAAATTGAGAATTTTTTACACTAGCAAAGCTATCTGGAGTTGACCGAGCCATATAAAAATAGGATGAAGTTGCCTTTGACAACACTTGCTAAATGATGTTTGTCTTTATGTTAAAAGAATATATATCGGTTTGAAAATTAACATAGTTTATGGCCGTTGCTAGGAATTCGGAATGTGGCCATGTGAGCAAGAAAAAAAATTTAAGTGGTTACAGTTTAAAAAAAATAGTTATTGTAATTTGCGTAATAATATGCATACATTAATAGTAATCGGATCTTTAAATCGACCGTTAATAAAACATCCTTTAGTGTTTGTATTGAGCTAAGTAACTGATATGAAGTACAAAACTGAAAATATTTTAAAGTCTGTTAACCCTGTTTAAATGCAAAATCTTACTGCAAAAAAAAAAAAAAAAAAAATGAAAAACGGAACGTCCACCATAGAGTGGGCGCGAACGCAAAAGCTAACCGTTGTACTCACCATCCTAACCAATTGAGCCACGCTGATAGTGATGGAACGCCAGTGAAAATATTAATATTACGACTTACGACATTTACATATGTGTAAAATGGTGTTCGAAAGCTACATAATATAGTGCCTATAAGCTTAGATGTATTGGATTTGTCTGTGGAATCTGTTGTGGTAAACCTATGCTACATTGGTCTAGAGGCGAATTTCTGCAGTCATTTTATTATATATGGAGATTAATGTTTATTAAATTTTAAGCTTAAAAAAGTTCTAAGTTATCTTCTAAACGTTATGCACCAGGTGACAAATATCTTAATGTTATCTATTGAATATCGTGTTCATCAACTAGTTTTAATTATAATTACCTTATGCGGGGCTGTACTTTTATATGTTCGAATGCAGGTTGGTTAGCAGGATTTAAAAAATACCAAATTAGCAAAGCGTAGAAAGGAAATAAAGAAAAAATAAAATCGGATGAAGAATAATATCATCAGAAAAATTGCTAAATCAGTAAAACGACAAAACGGAGTCCAGAACAAGCAATGACTCTCAAACCAGAATAAGATACTCTCGTTCTTTATTTGTGTCAACTCTCTGTGAGATACCAAATAAAAGAGTACTTGTTCAGTGACTTAAAATATTTGACAATATTTTCCATTTCGATCTACGGTTCAGTTTAATTAAGAAAAATGTTTGCTTCAAATAATGTCGATATTTCAGCTTCTCTTGCAATGACATTTACATCGATTTCAGAACGCAGTAGACGAACAGGCAGTAGACATCAGCACTAAACAAATATGCAATCATAACGTCTGTCTCGATCACATCGACACTCATCACATAATATTAATATTTGTCGACGTGATGCCACACATTCCCGTTCCCCTGATTCAAGAAGGTAGCTGAGTTAATTTTTAAAAGTATATTTGTCTCTCAAGTATTTTAACATCTAAATTAATTACGTTTTTGAAGAGTGAGTTTTCTTTAAAGCCAATCCTATTTTTATGTAAACATATTTACGTCGAAAAATGCCTGCTGTGTCAGATTCGCACGATCGTTTCCAAAACTATTTTGATTTTTTCAACACATAAAAATGAGATTTTAGCGTAAACATTCGGCGACTCTTTATTATTCAAACTGTTACGCTTTTCGTATTATTTGGATTCTTCGGCTAACTGTTTTCATCACGTTTTAGTGAGCTATCTATATACGAAATTATTTGTTTCCGGCTTGGCTTTTCTATCTTGAAATTTTTGGCGAACCTTTACGAGAGTGCCCTTCCTTAAAATTCATTTTTTTTTCACCATTTTTTAAAAAACTTTTTTTCCGACGATTATCGTAAATTATAGACTTAACTATCATATTAGCAGAAAAAATGATACCCCCCCCAAAAAAAAACTTTGATGACTTTTAAGAAGAGGGTTCCTTTTTCTTTATAGCGTTCTACTTATTTGCTCTCTGACTTACAATACATCTTTTTACCGACGTGTCACGTGACCGGTAAGATTTTCTATGTGTACGTAGTTCTCGTGTCTGTGTAACTTTCATAATTAATTAAAAAAAATACATAAAATAAAAGAAAAAATAATATATATATATTTCGGGATCAGTAGGGGATACTTTTATTTATTTTTTTAGTTTTCTTTATTTTTTTTGTTATTGTTACCATTTGTTGTAAGAGAATTTAAAGAAATCTTACCGTAACTAATCACGTGACACGGCTTAAAGAGATGTACAGTAAGTTAGAGACCAACGAAGTAGAACGTTATAACGAAAAAGTAACCCCCATTTTTTAAAAGTCATTAAATTTACATTTTATCAATTTTTTTTCTACTGATAGGATAGTTACGTCTGTAATCTATAATAATCGCCGGGAAAAAAGTTTTTAAAACCCACATTATTAAAGGGGGCACTTTCGCACAAATATTTATATCATGAAAATTATTTAAAATCGTTTAATTTTTTCATAGCTCTATGAAAACACTTATCAAGCATTATAATAGGCGTAATACCAGTATAAAATAAGAGCTAATAGTACCTAACCAAACAGTTAATGCCGTCACTTGTTTTTTTTTGTTTTGTTTTTTTACTTTTCTTCAATATCTAATTATAAGATTGTATTACACAAAAATAACATCTCAGAGATACATTTTAAAACGTTACTTTAATTATTATTAGGAGGGTCACGACATATGGGCACTCAGGCGCGCGGATGAAAACGGATTCAAAGTGCAATGAATCATTTACTTTTTTACAACTAATTTGTGACTTTTAAGAAAAAGAATTAACTCTCTCACACCTTACAGTTTTAGAGGGTATACGCTAAATATAAAAACAAAATCTTTCCCTCGTCGATTTTCTTCAAATGCTGTGAAATTTTAATGTGCACATTGATTTTTTAATTTGGAAAATATTTTTTATTTAGAGTGATGTAAGTAAAAAAATGATTTCAATCTAAGAAAAAATATCTTCCCGATGAAAATTAACAGAGATATTTCAAGAAAATCACTAAAAAATTAAATCGAATAAACCCCGATAAAAAATGGAAGAATTAGTTGCTTGAAAAATAGTGTTTCAGTTATTCGTATCTTTCGTATCTTGAATATTTTTTCGTATGCAGGGACAAAAGAAATGTATAATTCACCTTTCGAGAACTGATAAATTCTACAAGCCGAATCTTCCGTATCTAGTAGTTGCACTACAGACACACACACACACACACATATATATATAAATATATATATATATAGACACACACACACACACACACACACACACACACACACATATATATATATATATATATATATACCAGGTTTATCATGTACAAAATTTACTTTTTGTTGGTAACATCAAATGGAAATAGCATCTGACGAATTGATGAGAATAGGAGACTTTTATGAACACATAAAATCATGAAAGTGCCGCCCTATTAACGAAACGGCTGTAACGGAGAAACCCAAGATAAAATAAACAAAAGTTTCAAAAAATAAAAAAATAAAAGCCTTTGAATTTCAACAAAGATTTGTTGGGATGGCACTATATATGCTCTGCACCTATAAAGTAGACATATTGAGCTTTACTCGAAATTAACCGTGATTCAGTTTTTATCATAACAGTCTCCACCCGTTAAATAAAAACGGTATACATTTAAATTAACAATATTTCAAAAATAAACATTTATAATATATATATATATATATATTGGCTGGTAGGAAGGGGCGCGGTGGATACTAGAAAACTGATTGGCCAACTAGTAATCCTCAACATGTATAAAAACAAGAAGCAACGACAGAATTCGCGCATAAGGGTGACGAATCCTATAGTTGGATGAAACGCAGAATATTCAGTGTAGCTTAATCGCCATATATATTTTATAAATTACTAACTAGCTCTACCTACGTATTGAGCACTTTTGAAGTAAATACTTAAAGTTTACGCATAAATCTATACTTTCGTATAGTAAATTTATGTGAATAAATGAAATAGTTATATATATATATATATATATATAGATATAATGTGTATAATAAAAGTATATAGCAATATATAGTGATAAGTAGTAACAGTGTCCATATATAAAATAAAGAACAATAGATTAAAGGTTCTTTCGGTTGTCCAGAAGAATTTGTAACTTAATGAATGAAGTACATGCAAATTATTTGGGATTTCTAGCCAGTCGTAACTGACAGAAAGAAAGCATGCTTCCCCCGTGGGTCCAATAAAGGGGTTCAGTTTTAAATTCCATGCAGATTTTCAAGTCCGACAGGAAGATTCCTGGGTTCGAAAAGATACACGTGAAGAAGGCCGAACGTTACAGCCACCGAAACATAGAGAAAATACCATTCAAGATGAGACAGTTGTCCGACAAACCAATCCTCATCTGAATAATTCAAAAACAGAATAGTAACTTTTTGTAAAACCGAAAATATTTTTTTCATATCTGGTAATTATATATTATTATATAGATAATTATATATATTATAATGATGGTATTTCTAATAACACATTTTTTTCGTAGTTTTAATGTGTTGTACTATGAGAATTATTATTCGCATCTTGTTTTCTTTCAACTTTCGCAGTGTTCTGGCCGACATACCCTCCAACCTTCTTAAGGTAGATATTTTCAAACTTGAGCAGTTTTATATCGAACTGGGAAATGTATAAAAATCTGAACCGCACTCTTTATTTCTTTCGCCACATACCATTGTGACTCATATTTTTCCAATAAATAGTCGGAACACATGGCGCAAAGGATAAAGGTGTTAATACGCAACAGTGTTAAGTGACAGTTTTTCAGATATTGAAGGTGCAATATTTAGTATAGGCGATGATAACTAAGAATAATATAATATCTAATGAATATGGCAGAACAAGATGAATAGAAAGATTCAATTTGGAATTGCTTATAGACATGCAAGTTTATAAAGATGCATTAAAAGAAGGTCAAAATTTGCATCGTGCTAAATGTTGTAAAAATAACTAACAGGCTGAGAATAGTATCTTAATAATTATAATAATTCAATCTACTATACTGAAAACTATTATTATTACAATAATAATCATTGCATAGTCATTTTGGAATTTTCAGCATCTCTAATGTTGTACAACATTTTAACGGTGTTGTTACTTTTTAACGGACCCAACACGTTGTAAATTTCGTCGCAAAGAATAGAAGAAAAGGAAACATCTCGGCTCATTTTCTCTTTTTTGAAAAAGAGCCTTTATATCTGGTATTTCTAACAACGGATTTTTTCTAAATATTTAAGCAGTTCGTTTTTCCTTTTCCGACCGCGTGTGACACACCCATGCCTCTCAAACATGTCTCGAATCACGCTTCTCCAACCACTCGTTTCTCAGAACCTCCTATCTCACGCTTTTGCGACTGGGACATATCATTTTCTGCTCTCTTATGTCTCAAACATGTTTCAAAACGTCTACGTTTCGAACACGCCTTGGATACGTGCATCTCCGAACACTTGTGCCCGTTTCTCTCTGTCGTTCCTGTATTTCGCGCAGCCGGCTTGGGCATTTGCTTATCTTTATGCAGCTACTGCTATTATTTAATCAATCTCGGGTTACGCAGGTATATTGAAAATGTTGGTTTTTCTGTGAAGGTTGGTTAGTGCAGGAAGAGTACAAGGGATAATTTTCTGACGTGTGTCAAACTCGATAGCTGTGGTCGACAAGACCAGCTAGGATATGTAACTCGAGTACGTGTGAGGGAAAATGTGGAAAGAAAGAAAGGAAGAGAGAGAGAGAGAGAGCATGAAAGAAAGAGAGGAAAATATCTTTTCTCTAGCATGCAAGTTAGCCTGGTTTCCGATTTTGGACTGAGCAGTCGGGTCGAAATTGGCGCAAAGATGAGTCGGAGAAAGAACGTCAAAACGAGTTAAAAACGGCCAACAAGAATAAATGAGAAGTGCCAAGATTTAGAAATAATAAAACGAAGTATTTAATTAAAAGAAACCAGTTGTTTGTTTATTTGTTCGTCGATTCCAGGCTCGAAGAGCCGACACAGAAAAAGTCAGAAACTTAAGTATGTCGACTGAATCGCTTGTTATACACAGATAAACACACGTATTAAATTAAACAATAAGACATTATGATCACGGCCAAATACATAGACAGACGATCACACACCTATACACAGATACAGACAAAGAAGCACACAAACCCACATGTGTATCACATGTATGTATATATGCATACCACGAGCATGCCGCTTTTATAAAAGATACGTATTAAATGGTATACGCGCAACAGACCATACCCCCCGCTACACAACACTGCTGCTTTCAGCTACCCACTGAAGACAGCAGAAAAAACAGGACTCATCTGTTACACATGAATTCAAACTCATGGTTTTCCCGGTTTGTTTGGATGTTTCTTGCAAAAGACATTCACCTCTGATTTTCCTCTGATGCTGATTATTCTTGGTTTACTCATTTCCTATCGATCAGATTATTCTACTGTTGGCATTAGTTTTCCGATATCTTCCTAGTAAGAATTCTATTTAAAAAAACATCGAGTATATATAGAAGAGAACCAAGTGAAACGCTTCCCAACTTTCTAAGAGAAAATCTTTCTGTGGAAAGAACTATATTCGAACCAAAGTTTTGTAAACCAAAGTTTTTAGTCCTTGTCGTTAACAACTTAGTCACCGTCACTCTCCATGGTTTTTAATGAATAGCAGTGATTTCACGTTTCTACATTTTTGCGATGTAGATTTTTTATTCGTATTATTTGGATTCTTAGGACTACTGTTCTCATCGAGTATTATTTTCACAACGTGTCGCTCGAGGGAACCGATATAAGGACGTCGTAGTTTATATCGACCGAAACGTTGTGAAAATGACACTCAAAATGAGAATAATAAGAATCCAAATAATACGAATTAAAAATGATTAAAAAAAAAAAACATTCCTTCAAACTTTGTTCATTTCAGTTTTATTGTAACTGAATTATGTCTTTTAATTCCCCATTCCATTATTTCTGACAAAGAGGAGGGGCTGCTGTTTTCTCTTTTGGCTGTTTTCTTCGCTGGATAGAACACGAATATTCTCAATGTTTTCATAGCATTCACCACCATTAAACTGTTAATCTGTACTCTAGTCGATCTTTATCCTCGATTGACTTAACTTCTTTAACAATTGATTCGATTTCACCATACCCTTGTGAAATGTCTATAACACATTAGTAAACTATCTCTACAGCTTTAAACAGGAAAGGCTTGTACGAGCCTTTTTCAAGTCTCACACAAAACACACATTCATATTTCAAGCTGTCATATACATACGCGCCCACGTCCACACATGTACACATATTCACGTTCGTGTACATACACTCACATTCACGTATATATACACACACGCTTACGTATACACATGTAATCACACACGCGAACACGAACACACACATGGACGACGTCACTTCCGCTTTCTAAGGAAATACACATGCGCAAAAGACACTCCAGAAGCGAGTATAAAACATGGAGACAAGCTGTTTCTAATCCTCTTTTTAGGACCAACTCTCAACTAGAGAGGTTGGGCGAACAAGCCGCCGCCGTTTCGGCGCGCGCGCCCGCGCACCTCACGCCCACTTCCTACTATGTATGGGGCACGAGCTAATGACTGTATGCATACATTCTCCCTCTTTCTCTCTCCATCTACTACTGGCCACTAAGAACACCTTCGCGTAGCTGACTACTAACTGATGACAACTCTAATATCCTCTTCCTTGCCTACACGCTGGATTCTCATTTCCACTACAACACTCACTTCAATTCCCACGCACGAACAAACAATAATGACCCAAACTTGAGATGAAAACACATTTCCTTTTCTTGCTACAACACCAGTCCTGCAACGGACATTGGTTACATACGCGCGGACATGTTATAACTAAAATGTTCATTTCTTTCAACAGCAAATAAACGACGTTTATCTTATCCATTACTTGAGTCTTTGTTTCCTTCAATTCCCATTCGTTTCATTATTCTTTTGTAACGGGATTGGGGTATTTATATATCCTAGTCCCCTACAGGCTTGACGATTCGAAAATAAAACTTACAATTATCTATTTTAAACCTTGATAAATGCTTACCTATATAAGATCATTGTGTTCGTACACTCGACCTGATACCCGCGTACTTGTATCAATATTACAGGTTCTATAAAATCTACTAGCAAGCCTCCCGGCGTTGCATGGCATAAAATACACTAAAACATGATATTTTAATTATGTAGATTTCATATTACTATTACATAGCCAATTCTATATTGATTATTGAACCCACTATATAATAATGATTTAAAAAATAAAATAAAAATATATACTTGTGTGTCATCGGCTAGAATCAAAACCAAAAATTTAGCGCTTCTGTCTTAGTCGTTATCGTTTGTGGTATAGTCAGACGGATAAAAAATAATAAAAGATGAATTGACTTTAACGTATAAATGATAGATTTGCGCATGCGTATAAGAGCAGTCAAATGGATAGTCATATTAAGCTCCACATTAAGAGCAAGAAAAAAAAAAGGAAAGAAAAAAAGAAAAAAGAAAAAAAAGGAGCTGATCGGGAAAAGATAATTAAATACCAGAACTCCAGAGATATTTTAAAAACGAAAGAAATAAACCTTATACCAGTTATGATAGGAACAGCTGGCTTAATAAAAAAGAAAATAAAAATCTTTGGAAACAATTTCTGGTAAAGCTGTAGCGAAATACAAATAGTAGCCATAAAAGGAAGAACGCATATTCTTAAAACAGCCCAAAGATATGGATTCAAGTCGTATTGAAATCGAGTGTAAACTCTAAGAGAAAATCCCTTGATTTCTTAAGACTAACTGAAGTAAATTAGAAAAGATAAAACCCGCACTTATATCCCCACAACAGCAACAACAATTATTATTATTATTATTATTATTATTATTATTATTATTATTATTATTATTATTATTATTATCATTATTATCATTATTATTATTATTATTAATAATAATCTTGTTGTTATTATTATTTTTACTGTTATTATTATTACAATTATTATTATTATTACAATTATTATTATTATCATTATTATTATTATTAATCTTGTTGTTGTTATTATTATTGTTACTGTTATTGTTATTATTATTATTGCTGTTATTATTAGTGTTACTGTTATTATTATTATTATTATTATTATTATTATTATTATTATTATTATTCTATTTTTTATTTTAGTTTTTTTCAATAATAACTACTAATAATTAGCTCCAAAATGGGGAGTGACGGCCAATTTGTGAATTTAAGATATGCAGAAGATGAAGCAGGGAAGATTTTATTAAAATAAACAAAGTCTGCCTTAAAATAATCTAAACAGTATTGATATGCCATGGAACAAAATCATCAAACTCAAACCCATAATTATTTTTTTGAAAGTTTAAAGAACTTAAAGCATAAAACGTTGTTACCAAATTGATCAGATTCAACCTTGAATGATCCGAAGTGTTGATATACCGTAAAACAAAAATCCCCTCTACCAAAAAAGACTACTTATAATCACGCGAAGAGGTACCAGAAATACCTTTGTTTCATAGTTGAAGTTATAAATGTATAGTTGTTCCTATTTACAATGTCTCCCCAATGGAGTTCGACACCAGGATGTTTTTTTAATGTGGAGAAAAGGAACAAAAATAAAAATTGCCCCATTCGTGAAGGTTTTCTCCTCCACTGACAGAGAACAAGAAATTGAAATGTAGCATCTGAAGAACAGATACTATACTTTGATCTTGACCCGAAGGAGTTCTATTTATTTGCTTCCCCACTGCGCAAATTATGTACAAGGCCGTTTTTTAATGAGAGGGGTGAGTGGTGACCAGCCCCCGATGGGTGGGAAATGAGAGCTGGATAGTGACAATTGGTATGAAGGGTTCCCCCTACTTGGCCAAGGTTGGATTTATTTGCTTCCCCACTGAGCAAATTCGGCACAAGTCCGTTTTTAATGTTGATAGAGGGGGAGGGGGAAAGGGGACCATCCCTCGATAGGTGGGAAATTGGAGCTGGATAGTGGTAATTGGAATGAAGGGTTTCCCCTACATTGACCAAGGTCTGATATGTGGGGTTATCCCCACATATGGTCTTTACTAGCAGTATCTGCCGGAACAGATGGTATTTATTTGCTCCCCCACTGAGCAAATTAGGCACAAGGCCGTTTTTAATGTGAGGTAAAAACCAGCTCCCCTAAAAGGGGTCACTCTGGTTACCAAAAATAATAATTGTCCCAGTATAGAGGGTTTCCCCTCCATTGACTGGTACAAATTATCTTAAGTGCAGTATCTGCCGGAACAGATACTACACTTTGATCTTGGCCCGAAGGTGTTTTAGGGCATGTCGACCATCATTGAATCATTTAATACATAGCATGTACATGCCTTTTGTACACGATTGATTACTTATAGATCGATTTGATGTGGTTTAGTTACAACGATAATCCGATCAATTCTTCTGGTTAAGCGACATTAGGTAAGAGTTAAAAGAAAACGATCAAATAATTATCATCGAACAATTTGACAGATACGCAACGATCAGAAAAATCAATCACAAAATCTTAATCGTTTATTGCAATCTATTTTCTATAGAATCCTATCATGTCATGCAATAAACAAGCCAGCTGAGTCCACCGCCAGAAAATAATTACTTTCTCTTCCAATTCATCACAAGGAGACGATTAATCACTTACTATTTCAGAACACAATTTTGTCTTGTTTCTATCATTGGAAAGAATAGTCCAGTTCGATAACGACGGTAAATCACGAACATTTCTCTGGGGTTTAAGTTTACATCGAGATATTTAATCTCATAAAATTACGGATACACATTGACGTGTTATACGCGGAT
Organism: Euprymna scolopes; assembly: GCF_053919585.1. Taxonomy (NCBI): domain Eukaryota; kingdom Metazoa; phylum Mollusca; class Cephalopoda; order Sepiida; family Sepiolidae; genus Euprymna; species Euprymna scolopes. The sequence goes on along the minus strand of NC_136484.1, from coordinate 18,511,157 downwards.
GCGAAAATATGTATGGGTTGGTTAATGGTAGCGTTTATTCAACCTATAGATGCAACCCCGAAAAGAACTAACATATGAGTAAGAATGAACCAGGGAGTCTTCGTAATTAAGTGGTAAATCTACACTTGCAAAAGGAGCTCACTAACAGATGCATTTTTAGATTATAACCAGTTTAGAACACTAGGCATGAGCAAAAATGGACGAATTAAGATATGGGACCTTGTTTAGAAATCCGATTCATCTAAATTTCTTTGTAGCTTTCCGACTACTTTTTGATTGTATTTGAAAGATTAAAGATTTGAAAGACTAAAGTTAATTTCCAAAAGGAGAAAAAATATTTGCACAGATGAAAAGAAATGTTATGAAAACATTTTCAAGGCGAGCTAACCAATTCAGCTAAATTTTGAAGTTAAATAAATCCATTGTAAAAATCCTTTAAAAGATAAATATTAGTTTTCTGTGTCTATTTAAAAGACAATTAGTAAAGTCCTAAGATATTGAATTAAATAAAAAATATTTTTTTGTACAAAAAATAGCTTAATTAGACCAAAATTGTTTGGACAAAAAATAGCTTAATTAGCCGCAACAAACGGAAGTTTTGTAAACACAACTTATACGAAAGCCCAAAATGTCAGCCAGTCCAAAGGCTACCTGCAAATGACGCCATGTCATTAAAATTAGGTAGTAGGTGCTTGTTTTTTTTTCCTCATACGTGTATCCGTATATTCCTATCATGAACGTTGTATCATTTTTACCATTTTTAATTTAATTATTTTTCTATGTTGCTGTTTTTAATTAATTCTTTTTAATTATTGCTCAAGCTTATATAAAAATAACGTTACACCGAAAGTATCAAGTTCAACCCTTCAACATTCAAAAGAAACTTTCGTAAATTGAGTATAAAGACACTTGATTATTAATAGAAATAGTAAATTTAATTGAGCATTAATAGTACGTATAGTTTAGTTTCTGGTTCAGACAGATATCAGGTCTCCATTAGTAAATGATATAATTGAAAATGAAGACTACCTGTAATAGAGTGGGTATGGGAGTGTTGCAAATATCAGTAAGAGCTGCAGAATATCTGGCTTGCGGAGATATAGCATCAGTAGCCGAAAAAGACACATATGCAAATAACGAAGTGTGGGTGGGCTTGCGTGACAAAGAAAAGAAAAAAAAGCACCATGTGTTTGAGAGAAGCAAAGTGGGAGACGGAGAAAATGGATGTGTAAAACCGAAGACGAGAAATTGCTGGCTTCGACCGGTCTGTGGTCGACGGGAGAAAGAAAAGCAAGTGCTAGTTGATATTAACGTCTAGCCTTGTGGTGATAGCGAGAGAATTTTAAGCTGATGTCGACACGGCAGAATTTTGTTAATTTTATCGCAGACGAAATGAACTCTAAGATAAACAGGAAGCTAGCATTGTTTATAAAATAATCGTAATAAATGCCTTCTGTTAAAACAGAATGAAAACCGATTCAGATTTGTTTATTTATTTTTGTTTCTTTCTTTTCGACGATACCAGACGGCGTACGGCTCCGAGAGAGTTTTGAACTGTAACGAACCACGGCTACCGAGAGAGTAGGCCGGTGAACATGACAGCGTGACGTCATTACCAGATCAACATGCAGGTAAAGGTGTCTAAAGTTTTCGGTGTTCGACCTTGGGTCATAAAAATATTTTTCGTTGCCTTATTATTGTGGCAGTGGTAATTTTATGAAAGTAGTCCGAACGTGAATGTTTTTATTATCCTAAAGAGAAAAACATTCCTTCATTTTGGATCATTATTAGAATTGCACATTGGGATAATTTTAATCTAGGGTTTTTGAACTTTTATAGCTATCGAAGGAAGTCTAATATATTATTTTATTTATTTTTTTTAACTACAAAACAAACAATTGTTATATGAAAATATTTTTCAGTCCGTTCTTTTAATAATAAATAAAACTTTTCATTGTGTATTTTCAAATATTTTTAGTCAGAAGCAACGAAAGTTAATTGTTTTTAAACTAAAACGATTTATGAATTCAATATTTTAGCACCGTGCGTGATTTATTTCTTTGAAATGTATTTAAAACTTAAAGGTTTTTTGTTTGTTTTATAATATTTTATCTGTAAATCATTTACAAGACTGAAATGGGAAATGAAATAGGAAATTCTCATTTCTCTCCCAACACGTACAAACAGAAATTCATCTTAAAAATTCATTAACTAATCAGTTTTGATTAAAGTTTTGATATGAACTAAAATAAAGAGTACATAAAATTTTAGTTAACATATTTTCTTGTTTTATCTTATAAATAAATATTGTTTGGTATTTGTGCAGTGTACTTGTGCTGATATTTGCCACACTCCCATACCCGCTCTATTACAGGTAGTCTTCATTTTCAATTATATTATTTACTAATGGAGACCTGCTATCTGTCTGAACCAGAAACTAAACTATAGTACTATTAATGCTCAATTAAATTTACTATTTCTACTAATAATCAAGTGTCTTTATACTCAATTTACGAAAGTTTCTTTTGAATGTTGAAGGGTTGAGCTTGATACTTTCGGTGAAACGTTATTTTTATATAATCTTGAGCAATAATTAAAAAGAATTAATTAAAAACAGCAACATAGAAAAATAATTAAATTAAATAAAATTAAAGGGATCTGCCTTACTATTCTGCACTTTCACCTAACAATGTAATGAAAAAAAAACTCCATAAAATTTAAATTTAAAAGCATATCTAAAATATAGCACGGTGCGTACACTGCACAAGCACGATTATTATTATTATTATTATTATTATTATTATTATTATTATTATTATTATAACAACAACAACAATAATAAAAAAGGTACTTCACGGGGAACAATGGACCCGGTTTTAATTTAATAGTTGCCCCCTAAAAATCGCATACGCAAAAGATTTTCATTGGGTTATTTAATTACGACAACTTTTTTGAAGGTACTATTTGAAGCAAAAAAGATAAAACGCAGTGTTTGTAATATGTATGAAAACATTAATATCACAAAAAATAAAAATATTAGTGTGGAAAATATTAATATTATAATAAAAATAAATTAAAATAAATTGGGAATAAAATAAAAACAAAATAAAAATACGAATCAAATTTAATTAAAGAAATTCAAAAAATTCAAAAAAATAAAATATACGCTCGATTACAAAATAAATGTATGAGATATATGCAAAGAAAGTGAAAGAAAACCTCAGGGAGCGAGCATTAAATTAAAACCTGTTTACGTTCCCCGTGAAGTTCTCCCCAAAAGGTGTAGATGATATCAACTGGCGCCACGCCAACTAGTTGTGAAAGGTCAGGGAGGATGGAAAGTCCGAGATGGGAGAGTACTAACCAGATCTCAGCTGAAAGTGTGCAGTTCAAATCTGGTACCTTGGGGAGGCATTTTGTCACCGAACCCCCAGGAAACACAAATCGCCGGTGCCAACGAGGAATCAATGATAAACGGCTGTTGCGATAAGGTGCAATCATCTGCACGAGTGGTCAAGAGGTAGAGAACATTGAAAATCTGGGGAGACTTGTTGTCATGCAGTCTCCAGAGAATATCGCAGGTTACTGCCAGCGAGCGATCACTGATGATGGCCTGTGAGACAACTCCTAGTGAGTGAAATAATAATAATAATAATAATAATAATAATAATAATAATAATAATAATAATAATAATAATGTCCACCTCCTAAATTCACCACCACCCTGATTTAATATCGTAGATGTTTACTATCTTTTCTTACTTTTTAACCAATGTTCACATTATACTATGATTGTCTTTTTGTGGTTATGTGAAGTTCATTTTCGTATTCATGTATTCTGCACTGATATGAAAATGAAGACGATAGCGGAGTATAGGATTCCTAACCATGTAACGGATGAAAATGCGCTACACATTTTGATGGAAAACATGGGGAAAATGAACAAAGAAGAACAGAAAACGAAACTTTAAATGTAATTTCTGTATTAAAAGTATCAGTTATTTAAATATTTCAACATATACTCTTGTGGGGAAAATCTGGCTCCCCAATAAGGGGTACTCTTGATAGGAACAAAAATTAAAATTGTCTCAGTCATGAAGGATTTCTCCTGCATCGACCGAGGACAGCAAAGGTGAATTTTAGCATCAGAACAGATACTACACTGTGATCTTGTTTGTGTTTAATATGTTTCTTTAATTGTTTGATTCCTAAATTTATAATTCAGTTTTATTATTATTAGATTATATATTGCTTCAAACTTACGTAATTTTACATAGCTAATAATTACATTTTATATTGAATAAAGTTCTGTTTCATTATTGATCAAATTGGGTTCCTTTTTTCTTTTTTAACATGTTTTAATGTTCCTTTTAAAAATGCTGTCATATAGTATCGAAAGTAAACGTTCGACAAATCTTACCTATATTGCCTGCAGCCATTTTTCAGTTAACACTTTTTCTATATCTTGGTGGCCGTGAACGAACAAGATTCGAACCTAACAGCCACGTCACATACCAATTGGAATGTATTTAACACTCGTAACGTATACATTAAAATATCTGTTGATATGCAATACGTCACGCTATTTAACCATTGTTCATTACAATCTTCAGAATGACAATTTTATGGAGGTTTCAATTCATATTATAGGCGAGAAAACTATGAATAATATTATAATTAACATTTCTCCTATCATGGTTCGACAAAATAAATAAATATTTAATTGATGTATCCAATAATTTAGCATATTATAATTTCGAAATTTAATTTAAAAATGAATTCAACCATGAGTTTTTAATTTTCCTTTAACATACAACTAAAACAACTTTGCGAGATATTACTTAACAACTATCAGGCAAAATGGCAAACATAAACATGGGTTATAACAAACAATATCATGGATTAAATACTTATTTCAGCACGGATCAATAAATGCACTAGTACTGACTTTTCTCTTCGGCGAAGAATTGTTGCTGTTGAAATCATTTCGAGTCCTTTTTTTCATACCATTACGACAATGTACATTTATTATTATGATGATATTCAAAAACTAGCCTAAATCAAAAAGAGGTAACACTAGGGTTTTTGTTCAGGGTTTCCAGCTTAGCCTTCTTAAAACCGAATCTTTTTTGAAGCAGTTTGGCCTTCAAAATTGTAATTGTCCTTTTTTTTAAGCATACGAACTAACAAAGTAGGAAATAGTAGACTATATGGATTAAAAAATGCAATTGTATGAAATAAAAAAAATGATTTAAATCAGATTTAAACTTCAGATAATGGCATTAATTCGGTTACAAACATAGATGGATCTGTAGCACATTTTAATGCGTAAATGCGATAGAGATTTAAATATTCTTAGGTGTGCCCTGATGTTTTGAAAACAGTTTATAACCAAACAGCAATTGTATTATATGCCGTATTAATACAGCATTTCGTTGTTTTTATATTTTAAGTTAGCAATTTAGTGTCTCGCGAAATGGGGGGGGGTATGAAATAACAACAATGGACGTCTAGAATTTGACAACAACGGTGACTTATTTGAGGTATCTTCAATAATACAAAAACGTTTATTTCTTGAGAAATAAAAACTCTATCAACGATAAAACATAATCTTTATATTAAATATTAATTACTAGAAAGCGATTAAAAGAAACATGGCATAGAGTGTCCGTCAACAAAGATAAAGACAAGGATAGATATATGGAGAAAGAGTAATGGAGTATGAGAAGACTATATATATATATATTAGTGATGGGACGATGCCAAAATTTTTCCCGATTCCGATTCCGATTCCGATTCCGTTCAAAATTTCCGATTCCGATCCGATTCCCGATACCGATTCCGATTCTTGTAAAATTTATACATATTTAATTAGAGATTTTTTTTGTTTGTTTTTTCGTAAATTTTCAAATTATTACATAAACCCCTGGTTAATGTCCGCGTATATTTTATCTCAAATGTTTGCCTTGTAATTGATTAAAAATTGTAACACAACAAAACATTTATTTTGATTTTAAAACAAAGCTATATTGTACCACTGTGAGATGTGGCTTTGCTAAGTGGCTTGTTAAATATATTGTTCTTACATCGTTTTCTTATTTTGCCTACCAATCTTCGAATATTTTTCACTATTCATGTAAGTAGCATGTTATACAGTAAATACGAACTGGTACAATGTACCAGTTCGTATTTACTGTATAACATGCTACTTACATGAATAGTGAAAAATATTCGAAGATTGGTAGGCAAAATAAGAAAACGATGTAAGAACAATATATTTAACAAGCCACTTAGCAAAGCCACATCTCATTGTTACGAACGAATTTCTAAATAATAATATTACTATTATGAAAACCATTTTTAACGTGAGATTGCGTGAGCTTTCTGTGCTTTCTCTCGCAGCTAAATCCCTATTCCAAAATGAAATATTACTTTTATAGATTACGTGTTAGAACATTTTTTTAATTGGCGGAAAGAAAAGCGATCATTTAGAATTTAGAGTGTAAGATCAGTTTCGAATATAAATTTAACGTAAAATGATCATCATTTCTGGCCATCCTAATTCTTTATGGATATTAACTAAAGTGTTTCCCACTAAATTAAGTTCGGTTTGCAACGTTGTAAAACCATGTGTAATCGCTTAAAAAGTAGACACCCTATCCCCAATAAGCGCACATAATTTAAAATTGGTAACACACTACAGCTCATGTTACGTTATATTTATTTGTGAAACTGACCGTCTATTTTAAATTTCTAATTGTTTTATATATATATATATTTTATAATCATAAGTGTTTATAGGCAATCTTTTTATTTCATTTTTAAATAGTTACGTGTAAAACGGTACGTAGATGTAAATAATGTATTCTCGTGAAATTATCGGTGTTTTTATTCCGTTTTCATTTTTCGCCCATCGCAATTATAACTTTTTGTTGCGAAAAGAAAAGTTCGATTCTCCATTTTATAAAAGACACGGACCCTTCCTACTACTAACCTTCAGTCCGTGATAATACAAAAAAAAAGGCGATTATTTGTGCTTTTATGATTTTGCCGATTGGGTTGTGAGTCAATGGTAAAAAAAATTAGTTAACTGCTTTAAAACGATTCGAATGGCTGGGAAACGGGGGATCATTTTATATTAAATTTAGAAATTTAGGAAAAAGGGCCATTTTCGCCAGCTAGGAAAAAAGGGCAAATATCGATTGAAAATTAATTTGAGCCCGGTTCTTGTTCCGATCAAAAGTGCCCCTTTTGGGAGCTGGATATTCCCCACATTTAAACTTTGTGTCTAACTTTACTTTCGGGGGGGGGCAAGTAAATAGGAGCACTCAATATGAGAACAGTAGTACGAAGCATAAATTATAAAAATCGATTTTATTTCGTTTTAAAGAACCCTTAAAATTAAAAAAGAATTTGGTTAATTACAATGATTACAAGATAATAATTTACTTATGTAATACACTTAAGTATCTCGTTGTTACTCATATTTAAGTCCTAAAATTCTTAAATTATAATGTAAAAACATTAACATTTCTCCAGTTTCGCCTTTCAGACGATTTCTACTTGGTGAATAAATATTACCTCCAATACTAAATAATCGTTCACTTTCAACAGAAGATGGGGGTGCTGATAAATATTTCCTGGTTAAGGATGCCAGGATGGGAAATTCATATTTATTTGAATTCCACCATTGAAAAACATAATCATTGCATTTGATATTTTTTAATTTTTGATATTTTTCCATTTCTATCTTTAATGAATATATTTGCTTGTTTATTACACTGTCTAATTTATTCTTTACTGGTTCGACCTTTTCTTTTTCTTTTTTCTTTAATTCAGTGAGGCACTTTTCAAAACTAAAATTAAAGTCATTATCATCATCACTTTTCTCCACAGATACGTCAGACACATCAGACTCCATAACTTTGGATACATTGGGTGACGTGTCTATTTTTTCTTTGGTTATCACGGAGGCCTCGCTGAAGCCCGCCAATCTCACTCAAAAGTTGAGTTGAAAGTATTATGGGGTAATTAACACCTTCGATGCCGTTGGTTTCGACAACAATACTTTTTCACACCCACTTGCCAAATTTCTCAAGGAGTTTAATATGAAAAGATTTCAAACGAATAGAGTTTTATTTTATTTTCCTGGAGCCACATTGTCTGACACCGTCGCGTTTTTCTCGGGTTTCGGAAAAGTTAAAAATATACATGAATATCTCACAATGAATTTATCAAAGTCTGGATAAAATAGATAAATAGAAAACATTTAGAATTTTTTCAGATTGAAAAAGAAATTATATTTACATTTAAAAGTCCCCCCTCATTGGAATTCTACTTTTGGACGATATTTCTAAACCCACTAAAAACCAAATTATTTTTAGATCTAGGATGAAGCTCTAAACTGTCTTCACGTATTAAAAAAGGGTGCTTGTGCAGTTTACACTATGTTAAAAAACGAAAAATAAAAAAAATATATATATTCTACGTACTCGTTATGGAATGAAGTTCTCATAAAAAAAATCACGTAATTTCATCAAATAGTTTTTATTTTATGCCGTAAAAACGATTTGGGAAATTCGGAATCTTCCTAAAAAAACTGCGATAATTAGTCAAGGGAGCGTAAAACAAAAACTATTTAATGAAATTACGTGATTTTGTTATGAGAACTTCATTCTATAACGAGTACGTAGATCTATAGAGTTTAGTTTTACTAATAGTTTAAAAGAAATAAATATTTATAATCGGTACAAGCAATTGAAAATTAGCTTTTGAAAAATATTCAAAGAATCGATTTTGGAATCGGAAATTATACACAAATTTTTCCGATTCCGATGCCGATTCCGATTCCCCGAAAATTACCGATTTAACCGATTCCCGATTCCGATTCCGATTCATCGGCACAACACTAATATATATATATATATATATATATATATATATA
>NC_136484.1:18372213-18499713 GCF_053919585.1 Euprymna scolopes | reverse complement strand
TTAACTGAAAATCTCTATTTTGTAGATCAATATTATTATAGCACATGATAATAAGTGGAAAAATTAACCCTAAATATAGTAAGATCTTGGTGAGGATATAAAAAACAAATTGCAGGATTAAGGCACTCCAAAATGACTTAAAAGCAGATTTTTGATATTTTAAGAAAATGTTACATGATAAGGGCTGTCCCCTTTTCATGTAAGTATAAAAAATAGAGAGATTTAGTTAAAATGAAGATGATATAGCATAGACGAAATTCGAACATCGTAATTTAGGTTTAGAAATAGATTACGTGTGAGAATTAGAAAATGGAATGTAAAACAGCTTAGAGATAAAATACTTTCAGGAAAAGAATGTGCACTGTCAATTTGTTATGAAAATTCAATTGAAAGTATGCAGCTACAAGATAATTTAATAAACATGTTTTTAATATATTGGAAATATAGGTTACTGAGTATAGGTTAAAATTCCTTTTGTAAAAAAAGGAAAAGTTTTGGACACGTATGTCCAGAACACGTGTGTATGACGTCATGGAAAATAGAAAGTTCTAGAGATAGTTAACCAAAGTCTAGAGTTAAGCAGACAGCAGCAGGGGGAGAAACAGTAGGAGAGAGAGAGAGAGAGAGAGAGAGAGAGAGAGAGAGAGAGAGAGAGAGTCTGAGGTTAACAGACGACAGTCCAGTTTGTCTTTCGAACGTCTAGAAGGAGACGGTCACTTTTGAAACTTAATATGTGAAGCTTTGAATTCTTGATGATGAAAACCACGGCCGGTCGTGAGAAGAAATAAACCCATCATGTGTTTTTATAAACGTCGTCTCTGTGTTGTGAAAATACTAAAAGGTAAAGTGAATTGTTATTATATGTCTGTGTTATAAAATGTCTTTTCATACACGTCTCGACATCTCATATCTACACTAAGACTGTCTGAACACTGTCTCCTCACTCTAAGAGCTTCTGAACACTGTCTCCTCACTCTAAGAGCTTCTTCCATAGCAACACTTCTAAGAATGAACATTATTTTATAAAAATGAATATCTTTTTAAAACGAACAATCTCTCTTACTACAACATCCCTCTTCTAACAACATCTCCCTCAACAACATCCCTCTTAATAAAAGACTCACATAATGAAACCCCTAAATGTAACAAAAAGAACATGTGAAAACATATCTTTCTGTAGTGAAGCGAATTGGTCAAAGGTTCGAAGTCGAACGCTTGTGAAAAGGGAAATCTGGATCTAGTTGCCCTAGAGCATCCACTTTAAAGGACGACCACAGACTTAAATTAACTGTTTTGAAGGATCGAAAGAAAACTTATGTTGACCATAGCAAAAAATTCAAAACAGGGGCTGGAAATTCTCTTTCTAAAGATACAATATCTAGACGAATGACATAAATGGAATTTTCCTCTAAAATGTGTGCAAAGAAGCCACTTTTATATCAATGATAGAAAAAGATTTTTCTCAGGTTATGGTAAGAAAGATACAGACTAGTTCAGGAATGTTTTCTGGTTAGATGAATCAAGATTTTGTCTTGTTAGTGATGCTTTCGATGCTCCCAAAAATGCAATCGAAGAACTGGAGAAAGATTATAGCCAAGTCGCATAAAATCGACAGTTAAACACGGGAATGGATGGATAATGGTTTGAGGAACTTTACTGCAGCAGGAGTTGAGAAATTTATTAGATGTGAGAAGTCAATCAATGCAAAGGAATACATTCGAATATTAGAAACAGGAGTGTTACTATATATCCATAGGATGGGAATATCCCAGAACATTATTTTTCAACATGATAATGCCCCTGCACACACTGCTAAATGGTTTTCTGATAATTCAATTGATGTGATATTTTGATTAGGTCAAAGCCCCGATTTAAACCCAATCGATAATATTTGGTCCATAATATCTCGTGCATTGGCCGGAAGAACTTTTGAGAACAATGACAAACTGTGGGAAGCCGTGCAAAGCGAATCAAATAGCATCTCCTCTTCACAGCGTTTGGTTAAGAGCATGTCTAAAAGGATTGATCTTTTAAAGAAATCAAAAGGGAATGCGATTCCATCCTAAGCATTTATTAAAGTAAATGTCTTGTTCTGTTTTATTAGTCTTGTTTAAGTTTCCTTGTTCAATTGTTCTTTGCTCAATATAGCTTTTAGTGCAATAAAATGTAGAAAATCTGTTTGGCCCATTTGTTTTTTTTGCTCACAAGTATATATATATATATATATATATATATATATATATATATATAACTACTTAATTTACTCACATAAAATTAATATACGAAAGTATAGATTTATATGTAAACTTTAAGTATTTACTTCAAAACTGCTCAATACGTAGGTAGAGCTAGTTAGTAATTTATAAAATACATATGGCGATTAAGCTACACTGAATATCCGCGTTTTATCCACTCTAGGACTCTCCAGGATAAGCCTAAAGAGTCCTAGAGCGGATAAAACGCGGAATATTAAGTGTAGCTTAATCGCCATATATATTTTATAAATTACTATTATATTTTATATTTTAGAAACTTTAGTTTAAGCCTATTTTATAGTGACAACATAACTATTGGTTTAAGCGAGTATAGAGAGTTAATATCTATAGTGTATATTTGGGTTACTTCATACTAGTGCCTTGTTATTGTTTGGGTTAAGTCATACATGCTATAATCCCATTTCCACAGTATCAGGGTTTCAGAATAGGTTGCAAACAGCACATACTCTTATAAACTGAATTTATTTTTCCATATTTATGTCATGGGTAAGCATTATTAACGAAGATTGGGGGAAGAGCTTTTATGGGTTATAGCTTACATGCATATACTTAATATCAAATCTATAGTGGATAGCTTGCGGAGGCTATAAAATATTTAGAGCATGCAGAGGAATTGTTTTTAAGTATTGAATGAGATCAAATATAATGTTTTTTGTGCGTGGTCTTAACAAGAAAAAGTGAGGTTTTGGAATAAAAAAATGTTAAGTCTGAGGAAGTCTAGGTTGGGCAGGTGTATTTCTGTAGGATATCGTATGTGGGTAGTGCTGGGATTTTACTTGTGAGGGAGTAGTTAGCAATTGAGAAAGGAGGCTTGATTTGTAATGCCTACAAATTTCCTGTATTTTATTAAAAAGTTTATTCTTATTCTTAAGTTTTGTACACTCTGCTCTACTTCGGTATTGAGCACTTTTGTATTAACCTCGTTATACTTTACTTTCCTTACTTCTGGAAAATAACAAACCCAAATTATATATATATATATATATATATATATATATATATATATATATATACATATATATTTTTATATGGGGGTCACCACTTATCAAGGCCCGAAGGCCACTTAGGAATAAGGGTTATTGCGTGTACAGTAATCAATGAGATAGTATTGTAGTAATCATTAGTATTGGGGGGGTATAGAGTGCCTTACTTAAGGGGGCGGTTTGTCAGGAGTTTGTTTATGTTGGACTTGAAGATGTCCAAGTTGTAGTCAGGTGGGAAACAGGCAAGCGGCAGAGAGTTCCACTGGCGTGCAGTTCTAAGAAAGAAGCTTTGCTCATGGAATCTACGTTTGGATTTAGGCACAGATAAAGAGTGGGGGAAATTATTGACAGTAGTTTCAGCCAGACGGGTGTTTCTCGTGAAAGAATGGCGAGGGAGGACGAGGGATTGGAGATCAGACGAGCACTTGCCATGGAAATAGCGATAAAACAAAGACAGGCTTGCAACGTCTCTTCTGTGGGAGAGAGGTTGCAGGGAAGAGAAAAAGGCACCCCCCACTAAACCACGAAGTCTATTTTGTACTCTGTCAAGGCAGGATAGGCTGTTTTTAGCAGCTCCTGCCCAGATGTGGCAGCAGTACTCCATCCTTGGACGTACTTAGCTTTTATACAGATAGAGAATTGTATTAGTATTGAGATATCTTCTGGAGCGGTAGAAGGATCCCACCATTTTCCCAGCGTTCCTGGTAACAGACTTGATATATGTGTTCCATTTCAGATCAGGAGTAAAGGTCAAACCCAGAAGCTTGTCAAAACATGGAGCCTCCCCAAGACAAGAGCCATTCATTTCAATTGATGCCAGATGGGGATCAGAGCGTTGATGATATAAAGATAGAAGCTTGGTTTTGGATGCATTAAAAGTGACCAGCCACCTTTTCCTCCATTGTTGATATGTCAAGAGCAATTGCCCTGGAAAGGAAAACTTTGTCAAGAGATTCACTAATCTTATGTGATATAACCGTTAGCACATCTGCTGTAGATCTTGCAGATCGGAAACAATATTGTGTGTCACTAAGAAGGTTGTTTCTTTTGGGGTGGTTGACTATTTCTTTATTTAATATGGATTCCAACAACTTACTCATGACACACAGGAGACTTATTTGTCTGTACTAAGAGGGAGATGACTTTTCACCTGAATTCTTAAAAACAGGGCATACTGATGAGGTTTTCCAGGGTGTTGGAAAGCACTTCTCCTTAAGGCAACGCTTAAACAGTTTTGTAAGTATGGGGGCAAGTTCTGGTTGGAGCTTTTTCAGCACTATACCAGGAATGCCATCAAGACCAGTTGTTTTACTGGAATCAAGGTTCTTGATTAGCTTGGCGACCTCACGCACAGATATTTGTATGTTGGATAGCGTGTTGTCTGTTATAGGAGGAAATACAGGGAGTTGATGGTCATTGTCGCATAGGGTAGAATTAGCTGCAAAGTTCTTGGCAAATACTATGGCCTTGTCTAATACTGACAAGATGATCTCAGGTCCATTGATGATAGTTGGGATAGGACGCACGCGTCTGTTCAAGATCCTGTTTGCTATTTTCCAGAACTGGTGGGAAACAAGCCGCTGCTCAGCTACTTTGGATTTAACAAACTGAGCATATAGCTCTCTTACATGTTTTATTACTCTTTTACAGTGGTTGCTGGCAGTCCTGAAAGCAGCTTTAGTCTCAGTACATATTTTACGTTGGTAGCTATGCTAAAAGTGATTTCTGTGCGCGATGGCAGCAGCACATTCAGGGGAGAACCATGGCTGGCTGTTAGGTTTTTGCTGGAATTTTTTGGATGGTATTAATCGGTCTATGCCTACAATTAACCATTAATTTAGATCTGATACTATAGAGGACACATCTTTTTAAGGTCAGATATTAATGTACGGAAGCTATCCCAGTCAGCCATAGAATATCAATATACAGTACGGTGGAGAGGTACGTCTGAAGATTTATTACATTTCATTTTTATCTTAACTGATACAACGGAGTGGTCAGAGGATCCCAGAGGAGATAGAACAGAACATGAACACAGCTCAGGGGAAGTTGTGAGGAAAAGGTCTAGAAGGCTTGCACATTGACCGGGTGTATCGAGCACACGGGTGGGCTCGTGAACAATCTGAGTGAGGTCATAGGCAATGGCAAAATCATGACAAAACCGCCCCTCCTCAGTCTTATTTGAGTGGGTCAGCCATTCCACATTATGGACATTGACGTCACCGCAAATGTGAATGTTAGCCGAAGGATGAGCAGACAGGGTGTGGTCAATTTTCTCAGATATGCTCTTAAAGATAGTAACCCCACTGTTGTGGGGGCGATAGAGGGCAAATATAAATGCAGTGGTGTAAGCAAGTGCAACCCGGAAGCACATATAAGGAAAATAGGGTATTCTCTGGAGATATTCCTACCACATGGAAAGCCATCTTTGATGTAGGCACATATTCCATGCCCATGGCGATCTTGGGTGTCAGATTTAGATGTTAAGTTGGAGTATCCTTTAATTATGAATTCGTCTAGAGAAGTGGTTGGCCCTATGCCAGTTTCACTTAGAAAGAATATGTCCGGTTTCGTCTCCTGTAATTGTGTTTCAACCTCTGGAAGGTTGGAACGTAGACCCCTGATGTTGGAGAAGGAGACCTGGTAGTAGGGGTCTACGTTGGTGGATGGGATTCTAGGTTTATTCGTGTTTCTTCTATGAAGATTTGTCATGATTGAGGTTTTGGGGTTTGTGGAGCAGGTCGGTAGACTTAGTTGAAGCAGGACAAAGAGGGAAAATAAGAGAGAAAAAGACAAGAATTTTTTTGTGGCACATGATAAGATAAAGCCGTAACAATTACCCACTAGTATGGCATCGAGAGGCCCTACAAGAAACTACTATATGGTTCAGAATCCATTCACCAAATGGCAATACAGCCGCCCCGGTACTTTGCACCTGCTGATAGGACAGCCTCCTTTGTGGTTAATCCGAGGTTCGGGTCCCTGACTATCAGGCGGGTAACGTCAGCCCAGATGAAACGTTTACCTCTAGCACCCTTACTAGTTACATGACCACAAGGATAGACATAGAAGCAGAAATTTTCCGACATCTCAGGCTACTCTTTACAAAGTACTACCGACCTAGAAAGCTGCATTTTCTTCACCCTTTGTCAGAAAAAATCACTCATTGGAAATGAGGACTGAAAGACAAAAAAGGAGAAGCGAGAGTTACTGGAGCTGCCGATAACACATCCACATGCATTATCTACTCTCCATTGAAAAATAAATAAATAAACTAAAACAAATTTTTTAAAAAGGGTGAGAAGAACTTATTAATATCTACTTATATGTCCGTTGCCCCATTCACGGCTTAGGATAGTACTTGAAGATAATCTCCATTCCCATGTTAATGCATGGATACTTTTTGCCTTTATCTAGGTCGAGCTGGGATGTTAAACTGTTCCAGTTCCACCTCATAATAAATATGCTATAATGGAACTTTTATCAAATTGCAAAAGTCTGCTTATTTTTAACTCGTTTAAAAAGCTGGTTAAGAAGTAATACCTTTAGGGTTGTGTATTAACTTTAGCTAGAAGTAATGCATGTTTAGAAGAAAAAAATACAAAAAAGCCGCGTGTTTTTGAATTCAGATAATATGCAAATATAATTTGGGAAATGTTCAATTTCATGGGAGACTGTTTTTTTTTTGTTTTAAATATAAGAAAACCTATTGGTTAATAATAGTATTTTTGACAAAAAAGATTTAGGAGAAAGATAAGAAAACAAGACAAATATTCAGGCTCAAAGTAAAACCTGTAGTAAGGAAAAATAAGAAATAAAAAAATAAAAAACTACACATGTTAGTGTTTTTAAATTAGTAGGCTGCAAAAATTACGAACATAAAAGTTTCTTAGCTTTTGGGACCGTAGCGTTCGACTTAGCTTGGAAGCTATAGCTTAAAGAGGACGAATGCCAGCCAGTCAGTTAGTCTGCTTTTATGCCGATATCCCTGCAGCTTATGTCCCCGGTAGTAGCCCCGTACATCAAAATGACACTGTGCCTTGTTTGGGGTGAATATCGAATTTTTGAAAATCTAGAGTAGTAGCTCTGTCTGGCAGTATTCTCACGTAAATTTTGTATCGAATGTGTCAGATAATTTTGAAAATCGATAATCGAGAAAATTCGATTAATGAAGACTTTGACTTATGTTAACACTTTTATACGACGTAACATTACAAGTGCATTTGAGAAGTTTTATTACCGCAAAAGTAGAAACGCCCAGCCTATAAAATCAACTGTAGCTTTCTTTATAAGACGGAAGCGTGTTCGAAATGAATGTTTTTCAGAACACAATTTAACCATAATACATGGCTTTTACAGATAATTTTATAATTCTCTAAAGTGTAATGTAGACTATAATATATTTTTGACTAAGTCATTGCATGTGAAACTTTATTCCCCGGCGCACAGGGGGAGATTCCTCAACTAGAACAAGCATCGATCGATTTTATTAATAATGGGCTATGCCATTGATGTATAACAATAAAAGTATAGGAGGGTGGAAAATTTGTTGATCCTCATTCATCCCGGCAACGTCGAGTCTCCCTGCTAGCACACACACACACACACACACACACACACACACACACACACACACACACACACACACACACATATATATTCAGAAATGTCTTTGTTGAAGTCCATACTTTATACATTCTCTACTAAATCTAATAGTTCGCCAATCTGGCATAATTGTGGAGACATTTTGTAGATCAGGATAAAACTTAAATATACGCTCACATGTAGAAAATGTCAGACGCCAATCGTTATTATATGTTAGAAATATAAAATTCCTGCGTGATGTGATTCTAATTATTTGTTGTTTTTACAATCTTGTTATGTTGTGATGAGAACAATACATGTTGTATGCAGTCTTGTTTAGAAGTTTAGTGTCACAATACTTCATATGGGTGATTAATCTAGTTTTTGTAGAACACACGCACAGTCACAGAAGTTACATAACAATATACTTTTGGCATGCACTGCTTCTACTATAATTTACATATCACCTTTGTGTGCAGGCGTTAGTTTCAGCCAGGAATATAAAACGCCTTTAGATAAATATACATCTGTCCAAACTTTCTGGTTAATTGCTGGTATATTGAATGCGTAATAATATTAGAAGGAAGCCGAATGAAACGGAAAAGAGTATGAACATGAAATAAATGAAAGGAGACAGTTATTCCAGCGTAATTATGTAAAATGTAACATAAAGAATATTAAAGTAGTCGAAGAAACAGCATGAATAAAAGTGCGAGAAGATAATTCAAATGCAAAAATACAGAAAATCAAAAAATTAAAAAAACATTTTTAAAATCACATAACATAAAAAAGATAATAAAGTATTTAAGACTGAGTAAACGTATACAATAATACATAAATGCATGAAAGTTTTCGGTCTCTTCAAGTAGAGTGCGAGAAGAAAATAAGTATCCTGATAACTTATGTAAATACTTGTTTGTGAGTGTGGCTGTTCTAGGAAATATTACAGAAGTTTATGATATTGAATAAAATTTTATTGGAAATCGATTGAGACAAGGCATGAAGCCACTTAACATAACAGGCTAAAAAATAAAACAAAGGTGATTATTGCAAAGACACGAAATGCCTATTACCTTAGTCTTGGAAAGACTAAGTCTCTAAGTAGAAAGAAAACTGAGCAAGAAGAAAGTTTCAAAATCTTGCAGTCTTAGAAAGAAGCTACTGGAATAGGAAACTTCATTAAAATGATTTCTTTTTTTTTACACGGTGATCACCACTTATCAAGGCCGGAAGCCACTCAGGGATAAGCGTCATTGCAAGTACAGTACGTTAGTGTGGAGATTTAATGAAGTGTTTACTTAAGGGGGCGGTTCATTAGGAATTTGTTAACGTTGGACTTGAAGACATCCAGGTTGTAGTCAGGTGGGAAGCAGGCAGACGGAACAGAGTTCCACAGGCGTGCAGTTCTAAGAAAGAAAATGATGTATTTAAATTGTGAATTGATGGAGACCTCTGGACCAACGACTCAAATGACCTGGTATAAAGAAAGCATAGAATAAATCAGATAATTCAGAGGAACGCATGTTATCATACTGTAAATAGAAAAGACTAGCATCACTACGTCTTTGAGAGAGAGAAGAGAGAAGAGAGAGAGAGAGAGGAGAGGGGTTGCAGTAAAGTAAAAGGGCGGGGCCAATCAAATTACAGTAATGTTTCTGTAATTAAATATGAACCTCCGAATTGAGCGCAGATTCACCAGCCTAAATATGACAATAGTACATGGACTTATAGTAGATTAATAGAGGTAGAGAATGGCCTCGTGTGTGAGAAAGTGTTTAGAATAATAAAAAGAACCGATTTTTGAAAAGAAAAAGAGCAATGAATTTAATATATGGAGGCCAATCAATATTAAATAAAAAAAAGAGCAAAAAGTTTTAGAATAGATTTCTCATTGAGAGCAGAGCCATCCATAAGAATTTCAGGAATAAAAGGAACATGCTGAGTCTTAACATGGGTTAAACGAAACAAGCAATTTCTTACACCAATTTATAGTAGAACATACATCAGCTTCTAGATCAACTGCGTTTTTTACCTGATCAGTGACATAAAACACAATACATTCTAGTCTACATTGCACTGTAGAGAACCTAATATTGACTTTATAAAATTATTTTGATACATACAATATAATATTTACATAAAAACAACTTTTTCCTCATACTTTAGTATTTCTTATTCTACTTGGTTCTCAAACTTGTATTTTTTCAGCAAGAGTTTTTATACTGTTAGGCTAGTTGTTTTTAAAATGATTACTTTATAATCCTTATCTATGGTAAGGATGTAAGATTTCACTCAAACCTTGTAAACCTATTGGAGAGTGCATGTAGGTCCTACACCACTGTCACTAAACGAGCCTTACTTCATGCAGTTATCTTTATTTTAATTTCATAAATTTAGCCGTGTAAAATGTATTACCACACAGATTTCCATATATTAATATGTAACTGATTTAATTGTACAGACTTTCTGCATATATTAAACCATTAGAATGTGTATAAATCCAGTTTTCAAAAGATATGTTAGCGCATACGACTGCATTAAACGTATACACGCTTCATTTTCGCATTGTTGTTAAATAAAACAGTCAGTTGGACCACTGAAGCTTAGAGGCTGTCATTATGGGACAAATGAGGAAATGAAATAAGCTGTAATGGGGGTCATTGACAGGCTGTCAGAATTTGATTACATTTGAGTTCATCTCGACAAGAATTAGTGACTCTTAGACTGGGATGAACGATATGTTGTAGTATGTAGTAAGTAGTACCGTGGTTCATTTAAAACATTAATCTACATATGCATGGCGGCGCACTTAGATTAAAATTCTGTCAGCATCATAAAAGCTCTGGTGGGTTGAAGAATATTGCTGGAATGTGTACGCATACATCTGCCTGTGTCTCGATGATGAAACAGTTAACCTTATACGAGAAGCCGATGTAAACAGTGAAACGATTGTTATTATTAGAGACAATGGACAACGAAGAAGAACTCATGCACAATGTGGTTTCTGTCTTCTGATTTTCAGAAAGATTAGCAAGATTTCGTAAGCTGAAAATTGAACAAAATTCCACGCTTGGTTGCGGTAAATAAACATTCACAATGATAGAAACCTTAAAGCGAAAAGGGAATTTGTATTCTTGCATCCTTGTTAAATCCTAAGCTTATTTGAACTTATACAAGCGAAAAACTCGACAGTAATCGGTTTGTAGATGTGTGAAGTAATGCAATAAAACTAATGGAATGAAAAATATTTTTTTTCTTTTTATATAAATAATAATCAAATGCCAAAAAAACATTGTAAGTTATACATTATATTTAAAACGCATTCCGGCTTTTGAAAAATCTTGGCAGAATGTCAAGCCAAATAATTGAAGTTCTCTAGGGAATAACACAATGCTAATATTATTCGGCATGTTGTACCTGTCATGTAATATATAATTATATACAATTGTGTAATATGGCACTTGGCCACATTAAATACATATATATCGATCAAATCAATGTATTATGCTCAACACTGCCTTATGAATACATAGCAAAATATAAACACACATACAAAAACATGTGTACACACATATATATTTAAGATTCTTGTTCATTTCAAATAAGGCATATTGCCATTTAGACATAGATGGCTACTAGTTATGTATTCATGTATACAGGGGACTATCTTAGTAGACTAGCGAGATGTCTATTCACATTACATTTAAGTTTATATGTGTTAGTACAGGCGGGAAAGCAAGAAACAGGGAGAAAAATCCAAAGTCTAACAGCTCGTGAGAAGAATCTATTAAAGTATAGGCCTTTCCGGTATCTATGAAGGTGTACAATAAATGGTTGCGTTTTGCTGCAAAACAGGTTTTTCGACGGTGTGTTCATCGAGTGAGTATAAATACAAAGACTTTAGCAGATGACATTCAATTATACTACAAGTAAAACAGGTGCAGGTTTGTAACATTGCAGCGATGGGAAAGGGGTTGAATTTGGTTGAATATGCATCAGCTATTATACATATATATATATATATATATATATATATATATATATATATATATATATACATATATGTGTGTGTGTGTATGCAACATATGCATATGCATATGAATATGCAGCTATATATATAATTTTGTGCGTGTATGTATATATATATATATATATATATATATATATATATATATATATATGTATATACAGGGTGACCCCCCCCCCAAAAAAACAGGCCCTTACTCTAATTAGGCCCCGTTTCTTAGTGTTTTCTACGAATGAAATGAAACGTTGGTCATAACTAGTGTATTATATTCAAAACATCACATCAAAACACTAGGGTCTTTACCCTTTTTTCTCCGTTGACTGTAAAATTCTCAGAAAAACAATTGAATGTCCTCTGTTTTTTTGGGGGGTCACACTATATATATATATATATATATATATATATATATATATATATATATGAAATGAGGATAAAATACATAAATTATGATAAAAAGAAATGCTGTGAAGTTAATGTGTGTAAAAGAAAATTAACCACAAGGAAAAAGCATCAAAAACGATAGCTGTACCAGTTTCGTTAAAAATTTTTACTTTATTTGAATAAATATAGAATTTTACGCCTTCGGAAGATTTTCGTTGATCCAAACGAAACCAGTGAACTTTCGTATTTATGGTATTTTTCTGTATTCAATTGTATATAAATATATTTTAAATATTCTCTTGGGACTAGAAAATTTTCTAATAACTGAATAAAAATCAATTAACATGATGGATTGAAAACAAAAAAATGAAAATGGCTAGCTAACCGGATTTCGTTCTTAGCTCAATAAATCTAAATCGAGGAAAATTGCGATTTAAAAAATTGTCGTAAATATGGCGAGGGGAAAGGCAACAAATACAATTTAAAATAAATAAATAAATAAATAAATAAATAAATGGGAAAAGAATCACATACAAGTCACATTAACTCTTAAAATATTGTCCTTTTGTTTATAAAGAGAAGGCCTTAAGGACTAAATAAAAATGGTTTTCAGGATTTTTAAATGGGAAGACGAGTGCCACCTGCTAGGATCATGAACATGTTGACACTAAAGTTCGTGGCAAAATCACGGTCATTTATAAGGTGCTCGCAGATAGCAGACTCGTATGTATTATTCAGAACCTCAGAAAGGGAAAATTTTGCATAACTAATTATTGAGGGTACGTTTTGATGGTACGTGATGGTATTTGCGATGTCTGCCCAACGTAGTGCGCGTTGCAACTACATTTAAATAAATAAATAAATAATAGAGTTATTTTGGTGGGAGAGAACATCTTTGCGAATGAATATATAAATATATATTTAAATGCTGTATATTTTTAAATGGCTCTATCAGAAACATGGAAATATAAATAAAAGAATAATACTAAAAATACATAAACATAAATAACCGAAAAACGATAAATATTACAATAGAATAAAATACCGTATTTCGGTAAGTATTAAACAACAACATTAAGCAAAGACGAACAACACAGATGAGTTGTAAAAAGTATGTTTTATGAATTGCTATATAAAACAGCATCTGCGTAACAGATAGACGTGAAATGCCAATTGTTTATCATTACGGGTGTATGTACACTAGCGATTATGTATGAATTAATGTTACCAAAATATGTTTGTAGTATCTAGCTCGATGATAGCTGTAGTATCAGCGTACAGTCCTTCATATCTACATTATTAATTACACATATTTTTTTTTATTCAATTTTCACCCCAAACAAAGCACAGTGCCACTTTGAAGCAGGGGGCTACTATCAGGGACTTAATTAGCGGGGTCATTATGAAGGGAGATGAGTAAAAAGATGTTTGTTTACATGTTAACATTACACTTGAACTTCTGCATATCATTGCAGTTGGGAAAGCAGAATCCCGGAAGGGAGTTCCAAAGATCCGCAGTTCTGGGGAAGAAACTATTGGAGTAAAAGGCTTTCTTGCACCTAGGGATCTCTACTGTAAAGGGATGAGACTTAGTAGCTTGTCGGGTTTGTCGGGGGTAGTTACGTCGGGGAGGTACAAGTGTTTGTAGTTCGTCAGAGCATTCACCATTAAAGTATTTGCAGAACAGGCAGAGGGATGCAACATCTCGTCGATGGGACAGAGGCTGAAGCCTAGATGACAGTTCAGGACCTATCAGGTATGCGACTCTCTTTTGAACCCTGTCCAGGAGCTCATGACATCATAATCTCTAAGTACATTCGGGTCTTTCTTTCTTACAAGATTACAATTGGCTAGGTAAGCCATAAATACCAACTGGTTGAGCTATCTATAGGGAGATGTAAGAAGGTACCAAGCCTCACGCTTAGGACTCCAGTTTCGACTCCAACAGCCCTGCTGACTTACTGGATTATTAATCGAGCAATACCTAGGCAGCATATTCAACCATATATATCTTTTCCGCGGGACATATCTATATTCTTAAAGCAAACGTTGCAGCTTATATGCCAAAGGCGACAAACATAGTGAATGATATTCTTCTTTTTCTCTGTTTATCTAATATATAAATCTCACCTGTCTGCTTAAATATATGCATGTATGGTTGTCTGCTTAAATATAAGCATGCATGGTTGTATGTCTGCCTAAAACTTTCGACAGAGGTGACGGATTATTACGAGATCGGAAGCGTCTTGAAGCTTGACCCTTCGAACGACAAATATCCAAAAATTAGCAAAAAACATTGATTCTTTCATCCCCAACTGGGCACTTTTATACAAGGAGGGGGTCGCTCTTTTCGCTGATATTTTCGAAGGTCATCCCCTTTATTTGATTGACTAGCTTTAATTTAAACCTTCGCCACTTCTTGTTTGTCGATGGACGCGACGGCAAGGACGTCACGTTTTTTTTTCACGTTATTTTTCTCTTTCGCGATACAGGCTCAAGCTTGCCTGCGTACTACCACTTTTTTTTTGCTCAACACACATTTCCAAAAACCTGGGTAACGCCGAGCACCCAGGTTTGGCTTGAATAAAAGAACTTCCATGCATTAAGTTACTTCCAAAACTACCCTTCTGTGGAATGAACAACACAGGCTGCTTTTAAACTGACAGCAATAAAGTATTTTTATAGCCCAATGTGAACCAATTATTATCGAACTCTCTTCGTAAATAATTAAATTCTGACGAATTTCAACCGTAGTCGCTTATCGTAAAGTATTGCCCTACCGTATACTTGTCTCACTCATTAACTCTTTGGTTTTGATAGGTAATGACGCATTTATATAAACGGTTATAATACGTTATTTATCCCGGGACATACCGTTGGTTACTAGCAGTTATTTAGAGACTACAAGAATCAGTCCTAAAATAGTTCTGAAATAACGGAAATCTATATATTAATACGATAGCTTGTATGTTATTTTGCGTGTCACGCTTACGACTTTTTCTTCTGAATGACTCTCGTTTAATTTTTATGATCTTCCATTAATTGTAATAAATAATTTTACCAAGAATTCTTTATAAGTTTTGATTTCCGTTTTGATTATAGCTGAAGAAACTCAAGTCATATATATATATATATATATATATATATATATATATATATATATATATATATATATATATATATATCTCTTTTAATGATTTGGAACTCATTCCATTTGTGATTTTTTCCAAGGAATTCTGCCTTTTGGATCATTTTGGATCATTTGGAACTTACCTGTTGGATTGGAAATTTTTAATTCGACCGTGTTTTGATTTTACCATTCTTGGATTTTTTACCCTATCCAT
Organism: Euprymna scolopes; assembly: GCF_053919585.1. NCBI lineage: Eukaryota > Metazoa > Mollusca > Cephalopoda > Sepiida > Sepiolidae > Euprymna > Euprymna scolopes. Next base: position 18,484,118 of record NC_136484.1, on the reverse strand, counting down.
TCATGTGAAATCTTTTTATCATTTTTCTTTTACCTCCTATTCACCCTTTTTTTTCCAAGTAAGGTCTGTGACTTACTTGTAGTTTCATTCAATACTTTTACATGCAAAATCCGGTCCCACATTTGGCTAATTTCTGCCCTCTGATGAGAAGGAGAGTATTTCTTCGAAACTCCGCGGATTAAGGACTATCCACTTAACTTGTGCTTCCTTTTTAAAATTAAATGTTTTTAACTCTTTTTCAAGATGACTTTTAACATATTTTATTAATCATTTGTTCATATATATATATATATATATATATATATATATATATATATATATATATATATATATATAAATGTAACTCTTGGTTCGTTCGCAATTAATAGTCTAAAAAACCACTGGACGGATGGCTTCCACATTTTGGTATAATATGTTTACTATATCCATGTGTGTTTTTATATATTTCTTTTTAATTATAACATTATATTTAATTTTTCTATGAAAAATAGGTGGTTTTCTTTGTACCGATAGGCCATTTTTTTTATTTAGGGACAGTTATTTATTACCGCCTCCTGTCACATGACGAGTGTTTCCGATTTAGCAGTTTTCCTGCTAGATCTGGAGATTTCGTATGCAATCTAGCGGGGAATTCTAGAAAATCTGGAGATATTTCGCACCCACACACCCGCAATTAATTAAAGATTAAAAAATAAAGAAAAGCGTTTGAAAATACTTTAAAACATAAAATAAACTCATTCATGTAAGTAAAAAAAGTAGCATTTATTTATTGCCTTTGGTAACAATTATTTATTGATTATTTGTTTTGTTTTTCACGTTCTTTTCGGCTAACCATTCTTAAATCTCGCTATAAAATCGATTTTTCCAAGTACATTTTAGGTGGGTGGGGGCATTCCAACCTCTGAAGTTTAGTTTAAAATACGATTTAAGCAATCCCGCTTAATTTAGAAGTATTTAATCGAAAAGTGTAAAAAGCAAGAAACAACAGCAAAAAAAAAACTTATACCAATACAGTAGAATTTAATTATCTACCAACCTAAATACTTTTAACATGCTAAAACAAAGTACTTTTGTTTGTTTTATTTTTCTAATTTCAAAATATGTTGCACCATTATTGTGATGTTTAATTTGCAGTATATTTCAATTTAACCTTTATTATAAAAATTTGGAGTTTATGATTTGTTTCTTGCAAAAAAAAAACAGGTAAAACTAACTGATAAAATATGTAAGCCTTCTAGGGAGCTAACCGCTTCAATATAATTCCAGAAACATATAGTGAGAAAACACGGAACATTTTATATATTGAATATACTATATTTATAATTTTTTATTGTAGGAAGTTAAAAGTTGGAGTTTTTTTTTTTGGAGGGGGGTGAATTAGCGATTTTTGAAAATTTCAGATGATAAAAGTTAAAAATCTAGCGATTTTCTGGACATTTCTTTCTCCTGATCTCGCGGTTTTTTTTTAAATCTCAGAAAAGGATATTTTGGTCTTACATGCTTAATGTAAACATAATGTGTTTACAATATCGGTAAATTTTCAATGGGTAATCACATGATTATTGATAATCTAACCATGTGATTTAAATTTGATTTAAATTAACCACACGTGGTCGCTTTGCTATCAAATATTCATCAAAAAATGGTAGGGACAGACAATGAATGCCGAAGCTCAAAGTGTATACACATTTTGACCCTTCCCTTTACTTAAAAATTCACCAAAAATCAGGAAATTAACCAATTTTAATGAAACTTTCAGTATTTATCAAATAATGATCGCAGAATATAATGAACTAATTATTTTACTAAACTCTTAGTGAAAATGTTTTATTTTGTTTAAGCAAAAAATACATTTACTAAAGTTATGGTTTTCAGTAGTAAATAAAAAAAAACGCAAGAATTTATTTTTGCTTTTTTATATAAATAAGGCATCGTAATTTGTAACAATAAAAAATAATTTTTACAGGAACATTCCGAAAAAGTCCCTAAAGTCCGTATTAATGAATTCGATATAACTCGAAGAAAAATAAATTTCTCACATACTATCAGGAAATTAAAGATTCAATTAGATTCCTATTTCAGTCACCTAAATTATTTAGGGTGAAATGAGTTTAGGAATTTATAGCCAAACCTAAATATTTTTTTCTTTTTTTTTTGCTTAAAAAATAGCATTAATACAGTAAGTTATGTAAAATTAGCATAGAATGCTCTGCTTTACGGTTGTTGTAAAAATGGAACGGATATTTGAATTTCGTTCCCTTTTAAATTCGGTACATTTTTACATTACGTCCATCTCATCGTTCACATTCGACACGTCAAATTTTATAGCTTTTCGGGTATGCTGGCAAGGTTAGGGGTGTCTATTCCGAAAGCCGTTCTAACATGGGTAGATTAGTAGTAGATTAGTAGGTTTGTCAGAAATTTCGTGAAAAATAGTGAATAATTCCAACCCGTTTTTACAAGATTATAACTCCTCAAAAAATGTAACTCAATCCCTAATTCTTTTTCAATTAAAGGAGCAAGGACCAAGGTTTCATTAAAAAAACAAAAAAAACAACGTGTTTTTTTAAAAAAGGTTTTAAACTTCGGACTGTACAGGTAAATTTCTAAAAACACTACTTTTTTGTTGTTTTAAATTTGAATATATTATTTATTGACCTTTTCTCTTCAATTTGTGATATATAACACTTTGGTGAGTAAATTAATTATTTAGTTTTTAATAGACATTTCAAAATGAGAGGCGTGAATTATTCGACCCCCTGTTTTTCTACTCGAAAAATGTAATTCAAGCCCTAATTTTTTTCAATTAAAGGAGCAAGGACCAAGGTGTCATTAAAAATAAAAACGAAAGAAAAACAAACAACGTGGTCAAAAAAACAAAACAAAAAAACTTCGAACTTTACAGGTAAATTTCTAAAAAAAACAATAGGTTTTTGTTTTAAATTTGAATATATTATTTATTGCCGTTTTCTCTTCAATTTGTGGTATATAAAACTGTGGTGTGTGAATTAATTATTTACTTTTTAATAGACACTTGAAAATGGGGGGGGGCGTGAATTAAAAAAAAACGTTTGTCTAAAATATTATATTCGGTTTATTGGAAAGAGCATAAAATTTCACATTGATTCTGAAAATATCGTAAAAATAGACTCAATAGAAAAATTTTGATAGATTTTTAAAGTTTAAAAATTGAAAAATATTGAGTTGGTAAAATTCATTAATATTTTTTAAAAAAATAAAAAAAATATTTCTATTACTTTTAAAACAACTTTAATAGTTTATTTTGGAATTATAATCCATAAAGAAAATAAACAACCCACTTTTAAAAGAGAAATTACGAGTCTTTTATATTTTATTCGCAGTTTCGTGATAGGGGTGTTAAAAATTCGAACAAAAATTCTGATACATCTACTAGATTGGAGTGTTTATTCGTTGTAAGCGTACCCGACAACCTATAAATGTCGACATTTCCAATGTGAATGGTAAGCTGGACTTACGTAAAAAATAACAAAAAGATATACCAAACTGACTTTTTCGTTTAAAAATGGAATTATTTCACTTTCGTTATTAACTTTTTTTTTTTTTAATATTTTGTGTTTTATATACATAAAGTACAATTGTTGAATGTTACTGTTTTGATCATATTCGTTTGGGGGGCCCAATTAAAAAATTAAAAAAGAGTAAAACTGAGCGAAATTTAAGTTTCTGTTCCATTTTTACAACAACCGTAAAACAGCGCATACTCAGCAAGTTTTATCATAATTTATAAGCATGATGTTGAAACACTAAATCAACATTTTATTTATTTTTCAGCATAATTAATGATGTACTTGTTTTTTTCTATTTATTTTCTGACCATCTGTTAAAAAAATAATTTGTACATTCTCATGAAAAAAAGAATCAAACTTTTTTCTACATTCACATAACTATTTACAGTGTTCATGTAAAGCATTCATCTGTTCTTTTTATAATAAAAATTCCGTTTTCAAAGAGAAACGTTTACTGCCAAATTTCTTTAAAAAAAGTGCAAGTTTTCCTGAAAAAAAAAACTTTCATCTAACAATTTATGGTAAAAAATTAATCTTTTTTTTTGGGGAAAAATAACTTTTATTGATTAAAAAAATTGCAAAAAATAATAAAAGTAAATAAACGAACAGAATGCAATTTTTCTTGAGGAATGTATTCCATTTTAACAAACTGAGCCACAGCAACGCGTGGCCGGGTACAGCTAATATATATATATATTTATATATATATTTCTGCATAAGTATTGGTTTCGGTTCCGATTCAAGCTTTACATCAATTTACGTTAGGGCTAAGCCAGGCGCCCCTTCTAGCTTAGATAAATACTTTTGCAGTTTTAACAAAAGAGCTATAATTATATCAGGGCGTCTCCATTTACGCTAAACACCCACAGAATGGCAACATCAATATATTACATGTGAAAGCGGCCGCTGTGGAATTTCTATGGCTCCCGCTAAAATAATAAAAATATTCAGCTGTACTTTGTCGAGTGTTTAACGACATTTATTATGAAGTATGTATCAATTGAAAGAAGCAGTAGCAGAAGAGAACTAATGCTCGTGATCAGAGTCTGCTGGCTTTACTGGTAAGAACCTGTGTTTAGTGCGTAATGCAAAGTGTTACCTGCGAGGCGTCTAGGTGAGTCTACCTCATAAATATTACATATTGTCATCAAAGCTGGATAGAGAATCGAAGGGAAGCAGCTTTCCGGAACTGAAAGGTTAAGGTGGGACAGTGATATTATAGAAAGCAAAATGAATCTCTTTACTCGTCTACATTTCTTGTACTCTACTGTTGGATCTTCGTTCGCCATCTTTTAAGGTGCTGCTTCTACTTTCACTACGTGTTTAGCTCTAAGAAAGGAAGCGATTTCCGTTGCTAATTCTACAACTGAACTATAAGAGGTGAACACTTAAGAATATAAAAGAATTTTTACACAAGGGGCATAAGCTGACTTCACACCCAATTGCACACGTAAACATATGGAGAAACATAGAGGCACACACACACATGCACATACATACACATACACAAAATATGTTCTGGTATCACTATTGCGGAAATTTATGTTGATTATCAAATGTTTTATATCGAAATATCGTGTTCGTCATAACATCGATATTCCTAAACGAATTTATCACACAGCTTTAATTAAATCAATTTTGCAAAATATAATATCTCGACTATTATTTAAAAGTCATATTATGTATATGTTTGGTGTGAGTTCTTTCCTCATCGGTTCCGAAACAGTTGAGTCTATCTTTTGCAAATTTCACGCAGAGGTAATTTATATGTCTGGCAGTGTTCTTAGATATGTTTTGTATAAGAATTTATCGGATAAGTATCGAAAAAATCCTACCTCTAAAATCGTTTTTCTTTCTTATAGATAAAGATAATGATTATGTGTGATTATTTTACGCTACACCGGCCAAGGGAGATAATAAATTCTCAGTAAATTATTTCTTTTTAAAAATAGATTTATTGTCATCTGGAAATATAGCTCAGTTGTAGATCATTCGACTACACATTTAATGATTCCCTGTGCAAGCCCGAGTGTACCACCATTCTACATTAATTTTTCTTATTAATGAGTTCAATTTACGATGAAAAAGAGGAACCATTTCAAATCGCTGCCAATCATTTCTTCGTTTACATATTTTAAAACAAACATGAATCAGAATTGACTTTTTCCAGGGCATTCATCGTCAAACCTAAATATCAGCTGACATGATATTGTAAACAAACTCAGACGCAATTTGATGAACGATATTCAAATTACTATTGTTTTTATTTATTTATTTTTATCTTTTTTTTGCGAAATAATCCACTGGGGAAATTATTCGTCGTAAAATATAATATACAATAGAAGACTGGTTTTGTAATTATAAACCCAATCAGCATTAATCAAAATATCATTTTAAGCGTATTGTACGACCGGGCAGGAGGCCAGATTGTTTGTAAATAAGCAGAATTCTGAAAATTATTCCAAGTAAAGCACTCAACAATGAAATTCCACCTCCTGTGACTAATTGTATATTCGTGATCCATCGGAACAGTGTTTTTACAGTGTTGAAGTGACTTTCGAACTAATGCCTATTAAATTGTTTTAAAGCTAGAACTACACGTCGTAAATTACTAATACTAAAAATTTTAATTTCTTTTAGAAGTTTTTTCACTCGGATTTAACTGACAGTCGAAGAAACTAAATCAATGTGTGTAGTGTAAACTATTTCTCTATGTTGCTCTCAAAACCTCTACAGAACTTCGCATTTTCTGTTTAATAATAATAGAAAATCGTACGTGATTATGCCTTTACATATGTGATAGGCAGAGAGAGGACTTACCCCAGAAACGGCCAAGAATCTGTCTCGGCTGCAGGCTCAAAGACAGAAAAAGAAAAAAAAAGAGGAAAAAATGGCGGCTTCTGTCTTTTAAAGCCCCTGGTGACGCGTAGATCTCAAGCAGTCTCGTGTGGTATATGCAAATTGGGGAAGCTCATGCAATTCACAAAATAGAAGACAAATCTACTCAGATTATCCTCCACATTTCATTGAAAACTACATGTGTGTGACATACGTTCGTGTACACCTATCTCTATTTTTATTTGAATGGAATGTTCAACTCAATATTGATTCGAAATGTAATATACTGATAAACAGGTGCACCGAAAAGCCATTCTCATCCATGTTACATAGTGTCTATAAAAACTGCACCAAATTATCAGTCTGTTACATAATATGAATAATTCGCAGTATATATATATATATATATATATGTGTGTGTGTGTGTGTGTGTGTGTGTGTGTGTGTGTGTGTAAATATTTAGGTGGTGTAACCAGAAGTGAAATGTTTAACACTCATATGAATAGTTTATTTATAAAGTGTATCAACATCTTCTTCAAAAATTAAATTGCTGACGATGATAACCAACCATATACAGGGTGTAACGATCAATTTGTCGCGCTAAAAATACAACACTACCTCTTTAATTCAAAACTTTTATTGTAAAAATGAATTCAGGTAACTTGATTATGTAGTTTTGCTGACATGTAATCAATATAGTCTCCTTCAAATTTTAATCACTGCTTCGATACGCGTCAGGAACTGGAAGCATGCTTTTTCCACATTCGCCGGCGAGAGCTCGGTGGGAGCTCGGCGAATACTCGACAGATGGCGGCGATAAGGCTGACTCTCATATAGTAGGAGGTTATGATGGTAAGGTTCTCGACGTATGACCAAACGAAGTAGTACAGCGGGGGGGGGAGTTCAGTTTGGGTGAGAAGAGGCGAAGTGAGAGATTGGTACAAAGTCGTAGCACTTCTTCTGAAGCCAGGGTTAGGTCTCTTTGGACTTGTGGACCGGCGCCGTGTCCTGATGCCACACCTTAGGGTCTGCCAGTCTCAGGTGATAGCCACACTTATTAGCACATTTAGGTACACTTTGGTGTTGAATTTCAAGCCAACTTCAAAACTGTGAGGTAGCATAATATGGCTCTCTTTTGAAACCAAACCAAAGACCATAACCGTAGCTGGAAACGTCGTTGAGCTGTTCCCTTAAGAGTGGAACCGTCTGAATTTACATTTTGAAGGTGCTGGCAATGGTTCTGTTTTCATAACTTGGATTGGTAGAGAACATGAATCGTGTAGGGGCGCATCTCCGATCTCGCTCGTTAAACATTGTGTCACTTTGACACATAATAGAATGTTCCTATCTCTCTTGGGAATTATACACAACTACATAATCGTTTTATAGTTATATCAAACAAGTAGAATTCTTTTATATTTATTGAGATTGTCGGACTGACTTCCTCATCTTGGTTGTTATAGTAACAACGTTTCGGCCCTTTTGCCCTCCGGCCTTCATCAGGTGTTTTGTATTGAACTCGGGAACCGTTTGTTAGGAGTCTCGAACCCAACTCTTTATTATTATTACGGGTGTACATCTAAACAATATGATATAAATACGGGAGTATCTCAGGGGTCTATTCTTGGATCTGTATTATCCCTGATATTTATAAATGACCTCCACGATAATATTGTTTCCGAGATGGGGATATTTGCTTATGATACCACTCTCTATAACAGGCATGAGGGAAAAACAAATAAACACATATCTAAGGAAATGGCACAAACATAGAGGATGATCTTCAATCTGTAGTGGAATGGAGACAAAAAAGGGGGTCACATTAAATGCTACCGTGACTAAGCTTATTTCCTTCAATAATTACAAGTAACCTTCTCCACTACCAATAGCAATGGCCAAGAACACATTACCCGAAAGTACTTCCTTTAAACTCCTCGGCCTAATGTTTACAGGGAACATGAACTGAAATAGATACATTGAGAGCATTGCCAAGGTTGCTGTATTTATTTCCTTTTTCCACGAGAGGAAATTAGGCATGAGGCCGTTGTTTAATGTGGAGAGAGGAGAGGGAAAGGGAAAAGGGGACCAGCTCCCGAGAGATGGGAAATGGGGGCTAGATAGTGAGAGCCTCTTGGTATATAGGGTTGCCCCTACATGGACCAGAAACTCATTGCCACAAGGGAAATGGTCTCTGATTGCAGTATCTGCCGGAATAGATACTACACTTTGATCTTGCTCAAAAGCCCAATTCCTCTGGGAAGAAGAGTTCTGTGTTTATTTGCTTCCCCACTGAGCAAATTAGGCATGGGGCCGTTTTTTGATGTGGAGAGGAGGGAGGGGAAAGGGGACTAGCTCCCGAAAGGTGGGAAATAGGAGCTGGATAGTGAGAACCCCTTGGGATATAGGGTTGTACCTACATGGACCAGAAGCTCATTACCACAAGGACAATACTCTTTGATTGCAGCATCTGCCGGAACAGATACTACACGTTGATCTTGGCCAAAAGGCCAATCCATCTGGAAAGAAGAGGGCTGTGTTTATTTGTTTCCCCACTGAGAAAATTAGGCATGAGGCCGTTTTTAATGTGGAGAGATTGGGGAACAGAGGACCAGCTCCCCGCGAGTAGAGGAACTGGATAGTGACAATTTGTAAGAGGGGTTTCCTCTACATTGACCAATAACTGTCGGAATATATACTACACTTTGATCTTGGCCCAAAGGCGAATCTTTCTAGAAAGGAGGGCGGCTGGATTTATTTGCTTACCTACTGAGCAAATTAGGCACAAGGTTGTTTTTTAATGTGGCGAGATTGGGGAAATGGGGACCAGCTCCCCGGGGAGTAGGGGAGCTGGATAGTGTCAATTGGTATGAAGGTTTTCCCCTATATTGACCAATAACTGATTGCTACAAGACCAATGGTCTTATGTATGGGGTTCCCCCACATATGGTCTTTGATTGCAGCATCTGCCGGAACAGATACTACACTTTGAGATATTAAATCCTTTATTCAGGCTAAAATTACAAAATAAGTTCAAACTGAAAAAAAAAAAAACTTAGGCACAAGGCCGACTCAAAAAAGGGGGGGGTCGTTGGTCATCCTTGTCGCTCCAGAACTAAGCAAAAGTCTCTCTTTGTTAGTATCTTTCACCACATTAACCCTTTCGTACTGTGGGACGTCCTACTCAACGCCCAAATGTATAAAGCGTTTTTAATTAGCGTGTAAATACAAAAAAAGATTACAATAACGGTAAAGCAATAACTTATTTGTGTCTGGGCGGGGGGAGAAAAAGTACAGAGTGGTTAGTAGGACCCTCCCAACCCCGTCAAGTTGATGGACTGCCCGTTCACTTTGGTTTGTAAAGGAACCTCAGCTCTTGCGGGGCAGTCTCTAAGTGGGGATGCCCTCTTGATGAGACGAAATGGAGAAAAGTAAATTTGTGGGTGAGAGGTGGGGAGGGTTAGTGATTGATTTCTTTCTTTCCAAGATGTGTGGAATTTAGAGTGAGGAGTGAAAGAAAAATTGCCGATAGGATGGGATGGGGATCTAGGAAGCTTCCTAGTTGGGGAGGGATGAAGCATTCACTCGGCTAGCTAAGAGGCTGAAAATTGATTACGGTTGACGGAACTGCGCGTTCCCCACCTAGACGGGGAACACATATTCAAATTTGGCTTCACAGACTTGCTACATGTATCCATCTGTCAAATGCCGCAGGATGCAGTCTTCTTCTATTACTTCTGATCTTCACCCGTAGTTGGTGGTTACAGAAAGCGATCAGATCTTGATCAGAAAATGACACCCCCCCGGCCACCTTGGAGATGCGACGTCCAAATCACAATTCTTGCCACGGCCAGGATCGTAATGCAGATCATTTGTCTTTCCCTGTCAACGGCGGTCTCACGTTGTCAACAACATTAGATACGGTAATCGGTTGAGGATGTTCGAGATCGATGCGAGCCGTTACCTCGCTGACATACGACAAGTACTGTGCCGAAACGGGGACAAGTAGGCGACTGAAAAAAAAAACAACAAAAAAAAAAGAACTGCATTATATGTTGTTAAGTGGAAATGCATTTCGGGCTAATTGCTAGGTCAGAAAGAACTCCGAATTGTTCAGATAACTCGAACCTGCTGCCAACCCAAGCGCGCGCATAATGGGTCGTTGGCGGCCCCTCATTAGATCACTGTGAAGTTCCCTACGGGTAGCAGTCACAAGGTCGCTAAACCTTGGTAGTCGTTTTAGCGCGGCTCGGCACTCTTTTAGGAAGGATGAATCTTCCACCGGCCTGCGACGACTCTCGATAGAGGAGTCGAGAATGAGGTCGGGAAAGGCGGCAGTAGTCGCGGGGTGCCACTGTTGATTTTCTTGAAGGTAGTGGCTCAGAAAGGCCAGCCCCTCCGCGTCCCGATGACACTTCAAGTCCGGCATTCCCAAACCTCCCTCACACGGGCGTTGAATGCAGACCTGTCTGCTCACCCAGTGTCTTCCTCTGTCCCAAAGGAACGAGGAAATATTTCAATAAGAGCTTTTAGGTGTTGTGTAGGCAGGGGAAGTACGGCCAGTCGGTAATGTATGAGAGGGAAGACATATGTGGCGCACGCCTCGGCTCTACCGTTTAAGGAACGTTTCCTAGGAGGCCACGAGTTGACTGCATCCTCCACCTTTAACCGTACCTCCGTCCAATTCTTATCAAGCTGGAGATCCGGTCCGAATCACACGCCGAGGATCCGAACTGGACCATCCGTCCAGCTGAAGGGCGCCGGGAGGATTGCGTTGCCACTCCAAGCGCTCAACTGCAGTCCGACCGACACTGTGGTTTATCTTGACCCCCGTGATTCTTTCGTACTGTGCAAGCGCCTCCAACACGACCTATATCTCTCTGAAACTGGACACGAAGAGCGTTACATCATCGGCGAACGCGGATACTTTGGCAGCTGAGCCGCCAGGCAAAACCATTCCGCGCAGGGGCAAATTTTCCTCCCCACCTCTTAGCTTGCGGAGCAGAGGCTCCAAGGTCAGGACGTAAAGCAGAAGCGACAGCGGACAACCTTGATGAACCGACCGAGAGATAATAAAGGGTTTCGAGCGCTTTCCGTTGACTTGCACGACAGCCGTCGACTGTCTCTACATCATGGAGATCCACTGTATACTACACTTTGATGTTCCTTCTGGAAAGAAGGGCGGCTCTCTCTACCGTGCTGGAAAACTACTTACGCCTAAAAGTATCCTGTACCTCTATAAGGCCACCATTCGCCCATGTATGGAATACTGTTGTCACATTTGGGTTGGTGCATCTGCTACTTTCTCTCACTCCTTGACAGAGTTCAAAGGAGAGTTTCCAAACTGATAGGTCCTGAACTGTCACCTAGGCTTCAACCTCTGACCCATCGACGAAATGCTGCATCCCTCTGCCTGTTTTACAAGTAATTTAATGGTGAATACTCTTACGAACTATAAGCACGTGTACCCCCTTGACGCGAATACTTCCAACAAACCCGACAAGCAGCTAAATCTCACCTCTTCACAGAAGAGATCCCTAGGTGTAAGAAAGCCTTTTACTCAGATAGTTTCTTCCCCAGAACTACTAGATTTTGGAATTCTCTTTCGGGATTCTGCTCCCAACTGTACTGACATGCAGAAGTTCAAGTGTAATGTGAACAGACATCTTGCTACTCATCTCCCTTCATAATACTCCTGCAACTTATGTCATCGATAGTAGCCCCCTACTTCGAAGAGGCACTGTGCCTTGTTTGGGCTGAAAATTGAATAAAAAATTAATAAAATAAATCGTTCGATCGCCAGCAAAATTTCAGATGATTTTTCGTTCTTGTAAACTATTATGAAATCCGGTCTTCTTACTTGGATGGGTTTTGTTTTTACTGTTGTTGTTATTTTTCTTCTTCTTCTTCTTCTTCTTCTTCTTCTTCTTCTTCTCCTTCTTCTTTTTTTATTATTATTTGTTCACCCTACCTAAAGATTGATAGTGAAATAGAACCGGCGTCAGCCTCCACTTGTATTATTTGTGAAATTGGAGTAACCAGTCACTGTAAGATGACACGCAATGAGATGATGCGATTGCGTCGTTATATGACAATTTGAAGAAAACTTGATGAAATTGAAGGCGTTTTATTTGTCTTCCTCTCCAATTACTCTAAATATTTATCAGCTGAACTAAGTAATCTTTGGAAAATTGCCAACAACTTAATAACCAATGATCTCATTATTTGTGACTGGTGAAACCATCGCATAAAATGTTTCTCAAAACAATTCTTTTCTCATGAAAGTACAAGATCTTTTACCATTTAATATTCTATTTTATTGCTTTCTCTTGTTATTTTATTTTTAGATGCTTTTGTCGGAGATTTTGTCGGTCGTTCACATCAGTTTCTTTTAAATAAATATCAGCATTCCATGTTTCTTGTCGATTGTGACAAATCCCCAAAACATGTGCGTTCAATATGAATACTCAATGCCGATTCAACAATTTTGAAAGCATGTAAATGTGATGTATCAGTTATACGTTCATGAATTATTTTCATTCGTGTAAGCTTAAGTATCTACGCCTTGTGATTGACTGAGCATGCACTCATAACTATTTGCGTGGGATGTTCTTCCGCGATTTTATAGAAATTCGAAATAGCATTCTACTTATTTGATAAAAAATATGATACCATTTCCTTAGGCGTGTCAAGTACAAATTCAATTTTTCGGATATTTGAATTATCTATTTCTTAAGAATTTCGTTGTTTGCCAAGTTATATATGTAATATTTTATGTCGTTTCTTTTAAGTCTGAACGAGCATTTTATTTCGCATGTCCATTTCATCCTTTTTCTTATTTATGCCAAGTATAGGTGGTAAATAATATTGCCCTTCTCTTATTTATGTGTAACTGAAATAACATTTTATTAAATCTCTTAAGTATATGTATTAACTAGCCTCTTCATCAGTCTATCAAGTGTAAATGTCAAATATATCAATTTTCGCGAACCTGTTTTCGTCGGATATAAATACAATCATATTATAGCCATTTGAGAAACATCTTTGTGTTATTGCGTTCAAAGATGAGCATAACTAGAGAGAAAAAAGCTCTGGTCATAGAATTTCTGCTTGGTTTTTCTGCATGTATAGAAATTGCTGATAGGAGTTGTTGCTAGTCTGGTGTTTGCTTCAAACGAAATATGAGTTGGAAACTTGAATTGAAGCTCAATCAAGCACTTGGCATGAAAATAACGACAGAGCAGGGAGACGTATTTTTTTATTTGAGAATGAGAGATCAAAGAGGAGAAAATTTCTAAGTCGGGTTGGTTCCCTGTCGAGGGAAGTGTGTGTGTGTGTGTGTGTGTGTGTGTGTGTGTGTGTGTGTGTGCAGTCAGCACCAACCCTACTCAGGGTTTAACCGGCTTCCTCCGAAGGAGGAAGTTTCATGAGAGTATGAAATTCACAAGCGGCCCCCAGTCACATATATATCCCCGTTAGCGGAGATAACGACGTTAGGTTTTTGCAACTTTTTAGCAGGGAGGTGTCGACGTCCTCCTACATACAGCACCTGGACTTCCCAAATTGGTCACCCATTTTAGTAATAACCAGGCTCAACGTTGCTTAACTTCGGTGATCTGATGGGAACCGGTGTGTCAACGTGATTATGCCGTATATGTCGAGGCAAGACAGGGTTCTAAGCAGCTCGTCTTCCGTTAACAGTACTTGTCCTTAAGATACGTTTAGCTCTTATACAGGCAGAGGATTACGTCGGTAGTGAGATATCTACTAAAGCGTTAGAATGATCCAATCGTTCTCTCAGTGACCTTGGCAACGGATTTGGTGTATCTGTTCCATTGCAGATCACGAATGAAGGCCAATCTCAAAACCTTCTCAGGGCATGGTGTTTTCACAAGACAGAAGCCATTCATTTAAATTGGAGCCATAGAGAGATCAAAGCGTTGATGATTGAAAAGAGAGAAACTTTGTTTTGAATACATTAAAATTAACAAACCAGATTTTCCTGTATTGCACCACGTGATTAATGTAACTAGAGAGAGATTCAGAAAGATTTGATCATTATCACATTTTAAGTGCTGCAGTAGATGATAGTGTCGTCTGCGTAAATGTCAGCGAATCATCTAAGAATGTCATTGGAAGACCATTGATGAAGATCAGGAAGAGAGTTGGATCCAGTATATACGTCTGAAAAACGCCAAAATTTTACATTATGAGCATCTCATTAATAAACCTATCAGAAAGAAATGATTTAATAGTTGCGAGGACATTTCTAGCCACCTCATAGCTGAAAATATTGTGAAGTAAATAATCATGTCTTCGATTGCTGTCGAAATGAATCCTCCGTCAAGAGCTTCACTAACCATATATGATATTACAATTAGAACACCAGCTGTACATCTAGCAGGATGGAAACTATATTGCATGTCACTAAGTATATTGTTTGTGCTAAGGTGGTTCAACACTTCTCTATGTATCACATATCCAAACAACTTACTTATGACATACAGAGGCGGATTTATCTCTACTCAATAGGAAATGACTGATACCAAAAATTTCTGATGAAGTCTTCCAAGGTGTTGGGAAATATCTTAATTAAGACAGCGTTTAAACCGTTTTGTAAGAATGGTAGCTAATACGGGCTGAACATAGCGATTGAAATGCTATCAGGGCCCTTTTCAGTAAGGGTTTTGATAATTTGACAACATCACATACAATTATATAGATGCGGCAAGCCTAGCCAAGTCATGGGAGGAAATACTTGAGATTACCGGCTCCGATTGCACATGTTAAAAATTTATGCAAAGAGTTTTAATTTATCAGATGATAACGGAATTATCTTAGATCAATGGTAATGATTAGGATAGAGAGCACGCCTCTTTTTAGGATCCACTCTCTTGTTTTTTATTACCTTTTCCTGTGATTGCTGGCAGTCCTAAAACCGGCTCCTGTTACATGGCACATATTCCATGAAAAGCAATGAAAATAATAATTTATGTCTACAATGACGGCGGTCCAATCTGGAGTGAACTACGGGTGGCTGTTAGGTTTTTACTAGAATTTCATAAAGGTAATGAATTGGTTTATAATAAGTTTTAGTTTGAAATTTCCAAATACAGTGATAAGATGTATTCCCATTCGCTTTGAATCTTGAATGATTATTTTTATAATAAACTTCCATATAATTGATTCCTTATTATAGCATGTTGCATTATCTACAATTGTATGTACTTGTAATACTATTAAACAGCAATCGCTATATTGAGCTTTAATTCCGTCAGACAAAACTATCTGAAGATATCGACTTCGTGACGTATATGCAACAAACATTGATATTATTGCATTTCTATTGAATCAACCAGAGAAAAAAAACAGACATTTTTTATCGTTACAAAACGAGAAAAATTAAGCCTTGATTAAATATAAGATATAAAGAACGTGAAGTCAAAAACAATGACTATCCAGTACTGCAGATATAATATAAAAATATGACAACGCACCCGTATTCATCTTTTCAATCTACGCATTAATTGGCTAAAATTACAGTGAAAACTGAAACGAGATAGATCATCGTGTATGCCATTTACAACTCAAGCATGAAAGGCAAAGAACATGTTAATTTTAAATTTAATTTTAACGGGAAATACGAGACTATAATGCTTGACATTATAATGTAACGCTTGTTATTGACTATCACTTTCTTTTAAACATCACTTCAAACAGAAGTGGTCTGATCATTACACGTTTCAAGGAAGCTACATACGCGATGATCTTCACATAGGAGTAGCCTCTGAAAGACTTCATGTAAAACTGAGGATATCCAGTCCGTAGAATCATTGTTTATGAGACCTAAAAGACAGAAACGATACTCATCAGTGAATCTTTCCCTAATGAAAATTCGAGCTTAGTAACACTGATGGACTATAACGTTGTTTCAATTCTGATCGTCATGGACTTACGAGTATACAATTTTATACTCCTCGACAAAACTATTTAAAGTTAAACATGACACGCAATACAATCAACCAGGTGTATTATAAGGATGTTTGTATGAATAAGATAATTTCATTAAGTCTGCGCGTTTATCGATATAAATGCCATTTTAACCTAAAGCGTGACAAACCAAGCGACCGACCGTGCAACTGACCGATAAATGTCTTCAGAAAGATTCAGAAGTATACAAACTCGTAATAGATTCATTTCGACGCATCTCAGATTTAAACGGAGTCAAATAACCGCTTTAATTTACACAAAGAAAATGTTCATATTTGATGGCAAATAAAATCTAAAAATAAATATTTTGTAACTGATCCGCTTGTAGTAGACTGATTTATTACGTTGCATAATTTCTAGGACCCAAAGACGTGTAGCCAAAACGGATTCGCATTTGTATAAAGAAAATAATTCTGCTTGATTTATATATAAAGTAAAGCTAATTTTCCAATTTATTTTGTGGTCGATGGCTTTATTAATAATACTTTACGTAATTAGTCGAATAATTGAACATATTGAAAAAGAAATAAATATTTCCAATCGATTTAATAGAATTTCATATTAAATCAGATGAACTTTTTCTCTTTATTAATGATATAATCGTTGACATTTATTGTAATAATACGCAAATGTTGTTATATACACCAGTGAAAAATGAGAAAGGACGTTTGCATTTGTTCTCCGCGCTTTCCTTATTTCTGTAATTCTATTCGTTATGTTAAGCTGGTAACCGGAAGTTAAAACAGAAAGAAATCGCTTCCTTTCCCACTTGATATGATCACCTCTCTATCGAATTATAATTATTTTGATAGATGTTTTTCTTAAAAATGCAGTACAGGTACAAAGTGAAAGAGTGTCAATCCAATTCCGAATAACACATGGTATTGATGAGTTGCCCATCCGAATTTATTTGATTTATGTATTAAAGAAATACATTAGATATTGTTGATTGTAAATAGGTGCACCAGTGAGGCATAGATCTGTTTATTCAATATGGTTGTATTGCACAAACATGGAAGCATTTTATTTAACGACTCAATCAATTTGTGAATTCACTTTTTAGAGTGTTAGATATTTCGATTCAATATCATTAATGCACCGACAAATTCATACATACTCTTTCTCGTCAGATCAGCGAAGTTAAACGTCGTGATATATGTCTCTTACCAGATGTGTGTTAATTAGGGAATACAACGTGCTGTATTTCATCTTCCGATGAATGAGATGTACATGAAGCTGATAACCTCCGGTGACTTTGATATCCTCTACCTAGCTCGTTCAGAGCTAATGCGGGATTGGAATAATGGAAAATATGGAGTGGGCGACGCTTCTCAAAACTCCAAAATTAAGAACTTATCACCAACTGTAGTTTAAGGCCATAGTTAAGACAATTAAAATTTTCTTTAGAAAACCCTGCCACCAAAGGAAAATGAGGAAGTCTCTGCTTCCTTCCAAAACATTGTTTATGCGGAGTTCGCGTACACGCCTTTTACATGTTTTGCGAGTAATGTTTAGTCAGGAGTTCGGTTTGGGTTAGAATTAAATTCAGGGTTAGCTGTAAATTAGAGCTGGATTGTATAGCATGAGGAATAAGCGCTATTTTTTAATGAATTGTAGACTACTATCTGCATGGATTTATATACGCGAAACAATACTTTATACAGGTACTAAATGACATGGGAAATTTCTCTTTGATTAAATAACTTTAAAGGGCGGAACGATAAATTTGTCGACCTAAAAAACAACACTACAGCTTTATTTTTAAACTTTTATTGAACAATCAATTCAGATATTTTGATTATGTTTTAGAGCTGACATTTATTCAATGTAGCCGCATTCAGTGCAAATCACCGCAGCGATACGGATCTGGAACTGGGAGCATGTTTTTCCACAAGCGCCAACACGAGGTCGGCAAATACTCGGCGGATGGCAGCAACCACACTTGCTTTGCTATTGTGTGAGGTCATGTTTGTGATGTTCTTGACGTACGAGCAAACGAACTAGTCCAGCGGGGCCAGGTAGAATGAGGAGGCTGGGCAGTGAGAAAAGTGTACAAAGTCGTTGCAATCTTTCAGAAGCCAAACCTGGGTCTCTTTGGACACGTGGGCCGGCGTGGAGTCCACACACCTGAATCCGCCACCTGATTACATCAGAAAATCACCACACTCTTTACCACATCCAGCTAGACTTTGGTGTTTACTTTCAAGTCGACTTCGAATGTTGTTTTCCACTCACGTTCACCCCAAACAAGGCACATTGCTACTTGAACGTAAGGGGCTACTAATTAGGACCTTGCCTATAAAAGATTAAGATGTTGGTTTATGTTTCATTTGAAGTTCTGCATCTCAGTACGGCTTGGGAAGCAAGTAGCAGCACGGCCACCGAGATATAGAGGGCCTGTTAACTGAAAAATGCCTGCAGGCAATGTAGGTAAGATTTATCAAACTGTCACTGTCGATACTATATGAGAGCATTTTTAAAAGAGCATTAAAACATGTTAAAATAGAAAAGAAAGAAACACAATTACATTAATAATGAAACTGAAGTTTATTCAATATAAAAATAAATATTATCTATGTGAAATTACGTAATTTTAAAGCAATATATAATTTAATACGGATTAAACAGTAGCATTTAGGGAAAAACAAGTAAAAAAACATATTAAACAAACAATTCTTGATCTTCGGGACATGATCACAGTGTAGTATCTGTTCTGATGCTACACTTCACCTTTTCTTTCGTCAGTTGGTAAAGGAGAAATCCTTCATGACTGAGGCAATTTTAATTTTTGTTTCTATCCAGAGTGCCCCTTATTGGGCAGCTGGATTTTCCCCACAAGATTATATGCTGAAATATTTAAATAACTATTACTTTTAATACAGGAATTATATTTAAAGTTTTCGTTTTCTATTCTTCTATGACCATTTTGTTCCCATGTTTTCCATCAAAATGTGTACAGTATTTTCATCAGTTACATGGTTAGGAATCCTATACTCCGCTATAGTCTTGATTTTCATATCAGTGCAGACTACATGAATACGAAAATGAAGTTCACATTACTAAAGAAATAATCAAAAAAGCAATCATACCATGATGTGAACATTGGTTAAAAAACTAAGAAAATATAGTAAACATCTACGATATTAAATCAGTGTGGTGGTGCATTTTGGAGGGGATATTATTATTATTATTATTATTATTATTATTATTATTATTATTATTATTATTTCACTCACCAGGAGCTGTCTCACAGGTCATTTTCAGTGATCGTTCACTAGCAGTAACCTGTGGTGTTCCCTGGAGACCGATTGACAACAAGTCTCCCTAGATTTCCGGCTTTCTTCATCTCTTGATTATTCGTGCAGATGATGGCACGTTATCGCAACAGCCGTTTGCCATTGATTTAACGTTGGCATTGGCCATTGGTGTTTCCTGAGGTTAGGGAGACAAAATGCCTTCCCAAGGTACCAAATTTGAACTGCACACTTCCAGTGGAGATCTAGTTAGTAATCTCTCACCTAGGTATTTCCATCCTCCAGGACCCTTCACAACTAGTTGGTGTGGCGCCAGTCGATGTCATCTATACCATTTGTTTTATTATTATTATTACAATAATAATAATAATAATAATAATAATAATAATAATAATAATAATAATAATAATAATAATAATAATGGTGCTTGTGCAGTGTACGAACCGTGCTATATTGTAGATCGTATTTCCAAGTTACATTATATTTTTATAGTTTATTATTTTTTTAAATTAAATTCTAAGGTGAAAATGCGAAATACTTAGAAATCCCCCCCATGCTAAGAATGGTCTTCTTAATAATAGTGTTATTATTTCAGTACGGTGCATACACTGAACAAGTTCCAAAGTAAGAATAACACCATTTATTTATAAATAAAACAGAAGAAAATATGTTAACTAAAATTGAATGTACTCTTTATTTTAATGTATATCAAAACTTTAATTAAAACTGATTAGTTAATGAATTTTTAAGATGAATTTGTGTTCGTGTGTCTCGGGGGAGAATAGATGATTTCCTATTTCATTTCTCATTTCAGTCATGTAAATTATTTACAGTTAAAGTGTTAAAAAAAATAAACTTTATAACAGTTTTAAATATATTTCAAAGAAATAAATTACACCCGGTGCTAAAATATAGAATTCATCGATCGTTTTAGTTAAAAAAAACACAACAAAAACAACAACAACAAAAAATTGTCGTGTAAAACGCTTTAAAATATTTGGAAATACTCAATGAAAATGTTATTTATAATTAAAATTTTCATATCAAAATTATTTGTTTGTTCAATGAAATGAAATATTCGACTTTCTTCGATAGACATCTGAGAAAAGTTCAAAAACAACTTACTGCTATATTTTGCTAGATTAAAATAATCCCTGCAAATGTGCAATTATAATAATTGAAATTATATAATTATCAAAATAGAGAATTATTCTTTTTCCACAGCCATTCTCTTTTTTTTTTACACGGTGGTCACCACTTATCAAGGCCCGGTAGCCACTCAGGGATAAGGGTTATTGCAAGTACAGTACGTTAGTGTGGAGATTTGATGAAGTGTTTACTTAAGGAGGCGGTTCATTAGGAATTTGTTAACGTTGGACTTGAACACATCCAAGTTGTAGTCAGGTGGGAAGCAGGCATACGGAACAGAATTCCACAGGCGTGCAGTTTTGAGAAAGAAGCTTTGTTCATGGAATCCACATCTTGATTTAGGCACAGATAAAGAATGGTGGTTTGTAGAGGTACATGATGCTCTCAGGTGTGAGCAGTTTTCTAGCACGATAGAGGGAGCCTACCTTCCTCGCAGCAGCCTTTGCAATATCCTCAATGCATTTGTTCTAGCTCATATTTCCCGTGAATGTCAAGTCGATGAATTTGAAGAAAAAATTCCAGTGTTGGGAGTTATTTGCCATGGATATCGGTGGTTGTAGAGGCCTGTGATTGTTAAAGGAGAGCAGTTTAGTCTTACTAGCATTATATGTTACCTTCGTCCCCATTCCACTACAGTCTGGAGGTTATTTTCTAAGAATTCAACCATCATCTTGGATTTGTGTACAACCGTTCTTCCTTCATGCATGGTGTAGAGCGTTGTATCATCAGCAATAATACCTATTTCGGACTCAATTTTATCGGGGAGGTCATTGATGACTATCAGAAATAATAATAGTCAAAGGATGGACCTCTGAAGCCATCCGCATTAATGAACGTATGTATGAACGTCTATCAAGCCAGCTTGGATGGTTATATTTTCTAAGAATAGTCTAATTATATTTAGTATTCGTCCAGTTATAGCGTATGATTTGATTTTCATTAGTAGCCTTTCATGCCAGACTTTGTTAAAGACTTTGGATATATTGAGGACTAGACCCCGGACTTCACCCGCCTTATCCAGAGCATGATATATGCGTTCAAAGTTAAAATATCTGCAATATAAGGACATTTCCTAAATCCTTACCTGTTTCATGGAGCGACGATTAGCTTTTGCCTGGTGACAGATTAGTGCTGATTGAGTAGTGTCTCAAAGATTTTAGCGAGGAGACCGATATGTGATAATTGAAAGGGTCGGTCCTTTCACCAGGAATCTTGTACACTGAGACCACAGAGGCCAACTTCCTGCTGTTAGGGAAACAAGATTCAGCAAGGCGCATGAATTTAGGCATTGCTACCCGAGGAGAATGCTGCATCTATACTATCAGAGACATGATCGATTAGAGTACAGTCCTTACTTGAGGGAAAACGGAAGAGAAAATATTAGAACTAACGCAATGATGAAAGGCTATTCGAAAGCCCATCAATGCCTATTTATCCGTTTCCAGACGTTGTTCTCTAGTTAAGGAAGGAATGCTTCGAATATAGACTCCAAGTTGTGCATAAATCCATCGGAGATATCCTGTCATGTTAAAGTAGTTGGATGGAGTTGAGAAGTGTAAGTTTGTTTCACTTAATGCTAAGATATCCGGGGAGTTTACGATGAGGTAAAACGCCACATCATTTAGATTACATCTAAGCCCACGGATGTTTGTAAAGGCTAGCCTCAGAGGAGGAGGCGAATTGGCTTTTGGGGGAGGGTTGTCCGGTGTAATCGTGGGATTTGTTGGGTTGACATTTCATTTCCTTAGGTTTTCTGTAATTTCAGATTGGGGGAGAAGGAGTTAGGCAACGTGGGTTGGTTTTGACGACAAATATACACACGCAGCAGGTCCATTATTCGGGCCCTGCCCAGGAACTTGTGGCTTCGTAAAAGCCCACCAGAGATAACAGTAGGGTCTTTTGCCATGCGCGATATGCCATTACAACTATCCTAATATTATATAACTGATGATAGAGCAGCGGCTTATAGCGCTACTAAAGAGTTAGGGCCCTGTACTGTCAGTCGGGAACAACAACCAGACAAACTGCCAATCAGTTACCCTCAACCTCCAAGTCAAGACCGACCGAGATTAGTCGAGTGAGCATACCAGCATGAAAACAATCCCAGTTTGCTCAGTTTGTGAGAAAGATAAAGACGTGTGAAGGGGCATGGTATTGCTCTTAATTCAAATCACAACAAAGACTATAACCATGACTGGAAGCTTTGTTTATATCACATTGGACACGTTCTCTGATTCGTGGCAATCCAGTAATGCATTTGTAGGGTGCTGAAAATGGTCCTGTTGTCAAACCTTTGATCGGTAGTGAGCATGAATTGTAATCGGCGTCTCTCCTATCTCGCTCATTGAACATTGTGTCACTTTTCGACATGATAAAAGGCTCCTATCGCTCTTGGAATTTGTACACAATTGGTCAACTAATAGATGGTCGTCAACAACAAAAAAAGCCGGGTTTCATCATAAACGGAACCATGTCGTCTTTTCTGGGGCGACAATTTTATCGTTCCACGCTGTATAATAAATTACATTTCGACTGGTGATTTTTTTTTTTTTTAAAGTATCCGACAATTGTACCAGAACGATATCATGCCCATGTTTTTAATGGATTAGAAAGAATACGATGCGGTTAGTGTAAATAGTCAACAATGTACCGGTTTTCAAAATAAAAAAAAAATAAAAAAGAAAGAAAAAGCATTATTAATGAAATAAGTAGTCTGCAACAAAATACATTAATTACAAGTCATTACATTCTTACACTGACCGACTGACCGCATTCATCTTACAAATCTCAATCTAACCATTGTTTATCTTTCTCTAATGAAAGGAATTAATAAAAGTAGCGTCTGCCATTCGGTAGTGTAATGATAGTGAACCATTGACCCGTCGAGTTGGATTTCCTTCTATATTTAGGTAACCTTGGCGTCTCCTTCTTACCAACTCCAACCAGCTGATTATACGCCAGTGCTGATGTAATTATCCTGCTGGCAAGTGCTCGCGGCATCGTTTGAAGAACTTGGGTTTTGTTTGGAGGAAGGGGAATTCCGTTCGTTTGGAAGCATCGGACTAATTAATTAGCAAGGTCGAGGTTTATTTGATTCAAGTTCGATATGTCCTCCCTCAATATTTATCGACTCGGGAGATTCGTTTGCAATTAACACGGAAGAAAAATCATCTCGTAGTGAACGTTTAGGTATGAAAGAAAACTATATAAGAAATAATTCTCATGAAAATACTAAGCTGTCTTATTCATTATTTGGTTGATCTGCGTATCTAAGTTTATATCTTTTATCATCTGCCTCTATCTCTCTCTCTATTACAAATCGCATTCAATCATTTATTTACAGAGAAAATAACAATATACTCACAGTCAACATTGAGCATTATGCAAGCCACTAAAAAATATTTTGAAGACGATCAACATGAAACATCTCACACTGCTTACAATAAAGAAGCATTTTACTCCTCACTAGGAAAATCAGTACTGGCATGATAATTGAAATGTAAAAACTATAAAAATATTGTAACCACTTGTTAAATAGTAATTGCGCTTGCCTAATATAGCATTTTAATGCATTTTCCTAAGTAAATTATATTTATTTCTTTTAGTCTATAATATTCATTTGCCACGCAGACGCTTGATATCCTCACCTTAGTGTTAATTATTTGTGTAACCTTTCTATCTCGTGTCTGATAGCGGTGCTTAATATATATATATATATATATATATATATATATATATATATATAAAATCAAATTTTAGTCATTCAATGAATTTAAAATTTATGACGTGAAATGTTTGAATTTCAATGTATCTTGTATATCTAGCAATTCTTATTAAGGTTGGATAGTACTTATAGAATATTACTGCCAGTAATATATTGTAAGACTTATAATTATAGGTTTCCATACCAGTTGATTGTTAGATAATTTTATTCTGAAGAGTATATATATATATATATATATATATATATATATAAAAAGTTATAATATATAAAGTTCCGAATGTGAAACGGTAGTCACTGACACCTGACACAGATATTCTCGGGAAGGCTGATTGTTTTAGCATCAAAGCAATGATCATGAGGAACTGGTTTCGCTAGGTAGGTCACGTTCGGATGGAGGATGTGAGGCTGCCTAAGCAGTTGTTTTACAGCGAGCTTAAGACTGAGAAACGTCCTTAACATCGGCCAAAAATATCTTTCGATGACTGCATAAAAGACGATCTTAAAGCTTTCAAGAGTCCTGTTCAGAACTAGAAGATCCTGGCAAAATGTCGGCTCGAATTAAGGAGGCTAGTTAGAGAGGGATCCTAAATTTTTGTGAGGAAAAGAATCGATCATGCTGAACCCAAGAAAAACCTTCGGAACGGCAATGTATCAGTTTTGCCCATTGAATTGGCCAGTTGGAAATGTGAAGATTGTATCTTTGTGCTCCTCTTAAAAGCGGCTTAAATTAACGACAAAAAACACACGCATATGACATGAGCAGAGGGATAAAATAGAAAAAAAAAACGGAGGCATAAGTGAAAGAAGTTTTAATACCCACCTTGTCTGCCATATGTGTGGCAGACTGTACAAGACAAATGCTGGATTGAAAAGTCATCTTCGGGCCCACGGACGTGGTTTGGGTGTCGGTGACGATTAACCAGAAAACTATGATGGCTAACGTCTATATTAAGACGAATCAATTACCATATATATATATATATATATATATATATATATGTATATATATATATATATATATATGTATGTCAAAACACATTTGCTACTACTTTCTTTATATATCATATATATATATATGCAAAACAAATTTGCTACTACTTTCTCATAACTGTATTTTATTATGATGCTTATAGTCCTTATTTTATTTTAAAAGTTGGTGAGTTTCTATTCCTCTGCTGAGTCAGGGCGGAAAAGATTAAAAAAAATAACATATCAATTATATGAATTATTATGTGCTACGAAAAAGGTGCGATCAAGAATTGAACATGTGATATGCTGAAAGTAATATACAATAAGATGTGCAATTTCTTGAAATTTTGAATAAAGACTTTTCTCCATTTATTTGTATATGTTCTGTAGATCCACTAAGCTTCATAAATTAAAGGATACGTGTAAGTAAAGGGTAAAATATAACTGAATAACCGCATTTTCCCATATATATATATATATATATATATATATATATATATGGTTAATAGCTTAACGCGTATAGGATAATAAACGTACGCCATCTATGAGTAGGAAAGGGAAATATAACTCTACTTCCTGAACAATTAAGTTTCACGTTTTCTTTGAATCTGATGATTTGTTGGCGAGTGTCTTTTGCCAGATCTTTGCTTAAGTAGTTTCGATTAAGTTTTGAGGAAAATGACGTAAGAACGGTCAATACACTTACAGTAAATGAAAAAATATTTCAGTCTCTATGCAGTTTTTAAGCCCAGACTTGTTGATAAGTGTTCTTATAGATAATTATTGCGACAGCGTATTGGTTTATTGCACGACTTATTCATGTTCGTAAATAGGCAATAACGAACATAAACAGGGCCTTAAACAATTTCACTAATATTTCAGATTTGCTTTAAATTTCATCTATAGTCATTGGAAAATAATTACTTTTGAGATCTTTTAATGAGCTACCCAAACCCAAATTCTTAAAATGGTACATCGATATCACGAAACAAGAGCCAACAGAACAACCTCGGTCACGGAACTGGATAAATATTTGAACAATACGTTTTATACAAAGTAGACAAAATCAGAAAACAAGTATGCTATGGAAATAGTCAAAAGGAGTCGCGAAAATACAGCAAGCAGTATCCTGGCAAAGTACTTGATGAACGGGTAAACCAACAGCGTTTTATGTATATTCTTGGAAATTCACTCAGAACGATAGAGATAAACAAGCTCTATAGATTGGTTAATACGATGATCACTTTAGTATAATAAGGAGAATATTATAATGACTGCCTAAAGTCAAGGCTTGATGACCAATGTTTTTAAAAGATGAGTAGTTTCAATAATGACAACAACTGTAATTTCTGCTGAGGAACGGCTAAGATACAATGCGACACTATTATTGCGTAAATATCTCAACTGGACGATCTGTAAAATGTTGAATATTGAATGCAGCGTTAAACTGCAATATAATTGTATTGCAAACGTGTAAGTACAAAACTCCAGTTATATTTTCTTATTTGATTAATAGTTTTATTATTGTGAGGACGCACCAATGTGCAATATATGAACTCGTTTTCAGACTGTAAAAATAGACTGATATGTGCTGATTATTGAATTGGCCTGTACACTTTCGTAGTCCGACATCTTGGCTGTACGTGCTACGACAGTTGCTCTCTGTACATTTTGTTTTGTTTCAATACTAATTACATTATATAACCCATATCCTTTTACGCGTTTTTCTCTGATGCTTCCAAGCCACATACACTTGGAGACGAAGAACTCAAATTAATAAAAGGAATATGTACAATAATTTGGCGCTGAATAACGACTATTTACAAAGAAGCACCAACTAAAATATCTGATTACAAAAAAGAAAAAAAAAAAAAGAAAAGTATAAATTATACACCGGAGCTATCAAAACAACAAAGAAGTATTATCAACGAACAAAAAGTTTTTCAACTGAGACTATGAAACAGTTTATCAACTAACGACGAAAAAAAGGGGGAAAATGGTTTTATCAGACGCCGAACAATGATATTCATATTTTCAACTAAAAAGAAAACAGTATGTTCGCTTTTACTTTTCTATTTAATATTTTTTCCCTTCCGAATAAAAAGTAAACTATTTCAGCATACAGCGTTAAACTGTAATTAATAATATGCCAGCATTTTTCTTAAGTAAATTCGCTTTTGCGAAAAATATATACAAATGGGACAACTTTAAAAATATTATTCTAATAATATTACAACATCAAATGCAACAGAAATTCTTAAAACACCAGATACTTCAACAACAAAAAGTCGAAGAAAGATGATAAGAACTATAAGAACAATATACGCTACAACAACAAACAAAAATAACAAAACAAACAAAACAGTTCTAAATCGAAGAACGTATACAAAAACAACATTGATTACTTCTCCAAAGCTTAACCGACAAACGTAACTCGGTTAGTAAGACAGCGTTTTCGCAAAACACGATATAGAACACGATGGGATCGTTTACCGACATCCCTAATCAAAACAAAGCGTTCGTTTATTCTTCAGGGGGCATGAAGACCTTTTCAACGTCAATTGCGAACGTTTACCTGATGTCAAAAAAGTTATCTGCTTTTACGAAAGTTAAGAACTGATGAACGCACTACGCTTGTAGACTACATTCTACCTAAACTGCTACGGGTCTGAAGTTCGCGGAAACTATTAAGTTATTATCAGAACTCTTCAGTCCCAATACCTTAGTGTTTTATAATAGATGATGGAGTTTTAATTTAACTATACGGGACGACGAAAATTTTTTAACGTACGCATCAGTTATACACAAGCACTGTAACGACTTTAGACTAGCAGAATTCTCGGCAGATGATGGTAAATGTCTTATATTTTACTGAAGGACGAGTGTTGGCAAAATGCTTAGATTAGACAGAGAGTGACTTTTTTAAAACCATGTTCCCCCCTTACAAAGCATATTGCCACTTGGATATAAGTGGCCACTATTTGGGGCCATGTGTAGGATAGATTAACAAGATATTTGTTTATGTTACATTTAAACTTCTGCCTATCAGTACAGCCAGGGAAGCAAGCAGACGGAAGAGCATTTCAAGGTCTAACTGTTCGAGGGAAGAAACTATTAAAATAGAAAGCCTTTTGGTATTTAGGGACAACAACAGTGAAGGGGTGATCGTATTGCTAGGCGGGTTTCTCGAGGATATGTACGTCGAGGAGGCGCAAAAGAAACAAGTTCATCAAACACATTCCATTAAAATATTTGTAAAACAGGCACAGTGATGCAACATTGCGGCGATGAGACAGGGGCTGGAGCTTACTTGATAAAGTGGGGCCGATTAGATTGACAAATCCTTTTTGGACTTTATCTAAAAGGGAGAGACTAGTGATAGATGCAGCAGACCAGATGATAGCGAAACTCGAAATACGCATAGCCACAGTTTCAGTGTAAAGTAAAGAATTACTTCCTTAAAATTAACAAAAGAAAATAGTTAGCCTCAATTTCAAAACGAGCAGACGTTTCAGAAACAGAAACGTACCTACAAGACTATGTTACCGAGGTGGAGAATGTCACTGGGTAAAGTTGTACCTATTTTAGAACAAAATGTAGAAATTTTGAGAAGTTTCTGAAATTGTAGAATCAGACAAAAGCTAAAAAATAGAATCAGACAAAATCCAACGAAAAGTCAGACAAAAATTGACGCAAATGCGTAATAACAAAGACAAATAATAAAATCATGTAATTACAGTTTGGCACTGGTCGGTTATTCCAATGATAATTTTACATATGTAGAAGAAACTTAACAAAATGTTTTTGCAGAAAACATTAAGGTCAGCGCTCACGGTGACTGGTAAAAAATATTTTATTTGAGTGTTATATCCACCAATAAATTTGAATTAAATTATGTAAAATTGAAGACGTATGTTCTAAAAATCGGAAAACCTGTTTATGTTGAACTAGCTCAACAATTTAAATCTCTGGGATTTATCAGCCAACATATAAAATCAGAAAATATGTAAGCTGAAGAAAGTCAAATAACAAAAACGTAGCGTGCGACATCCCTTCGAAATTCAGTCATTTATGAATAAACCAAGAATTTTTCTCATGCATAAAGCAACTCATGGAAGACATTAAAAAATAACGAAAATACATAAAAAAAAATAAGGACGTAACAATTAAAAAGGCAACATAAAATCAAATATTCACAGTGTTGCCTAAAAAATGAGGTTTTGTTAAAATGCAAATACAAATCGGTTCAAGCGTTAAAGACAACACAGAACACTATATCCATCAGAGCCGCAATTAAAATTGACAAATACGAAGATGATTCGACGATATAAGATATATCACATTTCAGTTTCTTGATATAAACATAGACATACCAAAAACACTGACTTGCATAATGGAATTAATATGCCATTTAGAAACTAACTAATGATATTACTAAAAAGGCTGAATTTAAATCAAGACTTACAATACAAAGTACAAAACATACTCAGACGCCGCCAAAACAAAAAGAAACGTCACGCAGATTCTACTACATATACAAATATTACACGAAAGAAAATGATCAACGTCATTTCTGAGAAATTCGATTTCAACATACCTCAAGCAGAACAGCGACGGTTGAAATAAATAAAAAAAATCACCAACTACTGACTATCATCTGAAACAGAAAATACAGTAATAAGCTTTTTATAGTGCCAAAAAGCTTTGGACGGAGTCTTGTGGGAACTTACCGATGTACAAGATATGGGGGTTTGAAGTGTATTAATAGACAGAGAATTACAGACACTCGGATTGGACTGTGTACTTCTGTAGTACGCCATCTTGGTGATACATGCTACGGCTATTGCTCTCCGTATATTCTCTTTTATCTCAATAAACTTTTTAACCGATATCTGTGTCTGTGTTTTCCTTAGTAACTCTCCCTGACCACAACAGTTAGTAGAAATTAACATAGTATATCTTATTTGTTAATTATGTCCAAGTTTATTGAAAAGTGAAGTAAATTATTTATTTACTCAACAAAGGAGCTTTCCTATCGCTTATGCAATTTTCACAGAAATATTATAAAGTTGGGTAATGGACATTTTACATAATGCGCGAACTGTGAATCGATATTGTAAAATTAAATATTTTTTCATATTAATGAAATAAATATTTAAACTTAATATAAAATATGATTATACTATCATGCCGTATTTTCTATTTGAACTTTAACTATTTTCTGGTCAATCAGAGCGAACTATTTATCACTAGCATAACATCACATCTACGTAATGAATTAAAATCGTTAATATATAAACGCGATTACGATAAGCCTATATACGCAGAGAAAAAGAAATAGATGGTAAAGAATTGGACATCTAGTTAAAAAATTAGGTCGTATAACACTTCGACTTTCGTATATAACAAGAGAACCAGATAGAAAATGAAAGGGCGAGATAAGCAGTCATTAATTAATCACTTTCACCCCCTGTTCCTAATATGTGTCTTTTTATCGATGGAAAACATTCAAATGCTCTATTAGAACTTTTATTTTCTTACTGGTCAAACAGAACGAGCAATTATTTCGTCTTAATCGTATGACCTGACCTCTATTTGAATGCGATTAGCACACTATAAGCGTGATTTCGTTACTTCTTACGTGACAATTAACGCTCACCATGACCTGGGAACCTCTCCAATTACTACAATGCCTTCATTTTCTATGGTGTCACATTATCGTCTTTTATGAAGATGCATTGTGTTTTATGAACGACCGGACGTAAACTAAAGTGGTTTCTCATTTTAAAAAAAGCTAAAGAAACGTTTGTCTTTAAAAGCGTATCATTATCATTTGTCAATTTTTAGAACATTTCAGGTTATTTTTAGCTGATCTTCAATCTTAGGTTAAATGAAGTGTATTCGTAATTCAATGTCTATAATCATACGTGTGAAATCCACAGAACATAAAGAGTTTGTTTCATGAAACCTTACACAACTATGTACGAGAAGACAGCTTTATTTTGTAAAGTCCAAACGCATTATAACACAAAACTAAACAAAGGCTAGTATATTAGGACTGACCTAAAATATATTAGGACTGACCTAAAGTATATTAGTGTGTAAAAAAGAACAATTATATACGTTTACGAATTTGCCTTTACAGGTTACACATACATCCATAACTATCTCTGTTAAGTGTTTAGATATTATGTTGAACAAAGATGGTGGTGAAGAATCAGTGCAGTTCCGGTTATAGTGTTAAGTAATTCCTAGTAACAAAGATGGCGGTGAAGAATAAAATGCAGGTTCGTGACGGAGACCACAGCGAACTGATTGAATCCAAAATTAGACAATTTTAATACTAACTTTGGAAGATTCTCATTGGTTGGTTATTATAACTTGTAGTTATAAAAACGATCGTCGAAAGCATTGGTGGCATACCGCATTAGGAGTCAGAAACATTTTAACAATCTCACTCTCTATCTACTTATATATATATATATATATATATATATATATATATATATATATATAAAGTGCTAAACGATATATATATATATATATCGTTTAGCACTTTCAGTTGTAATAAGTCGGTCAATTTAGCTTATATGCGTAGATCGTCAGATAATTACTAGATTACTCTGACTGACGTTAAAAGCATTAAAAAAAAAGAATAAATATTTAATTTCAATTATATATCGCGTTTCTCGGTAGCTGAGTGGTTCTGATCCTTGCTAATGGAGCCAGACATGACTTCTCTTGCCAGGGTTCGAATCTCTCGACTTGTGTTAATCATGACACCCTGCACTGATCATTCTCGAGAGGATGAATTACTAGTATCTGTAGGTATTTAATTATTATATATCTGTCACAAAAATAAATACTGTATAATAAAATTACCTTTTAAGGTTAGTTATTTCTTCAAATTTTATTCAAATCCATGCGGTATTCACAAAGTTATGACATTTTATTCTTTATCGGGGAATTTCCACTGACCATCGCGTTATTGCGGGTCTCTTAAAATGTTGTATTAGGGCAAAAATCCAAGGTCTAATCATGAAAACTTTACGTTTTATTATAATTTTCGGTTAAAGAATAATGAGAAAATGCACACTCTTTGTGCTAAGCCTCAAATAAATGAATTATTCACTATTTTTCAAATAACTTTAAACCACCTTTTGTCCACCGAAGAAGTCAATTGTTTGATGTGAAAAAGAGTTATGGTTCTGGCGACATCAACAACTTTCCTCCAGATCTTTTGAAGTAAATAACTCTCCTACCTCATAAACACCTCTTTTCAATATTGACCAGAGATGTTCAAAGGGGTTAAGATCCGTGAAACATGGTGGCCAGCTCATGAGGGTTTCTCCAAAGAAGTCCAATTCAGGAAAGGCTGCAGCCGCACTAGCAGAATAGAATGGTGCATTGTCATGCATAAAAATCATCTGAAAGCGACGTGATAATGGTGGGTCATCTGGCCAGGGTGACAAATGTTTATCCAAGAAGGCCGTGTACTCATTGCTGGTAAGTTTTACACCCTCCGGAAATCGGAATGGTCCAACCAACTTATCCCTAATGATGCCTTCACCTCCTTGTTGTCAATGAAGGGATGTAAGGGGTTAGAGTTCCGTTCGAGTTCCAAACTTTGGCTCACCCATCCGGACCGGCAAGAGTAGTACGGGTCTCATCTGTAAATTGGAAACCTATTTTCATGTAATTCTTTGCCCAAGCCATTCGTTTTCCCTATATTGTTTGCTCAAGTGAGATCTTGAAATAGTTTTGATGCTCCTCGCCATCTCATTCAACACATGATATTGGAGCTCTTGCAAAAATGGAAGCACTGGTGCTGTTTTCGTTTCGGTTGACTTTCCTACGAATTTTCTGAATATCATGTTTCAGGTGTATCCTGATGCCCTTATCCTTTCTGGATTTGGTGTTGGGGTAATGAATGAAGCCAAAGTTCTTTGATCCCTTTTCAGCTCCATAGCTTAATCTTTGATGAACCATAATTCTGTGAGTCCAGCAACAATCCTTTCCTTTTCGATAACCGCTAATCGTCCCATTCTTTGCATCTTAGAAGACCTGCAAGAAAGCGATGGGCAGTATAAATTATTTGTTAATAAATAAAATGTCGCATTGATTTAAAGAAACTTTTGGGAAATAACTAACCTTGAAACAGTCATTTGATGATACAATTTACATTATTTTGTGATTAAATGAAATGTGTTTTGTGACGAAATGAAATAGCGAGGTGAAATATTGATATTTTATAAAGTGATTGACGCAGTTTATATATATATATATATATATATATATATATATATATATATTAGTGGAGCACATTGCTTAAACAATTGTTTTTTTTCATTTGGGGATACAAGTACCAAAATTTGAATACAAGTGCTTCTGAACCCCCTCATTCAGAAAAGTACGTTAGCTTTCTTCAAAAATAAAACGGCCGCCATTTCTTAAGATGGCCGCTATTCGTACCATTACGAAACAGGATGTGCACTAAATATTGTCAAAGTAATGACATTTTGATGATCTGTACTTCAAAATATACATTTTTCTGACACAGGGAATTCTGCAATCAATATTCCAATATCATCAAACGTTATAGTGATACGAACTAGCACTGTCTCAGTGAAGTTACCGATGTGGTATCTCAAATTGTTGTGACAGTAGCACAATATACTACAACAAACTGAAGTGACTTGCTTTAATTTAATCTGGATCATTGTTTTACTCTTTGTATTTACAGCTACACATTAGTGTGCACTGCAGGGTATAGCGATAACATTTGTATTGTCCCCGACATTCACCTGCGCAACGACATTTTGTCAGCTGATGGCAGGACTGAGCAATGGGTGGGAACATTGACCAGAGAACTTCCCAGGCTTCACCTTTTTCTGCTAGCTCCAGTTGCCAGGACTTTCAGGTTGCATTGTACATCCTGTTGAAATTGAAATGCAGTTAGTGGAATGGAGTCATAGGATCTATGCTTCCGAGAAACCAAGTGCAGTTTTGTCTCATCAACCTTGGTAGTTTTGATGTGTTTGTCATACATAGTGACAACAAATTTCTCGAGAATGTTGAGATCAGCATCTTCTATGGTAAGTGGTTACTGACTCAGTTTGCTGAACACTGGGTTCACTTCAGGACAAACTGCCCATGTTTTCCATGCAGCTATTTTCCCTCTACCTCAAAAGGCCGAGACCACATCACAACCATCGAAGGCATGAACGAAGAGCATGCCACTTCATTTCTCTTATGCTAGGTTCATCGCTAAATTATGATTTGGCGATCATCCAGTGTACTGTCCCTGGTCGAATTCTAGCATTTCTAAACAGTCTTGCAAAGACACTAACTCCTATGACAAAGATGTCTGTGTCACATGCCTTGATCAACAGAGACTTTGTCTTCTGTTTGGCTGCATGAACTACGTGTTTGAATATCTTGGTGTCAGCTTCTTCATGATTGAAAGGTTGTAAACCTTCAAAGTTGATGGATTAGTTTGACAAGACCTTTTCTCCTTTTGTCACAACTATTACATTGTCGGGACACACGGATACAATCCTGTTTGCTGGTTATTCAAACAGTTCAGTCTTGTCACAGAAAACTGGATCAGATGGATGGCAGCTTAGTTTTTTTCTGTCATTCTACGCATCGTTTTGATCTCGTTTCAGCCTTGAGGCTTGAAGTCTTGTAGACATCAAACACAACGCCTTTTTTCTCATACTCTGATGAGTAACTCCGAATCTTTGACACTACATCACGGACATCATATTCCTCAAACGTATTTGAGGTCTTTGATGAGAGAGTGAGAGAGAGTGTACAAGAGCCGTGCCATCAATAATGATGACATCACATTCTGGCTGAGAATCAAGAAGAGCAATGCTATCTTTCAGAATGCGAGCAAGGTCAGACTTCTTTCCAGGATAGAGATTCCCTGAGTCACTCAATGCTGCAGGAAAAGACTGATTCTCATGCCTGAAGAATTCTAACAGATCACACTCTCGCGCTTGAAACGATATGAAAAGCTTTGAGAACAGATTGCAGTCACTTTTTAGTACCTGTTCCCTCTTGTCAGTGGAAGCTATAGCTACTTGCTGGTGGAAGAAGTCCATTTTATACTTTTCTATGAGCTTGTAGAAGGACGCCTCCTCACCAAGATTATTGAAAAAGTCTTTGAAGGCAGCTTGACCTTTATCAACGTGATTTCTGACACGCTCTGCAGCACTGGGATGTGCAAAGATCTTTGTGTCCAGTGTGAGAAGATATTTGCACTCTTCCTGAAAAGGCATTGCACTAAACAAGTTCTTGACCTTGTCAGTGAAGGACTTCTGAGACTGGCTAGTCTGCTCATGATGTCTGATACACTAATTCCCCAATTTGGCCTGAGAAGCCAACTCATATTGGTGAACCAGCTCGCTAACGTCTGATGCAAACACCATCCGTCGCCTCAGTGCAGATAAATCCTCAGTAATGCCAATTTCACCACTATCACCTTTGACCGCTGCATTAGCTTGTTCATGGGATTGGTCAATGGATATACCAGAAAACTCCCCGTGAGTCTTGTGGACCACAAACTTTCCAAGTTGGAATTCATGGAACACTGCAGGATGAGTTTGAGAACACAACCAACTCTATTGACACAACAAGCTCCTAGATCTAAAACTGAGGGCTCTTTTTCCTTCGTGTCTCACACCAGCCGTCAAAATCCAGGACAGGTTTTCTCTTGCAGAGTGATAGACATATGCTTCCTTTTGGAGTATATAAGGACAGCATGCCGTGACCTCGTGAATATGGCGTGTTTTTGTAACACTGGTTACAGAAAGAAACGGGTCTACAGTTCTAGAGGAAGCCGCCCAAGCCTACACGAGAATACCTGTCGATCCGCTATTCTGGAGCAAGGTCCCAAGTGATCTGAAAGGAGCCATCTCTATGTGGAAGCCACAAAACATTATTAAAAAACTGTCCTCTCTATACCGGTCAGGCCAGTGCTACTAGACTTGTTTAGCAAGACCGTTGATTGACTGGTCTGCAGTTATCACAAGAACCTTGTTTAGATTGAGGTGAGGAATAGCATCCTTGACTGTCCATATAAACGTAGCAACAGAATGAGCCTCATCATGTAGAAGGAGCGTCTTCTCTGTATGATGGGCTGACCAACTGATGTTTTCCTCATCGTCTACTTTCTATGTGAAACTGACCTTCTGCAGCCATTCATATTCATCTTTTAAAAGGAGACTTGGCAAAGGCGTATATGTCACATTGCTCTTGGGAGGAGATGGAATCTTTTTAGCAAAGTAGGGTGAACATTTGTGTAGGAATGAGGATATTCTCAAAGTTTTTTCACATTGCTGCTCTTGATAGATACTGGTTCTCGGACTTCTCCATGGTCAGCTGGTGTTGTATGCTGAAGGGTTAAGATGCTGGTTCCATTTAATAACGATGTTGCAGTGGTATATTGTGAACTGTGATCTATACTGTCCATCGCACTAGTACAGAAGAGACCTTTCCTGAAGTTGATGGGAAAAACCACACCTTCCTTAACATATCTACTTACAACTGCATCTCCCAACTGGGATGATATGTCAAGTACTCGATCATATGGTCATGCAGCATTTTCACGAGATGTCTTCTCCTGATCTTCGCGTGAACAGACATTACAATGTAGACTGTAATAGCAATAATTTAATAATACTGGACGCAGTGATATTATTAGTCACTGCAGGACTTGTTTTATTCTTTCCACATATATTATTATAGAAAAAAGTGTTATAACGTACAGAACCTAAAATACACTTCAATACATTTTTATTCGTAATTCAATATTAAAAAAATAATATGGGGGGAAATACGTGACGTGGTGGAGTAGAGAATAATGAAACAAACTCTATTAAGACGCGTTTTCCAAATTTACGTCGGCAACGAGGGCAACATAGTTAACATTGTGGTCAAAAGACATGACATTACTGGCCAATGTGAGCAAAGAAAAAAATTGAAAGCGAAAAAGAAACAATTTCATCAAACTGCAATAAATAATAATAAATAATAGCTGTGTTCTTTCTGCTTAAAAAATAAAAATAAAAAAATACGTCTGACACAAATTAATAGACACCCCCTCAGGAATTTTTAAGTGGATTTTCGAGCATGCTCTTTGTAAGATGAAAAAAGTTTTATCCGTGAACCACCCATTACATAACAGCAATAAATGTGCACCGATGACCGTCTTATAAGCTTGTACACGTCCGGTTTTTCGCAATTTTTTTTCCCATGTATTGAAATTATATTTTCTGTCTGTGATATTTTGCACAGATACACTTACTTCGAAAAATTTTAGTTTTCTTATTTATAAAAGAATTGTTTCGGCTCAGAATAGTGAAAGGAACATTTTGAATTTTCCTAAATACTTCTTGCCTGACACAATTAGACTTGTCCTGTCACGTGACCTTAATTTTGGCATACGTTCGTAACTTATTAATAAGGAGGAGGTATTTGCTGAATTAAAATATAGTTTTCCAGTACTATTAGATTATTTATTATATTATCGCTAACTTCGTTTTCTGCTGCACAATCTCCACCACCATCCACTACTTCAGATTACCTTTAGAAATAAATTTGCGATTTTATAATTTTTGATAACATCTGTTTGCTTTTTCTAGATTCTAGTAGTGTTTATGCCATTTGAATTGAGACTTCAATGACTCTCTCCTCCCAATCTTTTCCTCTCTTTGTCTGTTTCACTAACTTTTCTTCTGGTATAAATTGTTAGTGACATCACGTTTTCTTGGGA
This sequence comes from Euprymna scolopes, assembly GCF_053919585.1. Classification (NCBI taxonomy): domain Eukaryota; kingdom Metazoa; phylum Mollusca; class Cephalopoda; order Sepiida; family Sepiolidae; genus Euprymna; species Euprymna scolopes. The sequence continues at coordinate 18,445,868 of NC_136484.1, read as the reverse complement.
TACGAGAGAGCAGATTATAATGGTTTGTCCATTTACCTGATAAATTCATTTGTTTGTGTATTATTATTATTATTATTATTATTAAAGTTATTATTATTAAAGTTATTATTATTGTTATCATTATTATTATTAAAGTTATTATTATTATTAAAGTTATTATTATTATCATTATTATTATTATTTTTATTATTATTAAATTTATTATTATTATTATTATTATTATTATTATTATTATTATTATTATTATTATTATTGACTCGACACAGACAGTATGTATGTCTTCTATTTCTTTTTCCTACAACGTGCTCAGAACTGTTTTCATAGTCGTTTTGTCGCCACTGGGATCTTCTGATCACTATGTTGTCTCAGTTAAAATAAAGACAAAATGCAGAAAGTCCTTAGATGTTCCTCTACATCCAACAATTTTTCAATTCTTTATGGATGACTCATATAGCTTCCGAAAATTTATAATAGGTAAACCTTTGCGTTCCAAAGAACACGTGCTCTATAGTAGCAAACCTGACTGATTGGGTAACTGTCGTTATAGACCGCTTCATACCTCTTACGTATATCTAGCAAAGACATAACGGCTAACCGTGATTCATTCCAGAATGTGCTGCTGCTATTGTGCACAGAAACCATTATTTCTATTGCTTTGAACGAAATATATGTCCTGAAACTAACGCCTCTTTTCGGACGGCAAACAACTAAAGCAAGAGAGTGGTAAAGAGTGAGAATCTTATGCTCAGTTCATCAGTCAAAAGTAGCTGAGCAGCGGCTTAGTTCCCATAGGTTTATGCGAATAACAAGCAGAGTTTTGAACACAACAATTATAAACCTACCTGAGGTACTTTCGGCAGCACGTGACAAAACCAAATTCTTTACAAAGGACTTTGCAGGAAATTATACCCTTTGCGATTAGAGCCGCATACCCACTATTTCCTTCTGTGATTGAAAACATGTTATGCGGCCTGTAAATTTATGTGTTATGCTGCCAATCTTAACAAAATACCTTGATTTCAGCAAAGTAACTGTCTTTGATGGCATTCCAATCATGTTACAAAAAATGCTTCAACATGAACTAGCTCCAATACTGAAAAAAAAACTGTTTAAACGTTGGCTTAAGGAGTAATGCTTCCAGATACCTTTTGAAAATCTCATATCTATAAAAAAATCTGGAGATCGGTTTTATGAGTCTCAGTACAGACTTATCAGCCTCTTGCACATCATAAGTAGCTTGAATCTGTTAAATAAAGAAGTGGCCAACCACCTCGTCAAAAATAACTTCATGACATAAAATATGGTTTCAGTTTTGCTAGATCTACAGATGGTATGCTAGAAGTAATATTACACAGTTTTAGTGTATCGCTTGACGAGGATTTCGTTTCTAAATCACTTGCGTTTGACATATTAAAAGTATTTGATAGGATAGGGCACGAATTTCTACTTTACAATATTTCTGCTTAAAAACTAAAAATAAAAAATACGTCTGACACAAATTAATAGACACCCCCTCGTGGATTTTCGAGCATGCTCTTTGTAAGATGAAGAAAGTTTTATCCGTGAACTACCCATTACATAACAGCAATAAATGTGTACCGATGACCGACTTATAAGCTTGTACACGGCCGGATTTTCGCAATTTTTTTCCCATGTATCGAAATTATATTTTCTGTCTGATAGATTTATAAGAGAAGTCGTCGAAGGCCCAGAGTCAAAATCTCATATCAATGCTGGCATCAGGGTTTTATCCTGTGCCTAACTCTCTTCAAGATATTCATGAATGATTTCCCGAATCACCTTCTTAGATCTTTTGTAAACGTGTATGCAGACAACACTACCATCTATGGCAACACTTAAAAGGCAGACAATGACAAAGATCTTTTTGCTACTCTCTCTTCTTATCTTGAAAACGTGGTACAATGGTTAAAACGATAGCTGGTAAATTTTAATTCATCTAACACCAAGTTTCTTTCATTCTATCATGAACACCCTGACCTGCATCTCGCCCCTTATTGTAAATTAATAACTCGTATTTGAGAGGCACAGAGTTTTAACAAACTTTTGCGACTGATCTTCATTCCTGATCTGAAATGGAAAGACACATCTAATTCCTTGCTAAGATCACCAAAATAATAGTTAGATTATTTAACTATTTTAACTGTGGATGCAATTCTATACATGTATGGGAGCCAAGTGCGCGCTAAGATTAAGCACTGTTGCCATATCTGGACAGGAAATGCTCAGAGCAGTCTATTCTGCCTTATTACCACTCAAAATCGCCTTTAAAACCTAGTAAGCCATGTTGTTTTCTCTTCCCTGCAACCCCTTTCCCATTGAAGAGACTTTGAAAGCCTATCGTTATTATCAATGTATATGTTCGTGTCAGCTTCAATTTTTTGCCCCCCCCATGTCATATGTTCATAAAAACACACGTCTCGCTACAACTACTACCAACATTTTAGCCCAGTTTCTATTTGCGCCTCAATCAAGACACATATTACATGAACAAAGCTTCTTTTCTTAAAACTGCTCGACTTTGGATCATAGTTCCGTTTGGCTACTTTCCGATTGACAGAACTGTAATCGTCTTCAAGTCTAATAGAAACAAGTTATTGCTGAACTGGACCCTCGAATATACAAATTACACCCAATTTACACCATTAATAGTTAATACGCTGTTGTCCTTGCGACCACCGTGCATTCAATAACTCTTATCATGGACTGGAGTTTTTGGAAAAAGTATAATAAACTGCTAATTATATGGTATTACATACAAATTTCAGTAAACGGAATGCGGTTAGCATGATGTAAAATAAAAAGTCCCTATCAGATTGCATTTTAAAGAACAAAATATGAAATCTGATAAGACTAGTTATTTTTTTTATATAGGCATCACCACTTATCAAGGTCAAAAGGCCAATCGAGGATTATGGGTAAAGAGTGCACAGTAGAAATTGGACAACATAGTAATCGTTAGTAATGGAGATTCGGTAAATTTGTTAAATTTTATGGAACCGCTCATCAAAAACTTGTTTACTTGAAGACAACCATATTGTAGTCAGCTGGAAAGCAGAAAAACGGAAGACAATTCCACAGACGTCAGTTCTAAGAAAGAAGCTTTGCTCATGGAATCTACGTTTAGATTTAGGCACAGATAAAGAGTGGGAGAAATTAGTGATAGTGATTTCTGCTAGATGGGTGTTTCTTGTGAAAGTTTGGCGGTGCATGAAAGTCCATGTGTTACGGTCCCTAAGCGTTACCGTAGAACCCTGTTGTTCTGATCAGTAGAAATGTTTATGAGCATCTCTATTTCTAATCTACTATAAAAGTCACTTTGTGTGTGTGAGTCCATTCCTCATAAGTTCCGAAACGACTGAGTCTATCTTTTACAAATTTCACACAAAGTTAATTCATATTTCTTGCACAGTTCTAAACTATTATGTCCAGAAATGCATCCGATAAATATTTACAAAATTTTTTTAAAATCGATTTTAAAAATCGTCTTTCTTTTTTCATAGATGAAAATATTTTACGTTACACCGATGTAATCTTGCCCGGTGTAAGATAACATATTCCCCTGTAAAATTCTTCTTTTTTATCTATAAGAGAACAATGACTATTTTAAGATCGTTAAACCAAAATATGATGTGATATTGTAAACAAAAACAGACAAAACTTGATAAATTACATTATCATATTTTTTTTTCATTTTTTGTTTAATTCTTTTATTTGCGAATTAGTCCACCGGGCAAATTATTCCTTGTAATCTCTATATAAATAAAATGAACTCATTTTTTCCCGTCTGATTTCGACCTTAATAGGATTAAAAATCAAGATATTTCATGCAAATATAATATGCACAAACGGCAGAACAATATCTGAGGTGTGTTATAGGCTTATTATTTCTCAAATTCCTCGATAATCTTAGATTTCTATACTTTTTCTGCTTAGAAGTCACGGCCAAAATCGGTTAAGATCAATGGAAGTGGTAAAATATTTTCTCTCTTATAAATTCCTCCTCCCCCTGCCGCCACTTAACACCGTTTTGGGATCGTTCACAAGGAACAGTTGAGAAGAGAACACCGGTTTGGCTTCGTAGTTCTTTCATGTGAAGTTATTTAAAATCACTAAACTAAGCTGCAGTGCTCTGTGGCGTAGTGGTTAGCGTGCTGGACAATTCACATTATATTTTCACGTTCGCGCCGACCTACCGTAGTCGTTTTTTTTTTTTTTTCCTAAACAACTGGAATGGACTTTTCTTGGTGGCCGAACTGTTAACGTTGCAGATGTTTTTTTTTTTCACACTTTATTTTCCTACTTTTACTCATGACTCCGGGTTATATCCTTCCTACTTACCTACCATAACATTTTTTAAAACTCCCCCCCCCCGTCCCGGAAACAAACACTCGGGCAACGCCGGGTACCCCCGCTAGTATATAATATTCCATGGAGGATTGATTATATAATGATAAACATGCATACATTTTTAAGCGTATTGTACGACCGGGCAACGCTGAACCTCCAGCTAATAACTAATACAAATCGAAAGTTAAAATACCAGTTATTGATTTAAAATTTAATTATTTCTACAGTAAAATATTACATCTAATCATTTATTTGTTTTATCTTTTACTCCTTTTTATCACTTCTGACATTACTCTTTGCCAATTTTAATTTTGTCCCGTAATGTTGATGCCTAACGTAAACAAGTTCTTGATGAGCCGTCTATATAAGTTAACAAATTTACCGAATTTCCACTACTAATGATTACTATATTGTCCAATTTCTACTGTACACTCTTTAATCCGTATCCTCGAATGGTCCCTTGGCCTTGATAATGTGGTGATGCCTGTGTAAAAAATGTCTAGTCAACGATATAAAAATACCAATTCAATATTATATTTGATGTTTACTAGTATCTTTATATCTTTATAAATTTATATCAGCGGTTTTTTTCCTTGACACAATAGTAATAACAGTTCATACAATTATACTATTTACTGTCAACTAAAATACACATTTCTTAGCTTATAATATATCATCTAAGCAAAGCTACGAATCGTAATTTCCCTAATATCATTTAAAATTCAGTTTTGTTTAATATATTTTGTGGTTTAATAATGTCAGTATACATTATAAACGAAGAATGCCGAATAACAACAGCATTACGGAACTATTCCTGGAAGTTCAAAGAAAGTGGGTACTGGCCGATAGGCGTGTTGATAATTCGAGAAAGCTGTACTGGTATGTATTTTTACGACTCGTGTAGATTATGAATGAATGAGAAATTATTTATCATAAATTTTAAACAAAACCACAATTTACTAAACTTTAAGTGCGAAGCAGGAAACTACTGTATATATATAAAATAAATAATAGCACAAACATAACAAAGCATAAAGCGCAGCAAAAAGCAAATATATGTATATACTACTACTACTACTACTACTACTACTAATAATAATAATAAGATGACTGGTCAGTATAGAAGATTGTGTCAAAAACAACAAAAAAGAATTACAGAAATACATAATGCTGAACACCGAAAGAATAATTACTGCAGCCAAAGATACGGAAGAAACAAACGAGACACAAAAAGAGACGAGGATTAAGATGAGTAAAAAATGGGAAGAGAAACAGCTACAGGACAATTCATAAAGATCATAAAGGAAAAGAATAAAGAAAACACTTGGAAATGGCTACACAAAGGAAACCTTAACAGGGAAACTAAATCACTAATAACAGCTGCACAAGATAACTCATTAGAACCAACCACATCAAAGCAAGCATCGATAAAACACAAGAAAACAGTAAATGTGACAAAGAGATGAAACAATAAACGACATAATAAGTAAATACTGCAAACTAGTTATATATATATATACATATATATATATATATATATATATATATATATATATATATACATATAACTTCAGTTACTTCAGGGATAATCGAAACCGACGTCAAAACTTATGAAGTATTCTTAGTAAAATTATTTATATATATAAAAAATAAATGACTTAAGTGTCATCACCTCTTATAGGCACCGAAACAGAACTTATGAAGAATTCTTGGTAAAATTATTTATGATAGGAAATGGAAGTACATAACAATTAAACGACTCAGGTGAAAGCGTGACACAGAAAGTAACACACACGCTATACATATATAAAATTTTTATTTCACTTTACAGACGTAAACTCCTTGACAAAGTCCGTCTGTACGAAAAGCGCTTTGGGTTTCGTTGTTTTTTTTATTTTCGTGATTTTTTTTCTTCTTCTCTTAATCGATTTTTTTTGTTTTATTACATTCCGAACTCTGTTCACTTTTTTCCCTCTGGTTATATTACACATCGTAGTTTTTTATCGACCGATGTATTATTTATTTATTCATTTTTTAACATTCGATTATGGTTCATTTATTTCTTATTATTTAAAATTTTGCTATTCGAATAAAGTTATGTATATATATATATATATATATATATATATATATATATATATATATATATATATATAATCCGTGAAAAGATGAGATTCAAGTTATATATATATATATATATATATATATATATATATATATATATATATATAATCCGTGCAAAGATGAGATTCAAACTCTGTTAACTTATTATAAATAATTGATGATATTTTTTTTTGTCTGGACTGACAACCAAAACGGTTATTGTCTGTTTTCCGCTCATGTGGAAATATTGCAGTCCTGTTTACACAATCTGTCAAATATCTTGTGGTTTTATTTGCTACGCATTTACAACTCAAGTTTTGACATTTTATAAAAATGCCAAGATGTTTTCATCCAGATTCCAATTTCATTTTATTGTTTTTATTTTGAAAGTTACTTTTCTTTCTGTTTTTCTCTTTTCTCCATCACATTGTCTTACTTCTGTCTTCCATTGACTCTCTTCAACTGTAAGGCAAGAAGACACTTAAGAAAAATTCTTCTTTGCACTGGAAAACATTAATGAGAGCGTAACACGAACACTGAAAATACTTTTCTACATTCATTTCAATATGAGAGACACATCGATGAAAACCACTATTCTGACAAGCATGTGTGGAAGCGCTCAAGAATTGTAGCCCAATGTGTAAGTCGGACCTACCTACGGCGAAAATGAGTTCGTCCAAAGATTATAAAAAGCCAATGACAGTTATTGCACTGGTAATGTAGCGTAGCGTAACATGTCGTGTTAAGTCATTGCGTGTCGAATTATAAGGTAATGTAGCGTCGTGTAACATGTCGTGTTAAGTCATTGCGTGTCGAATTATCGGAGTTGTTCGAATTCGAATTGACGGAATTGTTCGGGGTCGTGTTGTGTCGAATCGTCGAAGGTTTTCGGATTCGAATTGACAGTATTTTTTTGGATCGTGTCGTGTCGAATCAACAGAGGTGTTCGGGTTCGAATTGACCAAGTTGTTCAGTATTGTGTCGGGTCGCGTGAACGAAATTGTTAGGAACCGCGCTGCCACGTCTGATATTTTTATGTTCTCTCTTCCCTCGTGAAGCAACAAAAAGTGACGTGGTAATACGTGGCCTGTTTGTTCAACATAATACACTATGCATGTAATTTCTCTTTTCTTACTCTTCGTACTAATATGCATCCCTTAGAAGGGAGGAGATGATACAAGACCGCGCTAAATGTGGATTGTTGTCGTTAACCTCATTATTTGAATAATTTGATTAAATAAAAATTATAAATAGATATTCAAGTTCTTTTCGTATCTATTTAATTCTGTACTTCCCGTGTATCACACCAGCCTTGCTGTGTTATAATTTACTTTTATAATTTTCAAAATATAAACGTTCTGTCACAAAGACCTCTCATTTAGTTATCACAAACGTAAGAATTAACCTGTTTTAACGTAATAATAATAATAATAATAATAATAATAATAATAATAATGTGTCACTTACAATTTGTATCGTTATTTAACTTAATAAACTAATGAACTCTAGGTGATGTGGAATATTTATGCATTAACTGTATTGTGACATTGTTATTACTACAACATTTCGAGTGAAAATTTAATGCGTTAAATGTGCCCTGATTTTCTGTTATAATATCTAACAGTTTTTTTTTAATCATCGGCATTCAATAGTAATAAACCTCGATATAAAATACACAATTATCAATAATTCTAACACATTTATTGGAATCGTCTCGTTTTCAGTATGATTCTCTTTTTAGTTCAGAAATTAAGGTATTTGAGATATCACTTCGGTATGTTTGTAGCCAGTTTTAGATTACACACCTTAATGACGAAACGATCACTAAAGTATCCCCACACATGAATGAATGGCGATAAAATAAAGGTTGCTGGACATTTATAACTTGAACTTAATGAACAAGTCGCACATTAAGTGCAGTAACACATACAATTGGATTGGATAATGCACTATGCTATAAATGTATTTATTTACTGTTTGTTCTAGTTCAAACCTTTCTAAACCTCGATCAATACCAGATGTGTAAATTCCGTGTACCGTCTTAAAATAATTAAATACGTGAAAAGTTGCCGCATCCAGCCTACATTCCAGACGTTGTACAATCTGTCGGTTCCCATCAAAGTTGAATTTTCTTAAAACATTGTTGATTTAAAATATCGTTTGATCCGGAGAAGCCTATCAAAATTCATTAGTTTTGAAACATGTAGGTCTTATCTTGCCGTCATTTGTAACTTGTTTACATGACAATCTGAATTTTATAAGTAAAACGACAATAAAAATATTGCCATGTTTACAATTATTTTTAACGGTTTTGTATGCGATTTATTTATTACATTTTGTTTTTACTTTGAATTAATATTTATTTTCAACTTTAATAAATATTAAAATATTCATAATAAAAAAGTTCAATGAGTGTTTATTAGATATATATGCAGGAAAAAATATAAAGAAAGTTTTATTTATATGCATACATTATCAACCAAAATGCTTTTAAAATCTGCTAGAAATTTAATTTATGGACATACCGATTTAGTTATATTTTTAAAAATGGACGAAGAAATAATTTCAATTGGTGTGAATAATTCAATTTTCTTTTCAAAAGACTTTGTATCGTAAATAACCAAGCCAGCATACGTACACATATTGGTGAGCGTGACGTTACGAAATTTAATTCCTATTGCATGAAATCGAAAGCGAGAGCTGGAGGAAAAAGGAAAAGACGCGTGGCGATTTGAAAGATTAGCTCGACACGCACTCGAGTTTTTTTCTCCTACTATGGAAAGCAAGCACGTCCACCCGTGACTACTACATTGAAAGCGAGCCCGTCTACCCGTGAGTTGTGGAGAGAATTACGGCAACACCTCAGCCATTTAAGTTAAAAAAAAGTATTACTGTCTGATAAGAAAGAGCAACAGCATCGAGAATACTTGTGTTGAAAATATATGTCGGTTATTAGTGTGTAAAACGATCGAAGATGAATAAATTAGCCTTCACCGAAAAAAGTTCGATCGAAGTTTTATTAGTTTGCGACTATCTCTACATACAACATATAAGGGTATTTTGTAAGTAATAAAAATGTTACACCATTTCGTATAACAATCATTTTCTTTTCAATTCTTATGAACCAAGAATTATGATTGAACTTGCTGATCACGGCCATTGACGTGAATCAAATTTGAGGTCGCTTCCGGTTTCATAAAATCATGAATCGATTAGGAAAAAATCGTTTTCTTTTAATGACTATAAAACGATTCTAACAACGATTTAAATCTGAAAATCCGTTGGTTTATGGCCATTATCGATTTCAATCAATTTAAATCTGATTCTTGGTCAACATCATTATCGACTTAAATCAATTATTCTGCTTACTCGAATATTATTATAATTGAACTATTATATTTTTGAATTAATTCTCTCTGTTAAACTGATTTGTTATGGTTCTCTCCTACTTACTTCTATCTTTCTTCTAAAATGAACGACACGTGGAATTCTGCCCAACTCTAAACTACATACTACCTATGCAAAAAAATCACCTTTTATTAAGTCTTTAGTAGGCGTGACCGTTTCCAAATGAGTACGGGCCTTGCTTTGAGTCTACTGCCTTAAACGTCATGACACTTGGTCACGCATTGTTTACACTCACCCCCGGATCCCTGATCACAGCACGTCCTGATAATCTTCTGAGTCCTGGGGGTTTCCAGTTCGTGCTGTCTGCCCGCCAGGCAGTGAGATATATTCAGTGTAATCTGAAATTACATCATCTGCTCTGCCAGATAGGGCGACAACACTCCGTTGTCAAATGCTCTTCACATGAAGCGAAACGCTGTCCACAGTAACGCAGTCTGTGTTATTAAGCAGTCTATACGGTGAGCCAAACTAGATTAATATTGATTTAAGATGTTGAATTGCGTTTCTGAAGTCTTGCTGCGACAAATGTTGAATTGCGTTTCTGAAGTCTTGCTGCGACAAATGTCGCTAAACGGTCAGACGTGCTGAACTGCACTCAGTGACCCCCAGGAAGTGCTTGCTGTTATATTGCGTTATATCCCTTCAGCCTTTGCCACGTATTTTTTTAACGCTAGCACCCATTTTGTCCAATGAACTGGGCTTAATCAATCGTCTGACCTTTTTCACATGCTCTAGTAACTGACTACACATAAGCTGTGGTAATCGTAAGGTCAAGTACGTACGCGAATAATCTCCGACGTGTGCTTCGTCGCATGGGTTGTTATCAGATTTCTGAATTTCGTGCCGTCTGTCAAACTGGAAGTGTGATATGCGAAGGATTATCTGAAATCTAAGCATGTGCTCCCAAAGACAAAATGGTGTTTGCTCGGAGTCCTGAGGTTTCTCCAGTTCGTGCTGTCTGCCTGCCATGCAGTGAGATATACTTAGTGTAATCTGAAATTGCATCATCTGTTCCGCCAGAAAAGACGGTAACACTCCAGTGTCAAACGTCTTTCATATGAAGCGGGACGCGTCGACAATAACGCAGTCTTTGTTAGCTTCAGAGTTATCAGTTATGTTGCCCATCGTCTCCAGTAGGATAAATACGCGTTACGTCGGATGTCCACAACTCTTATGTACTACATGATCTGACTAATCATTTCATCAATCCTCGCGACGCGGATCATAAGTACAGGTTCAGTCGAAGATTTCACTTTCTATAGCTACCTTTGTAAAACCAGGGCCATGAGGTTCGCCAAGTATTTGCTCAACGAAGTCAGAGTAACGTAATAGAAAATCTATACTCTTCCCTCAGTGACTTTATCGTTTTCAGTCGTCCTCAGATCCACATTTTGTTGGTTGCGAACTCTGATTTTTCACCTGTGTGTATCTATGAGCCAGTGATACACGATTACGGAGTCTGTTTTCAAGTGTATGGATTTCCATTTCCATTCTAACGCCAGATTGATGCTCTTCAGTGTCGTATCGAATTCAACCATAAATACTTGTGTTGAGATTTTTATTTTAGTCTCATCTAAAATGAACGACACGCTGGACTCTGTCCGACTCCAATAAAAATACGGCCCACGGATAAAAAGTCACTCTTTTTAAAACCTTTGAGGATTGCACGTAGACAAATGACCCTGCAATGAGTCTAGTAACGCGAGCTCATTACCGTTTCTGCCTCGCTCGTCATGACGTTCGTCTCGTCATATATTGTGTACCTCTTATTATTATCATTTCTTAAGGCCTTGTTGAATATTCAATATAGCGTAAAAAATTGTCAATAGTATTTACAAATCTCTCATCGTTCCAACTATATTTAGCATAAATTAAATTAAAGATTTTCCCCAAGTTTCGGTAATAAATGTACAACAATATTTGTTTTATACCAGTTAAATTACATGCCTTGATACTCATAAATAGGAAGTGTGAGCTTGAATAGTTTCAAAATAAATTAGAATATTAGACTTCAAAATTATGTCCATGTAAATTTATTAATAATCTAAAAACCAGACATTTTTTTCGATGCAAATTTAAAATGATTTGATACATAAAATAGTCTAAGTACGCACACGTTCACACTCATATACATAAAATAAAATTGATATAAACATATATGTACATTTACAAGTATATATATATATATGTATATGCATATGTATATGATATGTATATATATATATATATATATATATATATATATATATATATATATATATATATATATATATATATGATGATTTCAACGTCTTGTCAGAGAAATGTCCATGAGCCCATATGCCCGAGGGAGTATCTATACAAAGATGATGTTACAGCGTCTTAGCTTTGTACGACAGCTAAATCTCTCTCTCTCTCTCTCTATCTATCTCTCTCTCTCTCTCTCGGTTCAAAATGTTGAGATCCAGCAACAAGCAAGAGCAAGATAGCCAGCAACAGATTAAACTGCAGACCAGCTTAATGCGGGTACTGGTATCCTGCTTTATGGTTTTTTAAAATCAGAGATTTGCTTCTCCTAGAAAGATTGCCTTCACCACGGCTTATGGGAGCCCTCTCCACCCCAACACGTACATACACACACACACACACACACACACACACACACACACACAAATATTCACGGTGCTAGTTGGTTGTTGACCCCGAAATAGGGTTTATTCGCCCTTTGAACACACACACACACACACACACACACACACACACACATATATATATATATATATATATATATATATATATATACATACATACATACGTTTGGACCTATATATTGTATCAAATCTATAGCATGATTTAAACAGTAAAAAATATAACCTGTGTGCAAGAAAATACATCCGAAAGTAATACTGGTTGCGCTCTAGGCTTATTATTTACCGTTTGAGCTATTTGAAGAGAGATTAGAAATAGTTAAAAATGAACCGAATTTCACCGACTTACATAGAAATGTATTTTTGCGTATGCATAAAAAGATTCATTTGAACTGACTTACGCCTGCTAAGTACTAATTCAATTTATCCTCTTTAGCAACTATTTTTACTGGCATATATATATATATATATATATATATATATATATATATATATATATATATATATATATATATATATATATATATATATATACACTTTTACCCACCTCACATACCTATGCGAATTTGCGTAGCAGATCTGATGCACTTTAAAAATTAGACATAGACAGACACACGGACATATATACATAGGGAGTTATATACATATATACCATGATGAGTACCCAGCGTTGCCTGGGTTAACATGAAGTTCCGTTTGGAACACATCTGTTATACTAATCATTTTCATTATATGCAACGTGGATACCTCCCACAACAATTTTTAAAATAAAAGTGCGGATAAAAACATATAAATGTAATCGCCCCCAAAAAGAAGAAGTACCTGATACCCTCTCCACCAGATATTTCGGCAAAAGGGTTAGGAGCTATTCTCCGGATATTGAGCACTGGAAAGAAAACTCCCCCTAAAAAAATAAATAATTAAAAATAAATCATTGCAGTTTTTGCTAAAAAAAAAAAATCAAATTACAGCGAACCTGGAACGCGAATGAAGAGGAAAAAGGTAACTGTCCTAAGAAATGTCACGATTGTGTGAACCTAAAAAAATAACGTTTATAAACATTAATGCGTGCGTTTGCTTTTTTTGTGAGAGAACTTTTTTTTCGCTGGCTTTTTTATGTAAATAAACACATTTTTGATTTGCTTATTTTGAGGAGGGACTTTTATGATTTTCTTTTTTAGGGGGGGGGAGACTTTTTGTTTTTTTAAAGTGTGAGCTTTGAATTCAAACTCAAGTTTGAATTCGAAGTAGTCAAAACCCTGTAGTGATTTTTTACGTGACCCAGCGTCGTTTAACCACCAAGAAAAACGAATATCTACCAAAAATTAATTCCATAGACAATTAAATAAAATTCTTTGTCATTTTATGTTTCTAATGTAATCCTCCCCACCCCATTTGAATTTGTCATATTTTGGGGTTTGTTTTGTTTATGAAATTATTATGTAAAAGTACAGAATGATCTCATAAAAATTAATTAAATTTATCGCTATTTTATGTTTGTAAATTAAATTCACGCCCCCTAAAGACACATGTATTTGTAATATTTTCCCACCCTCAATCGCCAAACTGGAAAAATGCTAGCGGTGACATGTCTCGTTGAACGCTTGGTGGCCAAAAAGTGGTGTTCATTTTACATTGAATTTATATAGAAAACTGATCCCTACTCTAAAATGGTAATATGTTTTCAAAATTTCTTTTTTCATATTATTTATAAAGGCTGTTTAAACGTATCAGGCCCCCCAAAGTAGATCTTCATTTTTTTCAGGAGTTAAACGACGCTGGGTCACGTAAAAAAATAGTTTCTTTTAATTTGAAAGTTAAGTTTGTAATCGATGAGATTAACGTGAGAAAAAATTTTAAATTGTGGAATTTAGGGGCAGACGATCTTCATTATTTTAGGTGGTACACGACGCTAAGTCAGATCGTAAAAATTTATCGATTTCTGTATAGCCATTTAAAGACTAATAAAAACAAACAAATGAAATCTTTTCAGTTTTTCTTAGGTTTTTTGTTTTGTTTGAAAAAAAAAATAAAACCAAATATTTTTCTATCAACACGGAATTATTTTTCCAGCTAGAACTTATTAAGATTACCAAACTATTTTATTTCGTGAGAGTTTTTATGTTAAGAAGTTTCTATGGGCAAATAACTCTAAAGAAAGATTTATAAAAAGTCGATGTTTGAAATAATAATTTCAAATCAATTAAATTAAATATATTATCAATATAATTGTTGTTTATAGTTTATTAAATAACAATTTTAAATAAAACACGTAAAACAATTTTCTTGATGATACCCCCATTAAGTTAAATCGATTTTTCTTAATGTAATATGCAAATGCGGTAACCAGATAATTGTATATTTTGCAAGAATCATAATATGTATAGAAATAAATGAAAGATTAAACTAAAAAACGTTTTGTATATATTAATCAAATTGTGAACAAACAAGCAAACAAACAGACAGAAACACGAATATATATATATATATATATAAAGAGAGACAGACATATTTTTTATATTTGTATATATACTATATATGATATATATATATATATATATATATATATATATATAGGTATAAAGGATACTTTAAAGACATATATTATATAAATATAAAATCTATATCTTAGACTTTTAAAGATAAGGGAGATTTCAATATGTTCCTTGTGTTTTGTATTTTATTAAAATCAATCAAGTGTATTGTTAAGCAAACTGCACTTCGAAGTAAAAAAATTCGGAGTTAGATTCCACAAACTGCTGTCAAAATTCTCTACTCAAAAGTCGACACACTACTGCCAAAAACTCGCTCCAAAACTCGAAGCTCTGCTGTTACAACTAACAGCGCCAAAACGCAGTGTTGTCAGAACTCTTAACTTCAAAACATAATGAGCTACTAATAACATTTTCCACCCCAACATCCAAATTAAAACTCAATCTTATTTCTGAAAAATCAAGTTTTTATTTTGAACCGGGATCAACTCATTGCATATTAGTTGACAATATCGCAAACATATAAAGAAAAAAAAAAGCGACCATAGTTTTTCTTCATTCTTTCTATCTGCACAGAACCCTACATGCTGCACAAAGCAGGTTTGTACTAATTTTAAAGAGCTGTATCACAGAAGGGTAACTCATTTTGCTTTTAATAGAATGTTAGACTCGAAATATTTGATGAATAATTAATTACTGTAAAACATTTAATTTTTCATTTTATCATTAATTTTATTTTGATTTTATATTCACGTAATCTAATTCATATAAATTACTATGTCTGCCTGACTGCTTGTCTCTCTGTCTCCAGGTTTTCAAACTGTATCTATTCCTAAACTAAAAGTCGTAGAGCGGGGCTAGAGGCCCTAAATGATTGGATTTTTTATAAACCGTTTTTTATGAATCTATAGATGGTTATAATTGTTTTAAAGGGGTCAAAATAGAGTTAAAACGACAAGACCGTTAGACATTTTGTACATTCATCTTAGTTTATTTTTAATCAGTGCATGTGCGTATAATGTTAGTGCAGCGGTAACATCGCCAGCATTGTACGTTAGTTTTTCTTTCGATTTCAATGATAGTACCTAAGTCATTTTTTAATACACAATTACCATCCCTCTTTTTTAATACACAATTACCATCCCTCTTGAAATAAAATAAAAAAAATAAAAAATAAATGAACAAATAAACAAACAAAAAATAAAAATAAATATGAAACCCCAGAAGTTATCAAACTCCTCATGCGTACATATATATAAATACACGTATAAATACCCACACTTTGATACACCTGTGCATATATACACACATATACACATACATAGACATATAATGCTCCCATACAATTATAACATGTTTATATTTATATTTACATACGCAGTTATATCAATGCACGGAGCCTTAAACACAGATATCCATGTACACACCTGGATACCATATATTATGACTGTTATTATTTCAACACTAATATTAATCCCACTAACAATCCTAATAATAATTATTCTTATAATATTGACAATATTTATGACACCACCAATATCAATAACAACAACAATAATAAGACTGTCGATTGGGAACTTTAAAATCTGTGGGCCCCAACCGGATACACGTCTCAATAAAATGCATATATATATATATATATATATATATATATAAATAAATAAATAAATAAATACATACACACATATACACACATACATACATATATATACATATACATATACATGCACACGCATACCAGCATACACACAATATATACACACAGTCAGACTATCCGCAGGCGTAGACACACATCCTAATCCATATGTGCCCCCAAATCTCCACAGATGTATACGAGACACATATGCCTATAGATATCAATATAGAGTCACGTATATACCTATATATATATACACACATGGACACACAGGTACCCGATCACTCACAACACATAAAAACACAGAAATACATGCACAAATATAAAAACCTTTTTTAATAATAAAATGACTTTTTACTTCAGTAGTGTGGTAACCCCTTTATATATGAAACAGCGTATTATTATAGTTTACACGGGCGTATATATACATACATAACCCCCACCCATGTTACATTCTAACTTTGTAAACGAAATAAGAAAATGTTTGTATAAATGAATTTAATATATATATATATATATATATATATATATATATATATACGTTTGTGTATATATGTGTGTGTATGTATATGTATGTATATATACATATGTATGTATGTATATATATATAAATAAACTAACATAAAAAATAAATAAACTAAAATAAAATAAAAACACATTTGACCTAGGTTTAAAATAGGTCAGGACGCTCCCTACTAAAATAGCAAAAACAAAGGAACGGGTCAACTGGGCCTTTGTCCTGTAAGTGCCTGCTCATTGGCTGATCTAGAAGGGTGCGGTAGAAACTAGAGAGCTGATTGGCTAACTATAAACTCAATAGAAGGCGCGTATATGAACACGAGAGACAACCTAAAAATCCCAGCATAAGCCTGATGAATCCTAGCGTGGATGAAACGCGGACTATTGTGTAGTTTAATCGCCATATATATATTTTCTAACTTACTAACTAGCTCTACCTACATATTTAGCACTGTTGAGGTAAATACTTTAAGTTTACGCATAAATATATACTTTCGTATATAAATTTATGTGGTTAAATGAAGTAGTCATATATATATATATGTATATATATATATGTATATATATATATATAATACCTGTAATAAAGCCTTTTAGTGAATTGAGTCTGAAAAGGTACCTAACAAAAACTTCATAAGATGATTAATATAAATAACTTCAGTATATTTTCCAAAGTAACCATACAGAAATTACCATTTAATACATAATTACATAATTACATACAAATAACGTTCCTCTCACTACTTAATTGTAAAGTCCACATTATTATTATTATTATTATTATTATTATTATTATTATTATTATTATTAATATTATTACTATTACTATTATTATTATTATTTTTTAGATTTTCGAAGAATCTAAAAATAATAAGAAAAGACAAAGAAAAACGAAAAGCGGTTCCTGCCTCTCTCCCTATTTCTTCCAGTTTTTACTTGCCGATTAATCTAGAAAGTTAAGGAAACTTTTACTACTTATAATACAAGCATTGCGTATGTATTTATGACAATCATGTATCACTGACATTCCGTATTTATTACGCTGTTTCTCATTTTCTGTAACCGATCTTTCTAAGAAAGATGCTAGAATAACAGTCTTGTTAATGGACAAGTTGGTGTGAGCGATATTTACGTGCGAATTGAGTAATTCTCCATTTTCTATAATTTGCTGCCACGTCACATGCTGGTTGGACATAATCAGCCTGATAGTCTAGAGTAACTTTCTTAGAACTTTGTTTTTTTAGCGAATGAATCGTATCGAGGCTGCTTTATTACCATTTGGTAAAACGGTATCCTGATAATGACGTACTTCCTGGCTGGATAACTTAATGCCATGTTACTGGGAGCTGCTACGACATTTCTTTTTCAGTGTTCAACGAGGAACATATCCATCGATTTACTTCGTGTTCTGTTGCTAACTCTTCTGCAATAAACCTTTCATTCAAATGTTAAATTCGACAAACTGATGTCAAATCTCAACTCCAAATATTGATGCTCTACTGCCAAAATTCAACTCACAATCCAAACACTCTGTTGTCAAAACTCAACTCTAGAACACGATGCACTGCTGACAACCCTTGCTACTTTGATATCTAAACCCGAAATAAATCCAGACTTGTTAAATCCAACCGGAAGCGTCACATTTGCATGCTAGACATTACAACAATACAAATTTACGAGAAAAGGCGGCCATTTTTCTTTTTCTTCCTTTCATCGACACCGATGAGAATACCAAGGATGAGAATAATAGTCCAATTAGCAACATAGCACAAACATTATTTTGCCTTTCATAGCATTTAGACCACATCATTATTAGTCACAAAACTATACTTGAATGTAAACTCTGTTCCGTCTGCCTGCTTCCCACCTGACTACAACTTGGATGTCTTCAAGTCCAACGTTAACAAATTCTTAATGAACCGCCTCTTAAGTAAACACTTCATCAAATCTCCACACTAACGTAATGTATTTGCAATAGCCCTTACCCCTGAGTGGCTTCCGGACCTTGATAAGTGGGGACCACTGTGTAAAAAAAAATAAAATAAAAAAATAACCACAATTTCAAATGTATGATCGCTACTATTAAGTTTCCTTTCCTTACATTACGAGTCTACGTCTTAATCTTTAGAGATTGCAATCTATTTAAAAGACCTAAAACCTGATATGCTCTTCCTGAGTGAAAATGTTTATCTCTGCAAACATTTTTTTTTCATTCAGAATAGTTTAAGGCACAGAACTAAACATTAGTGTAAATCATAATTTCCAATATATTATCACTAAAATCAGGTTTACTTTTCTTACATAAGAAATCTCCAGGTTATATCTCACTACTGATGCAATTCTCTACCTCTAGCCAAGTACCTCCTAGGAGGGTGTACTGTTGCCACATCTTTGCAGAAGCTACCCAAAGACTTTATCATGCCTTGACAGAGTTCAAAACAGACTATGTCATCTATTATGCGACGATCTTTTCTTTCTCTCCAACGTCTTTCCCCCAGAAGAGACGTAACGAGTCTGTCCGTGCTCTATCGCTTTTTTCAATGCAAGTGTTCGGATGAGCTCCAACCTATGGTACTCCTCGCCAATGTTTCATAAAAACACTCGTCTAGCCAAAATCACTATGAATAAATCCCCCCTCTCTGTCGGTGCCTAAACCTAAATATGGATTCTATGAACAAAGCTTCTTTCCTTAGAACTGCACGTCTGTGGAAGTCTGTTCCCCTGGTCTGCTTTCCAGCTGACTACAATATCGTTATCTTCAAGTCTAACGTAAATAAGTTCTTATTGAACCGTCTTCGTAAATAATCTAATTATATCAAATAACCAATACAAACGATTATTACGTAACTGTCCCAATGACTACAATACACACATTTACCCTAATCCTCAAGTGGCCTCCGGGCCTTGATATGTAGTAACCATTTTGTTAAAGAAAACAAAAAAGCCTCAACTTTAGAAATTGAAATCTATTTATAGAACATAAAACTTGACATGTTCTACCTGTGAAAACTGGTATTGGCCCATCCGTTGTCCATAACCAGAAGCTATTCAAATATGACATTTAAATCCGACCGCAATCGCCAATGTCACGAAGTCTACGCTTTCGATAGGTACGATTTTTTCCATGTGCGACACACACTGCGGACGAAGACTTTGATTCTCTATATATGTTTCCTGTTACACTTACTAGTACACGGCTTTTATCTTTGTACTTCTCTATCGCGCCATCCCTTCTGTACTTATTGGTATTTCTTAGAAAATTGACAAGATTCTCTCTGTCAATCCTTTTTCTAACATAAGAATCTGTGGTGACTTTACTATTCACTAAGTTGAGTAACTAGTCAACTCAAACAAGGCTGGCATACTCACATAGTTGACAGGACAAAACGTGTTCAAGATATTATTAAACATTTCGCAAGTTTTTTGATGACTTGCTATGAACATTGCAAACCTAATGTAGTTTCCTCAGCCTTATAATCACTCAGTTGTCGCATCCAGATTAAACCAAAGTTCAGCAAATTGTAAGATGTGCCTTTCCATAGCACAGTGTATCGATATACTAGAAGCGATTTTAAGCACCTTTATTTCCTTCATAGAAGATATCTCTTTTAAATTATTCTTCAATGTGTCCTACTACGCGTCAAATACACACGAGTGGTTTCCTGTTGGTATTGAAGGGTTTATACCCTTAAACTCATATTAACAAAGTTCGAAACGACAGCTTCAGTTTAAATTTACTCACGCCATGTTCAACAGAAACCAGTATCAGAAACTACTTTTCAACGAAATATATGCTTGAAATTATGGCGTCATGTAAAACTGCGCAGAATCACTGCATGAGCGTTACAAAAAACGATAAACAACTTCACGCTCAACCCTTTACTTGTAGTATGATCGATAAAGACTTGGTTCCCATGCGTTTTTGAGAATGAGAAATATAATCCCATATCTTATCATTTTTCTCTGAATAAGATGTAATCTCCTCAGCATCTAAAAATGCCAGAATTCTCGCAAAGAACTTTACAAAAGATTGTATCCTTTGCGATCATATCTACTTATCCTCACAATGATGTCTTATAACTAAACACTTTAAGCAATTTCTAAATAACCTTATGAGATGTCGCCAAATTTATCAGCAAGTTTGATGCTAACAAACTACTAGGCTCCAAACCATTAATGTCATAGTACTTAAGAAACTGTAACTCGAAATATTATCTACTTTTGTAACGCTGTTTAATCATATCGGTCCTTTGGCTTACTTTGCATATCAATCGGTATTCTCTCCATCATGAGTAAGTTATAAGGTAGTCAATCGTCTCCACAAAAACCATCGTGTTACTAAAGGGCGGCAGATTATATATATATATATATATATATATATATATGCATATATATATACATATATATATGTTTCATTAAATGGCACAGATAACTCTTGCTTGTTTTTCTTGTACTCCTCCTTTTCTCGAGAAAATTTCCCATAACCGCGAACGTTTTCGACCTCCATTGGTCATCATAAGGCGAGTAGTAAAAAAATAAAAAAATGAAATTGAAAAATGAAAGTAGCGAGATGAAATGAAAAGACGATTAAAAGATGATTAAAATCGCTTAAAATCATTAAAATACTCAAAAGCACTTGAGCGTGCCCTCCGTTTCCTTTTGAGTCTGGTTAATTGTTGGTTTATTAATGTGGATTAACCATGCCTCAAAGATCGGGAGGCGCACCTCGCAATATGAGACAGTTAAAATGGCCGTGTTACTTATTAATATGTCTCTAAACTCATTTTTAGGGGTGTGGTGTGCTATGAGGTGCTGATAGATTGAACTATTCGGGGAAGACAGGTGACATGTTAAATGACGGGAGATACTGGTTCGAGTCATGCCAATGTACGAATTATTTTTGGAGACGCATTCTCCTATGGGACATTTAAAGATGTACACGGCATTTCTAGTTTTCAGCATACTGCCATCTGATGTAGGGTTATTTTTTATTAGTAATTGGCTTGTTTTAAATTTTTTGTAATAAATAATAAATCTTATTTTAGAGTTTTTTTTCTGTGATTACGACATGTTTGTGTACAATATCTTTTATTATTTTTTCGTCTAATTTGTAATTCCCATGCATCTGGTTACAATAATATATGTCAATGTTATTATCGCTGCTACCGTGATTATTATTATTATTATTATTATTAATGGTAGTTAAAAAGTGTCTAATCTGCTGGTCAACTATGTAGTTTGGGAAGCTGTTATTAATTAAAGTTTGTTTTACGGTCGAAAGTGATTTATAGACTATTTCGTTAGTGGAGGAATTACGTTTAGTTCTGTAGATGAGATTTTTTACGATACCTATTTTGTATCTATGAGGGCATTCGCTTTAGTAATTAAGAAGACATGATTCCTTACTAGTAGGTTTTTTGTATGGGTGACTAGTAAATTTATCGGTGTCGACTTTTGTTTCTATATCGAGGAAGGGGATACTATTGTTTATATTTGTTTCGTGTGTGAAAAAATATATATGCATATATATGTATATATATGCATGTATATATATATATATATATATATATATATATATATATATATATAACTATCTGCCGCCCTGAAATCGACACACACACATATAATATATATATATATATATATATATATATATATATATATATTGTTTTAACAAAACCCAAGACATCAAATAATGGGTTGATAGCAACAATTAGTGTATTTCATCGTTAGTTACAATTGTTTCAAGACTATTCGGACAAATTCAAACATTATGTCTTCATGATGTCTTAGTTTTGTTAAAACAATATACGGATGCTCAATTTTGAAATGTGATAATTTTGTAGCTTACAGTTTAAGTCATCCTTTTTTGGCTTAAAATTTGCTGGTATATGAACGATTACTGAATTATACAAACCCAGTAAAATGCTGAATACTACAAATAAGAATATATATATATATATATATATATATATATATATATATATATAGCAAAGACATAAAAAGTGTGGTCCTACTACCGCTCTATTAGATATAACACTGCTGCTGCAATTCTCTACCTATATAAAAGCCAGGCACGTCCAACGACAGAGTACTGTTTCCACATCTGGACAGCAGCTGCTAGAAGGATCTTATAATGTTTTGACAAAGTTAAAAATAGACGAAAGTAGCCCAATGGTGAATGCCCTTTTTACTTTCCTGCTACCTCTTTCCAACAGAGGAGATTTTGCGGGCCTGTATCTGCTTTTTCGTTATTTTCATGGCAAATGCCCGTTCGAGGTTCAGTCTATGATCCTCCCTTACCAAACTTATCATGAAAAACACTCGTTTAACTTAAACCACTATCAGTAATTTCCCCCTTCTTTACCTGTGCCTAAGCTTAAATGTAACTTCCATGATCAAAGCTTCTTTCTTATAACTGCACGCCTGTGGAACTCTTTTCGTTTTGTCTCCTCCACTACTGACTACAATTTAGTCGTTATCAAGTTCAATGTAAACAAATTCTTGTTGAACCGTCCCCTTAAGTAATCCAATTCACCAAATTTTCACTACTAACGATTACTACAATATTATCCCATTAACTACTGTACACTTATTAACCCTTATCCTCGACTGGGTTCCTGGCCTTGATAAGTGATTATTCCTATGTAAAAAAAGACCATCGATATGTTTGAAAAACGTTTACTCCACTATCCTCTTTACACTCAAATATTTCCGCATCGATATGTATAAAAAAAGTAGGGATTATCGGGCAAAATCTGACGCTTGCAGCATCAATGTATCAGGATCCATTCTGAACACAATGCTCTTCATGATCTTCCAACTCCCATTCGGAGATCACACGTTAACATCAATACAGAATATACTGTATATATACACACATGATCAAGATGTTTCTAACTCTCTCTCTCTCTCTCTCTCCGCACTTTTATTTATGGCTAGATCATTGGAACATTTCTAAAATCGAGTTTCTCTTTTTTCACTACCAACCTTCGGATTTTCACTACTTCCCAGTCGAAATGACTGGCACTCTTTGTGAAAGTTGTCTCTTTTTATAATCATCTTGATGTCTTTCAACCCAGACATGAAATAGAAGATTTACATAAAATTTATTCTTATGAAAATTACTTAGATCATCCGACTGTCGCATAAAGCATATGACACCCGATTTAACATCCACCGTTATTAGAGCCAGATGCGTTTTAAGATATGCAATTGCTGTCATATACGAGGACCAGTCGTTCGATGCACTATTTCTTATTGTGACATAGCACAGAAACGCTTTTCCGCTCTTGTAGGGATCATATTTTATCGTATTTGCTGCTTTTATCATAGGGAAGTGTTGCTAGGGTCTCTCTTCAATATTATTGTTATAGATGACGATATTATTTTGGTGTAACTCTAATCTCTGTTTCTTTCAAAAAATAATTCACAGCACGAATTCGTATGGATACTATCACACCAAATAAGTTTCCTTTCCTTTTTTATATGCAAAACGTCTTTCCTAGTACATTCCATACGTGGACTAAAGTACTACAAACTTGCTTTTTAATCAACTACAACAAGTTCGTTTTCAAATCTATTGTTTACACATATATGCTAGATACACATAGATCTTAAAAATCAGCTCTTTTAAGAAATGTTCCTCCTATTCCACAAACTGTTTCCAACCTCCGCGTGACAGCGATCAAAGTAAAAGCAGAAACTTTTCTAACTTTGCCTTTTCGTGACCTGTAAGTAGCTTTCAAAGCGTTTTTATATCAATTAAAACTTCTGTATTCCTTACCCAAAGTACACGCCCCTCGAGCTTTTTAACGGTAGAAAAGTAATAAATTATCAATTCGTGTAACTTTATTCTTACAATTATATTGATATAAACTTAGTTTTAAATCAACATTTTCATATAATGTTTTTGTAAACAGTTCATCGTTGAACCTTGCACTGTCATTAGTGCAAAGTTTACGTATAATATTTTCATAATAATTTACGTCTTACTAAGGCCAATACATATTTGCTGATAAGGATAAAACGACGTTATAGTCTAAACGAAAAGTTATCACATAATAATAAATTTATATATTCATTCATATACAGTTGTCTCGCCATATAATAGCTCCTTAGTGAAGCTAGACGTGGAGAAAATTTTCACAATAAAATCCGGAATGTAATCTCTAGTTTATTTACTGCATTTCCTCTCAGCACAAGAAAAAATAATATTTGCATGTACATACAATGCTACCGATATATATATATATATATATATATATATATATATATATATATATATATATATATATATATATATATATATATATATTTAGATGTTTGTTTTGGTTTTAGCGATATGTTTTGAATGAATTCAATTATTTGCGAAAGTGCATTTTTACCTAAATGCGAATTGGGAATAATTTTCCCTTTTAACCAATTTGGTACCCCCACATGGGGAGCGGTATATATATATTTTTTTAAAATTAAAAATATATATATATATATATAATTATAAAACTCAAATGACCTTGTAACAGGTGTTGTAACCCAACATCCGGGTTACCTCTTCAGGTTGCGCATGCGTACATAAACATATAATCGACGCAATAATAAAACGTATTGTTTTACAGTGTACGTTTTCGGCGTCCCAATTGTATTTTTCGCGTTTAAATTATCCAAATAAACAATTGTTAATACTTTCTGCGTTTTATTTTACATCGTTCATTTCCGTATTACGTTTAAGTTATTTCAACGCTATTTTCTTACAAATAAATCTACGTTAACCCGTTGACCCACATAAGAGAATTTTACAACGGCGATTTAACCACCGCTTTTTTTGTTATTTATTCTCCATTTTCAATACACCTTTCTTAAAAAACATTCATAAATTTTCTCCTACACTACCAATATAAATAAATAACCCCGAAAATATGTTTTTCTTAATTTGCGTTACAAATAAATAATCAACGCGACAATAAAACGTATTGGTTTATTGTGTACGTTTTCAGCATCCCAATTGTTTTTTTTTGCGTTTAAATTAAAAGATATATCAAAATTTTAATTTAACTTTAAGAATTATGGTATCTATTCAGTGCACATTTACCTATAAGTATGACACACCACTTATACTTCAATGGTTGAAAGTTTTTCTTCCAAAATAAACAATTCTAAACAGAAAGACTTATAGAAATATATTTATATATTTTTTTCATTTTAATATACTTTCATAGAAATGTTTCTGTTATGTCACAAAAAAACTATTTTCTTTGCGTCACAAGTGTCACGCGTATACATTAATTCTATAGCTAATATAACATACTGACTCAACGGGTCACGGGTAGTCTACTATATATATGTATTATATATATATATATATACATATAAAGCAGATATAAGCAGAAAGTTCTATATATCATTACATGCATCTTCTTTTCTCTATATATATCTATATATTTATCCATATAAATCTATCTCTAATCAAATTATATATCGCTTGAAAACACATGAATTATTGACCACCCACGTGGCGGTCTAAGAAATACTTTATGGCCTTTATACCAACATTGCTTTTACTGGTATGTATGCATCGGTGTAAACATTTAATGAATGACTTCTATTGTATGCAAAAAAAAAGATTCTGTAATGATTATATTTGTTATAAAACTCGTACCAAAAAAGATGCGCGGTTATCTCGTGGTCATCTCTCGTAAAATTCTACAAGCACCAAACCTTAAAAGAACAGATATTTGTTTGACTTTAAACGTATCTAATTTTAAATAAGTTAAAGTGAAGGGAAGGAGCAATATAAAAAATAGCATGAAACGAAAATAAAAGCACATTAGTGTTTTAATGATTGGCACTTAAGAAAAAAGGATCCGTTAAATCGTTGTAACTAAGTGCCTCTTGCAGCGGGGTCATAAATTATATCTTGTCATAGCAATAGAGGTAATAAGTTACTATTTTTGTTTTAGATTATTTCCTCTGGTTTAGAAATTTATAGTGAACAAAGAACTATAAAGAGTTATTTAAGTTCACAGATATTATTGGAAGCTGAGTAAAACGTTAGAAGGTTTATTGAAGACTCAAAATCATATTTCGATAAGATTTAAAGAAAACAATTATTGTAAAATATCCGTTTAAGACTAATGATATATAAAAAAGATGATTTACTATAGAGATTCGAGGTATTTGTAGAAAAATTATTCATAGAAAAATGTCGATTATTGAACTCATTTCTCAGCAAGAAATATTTACAGGAAATAATGTTAAATTATAGAGATGGTGTTCATATATACGGCGTGTTATTGCATGTCGTATTACTAAATGTCTATTATATCGTTCTTCACTATTTTAGCCCTAATTGATCGTGTTGCAGTCTATTTATGTTTCCTGTGCTGCATGCGTGTGTATCAAACAGAATATAAACACATACATGTTTTTCGACATATCTCATTTACTTTTCCACTGCGTTGTTGGTCTTTTTATCCACCTGGGGATTTTCATCTGTTCTTGGAGGGAAGCTGCGACCTGTTTGAACGAATGCATTTCACTCAAAGTGTGCAAGTTCCTGATAAGCTGTTCACTTTAACAAGCGAAAACTACCAAAAAAGTTCCATCATTACTATAGCTACAGTGTTAACTGAAATCCACCTGTGACACGCCTAAACATTTATTCTCGAGTGGCATTTGTGCTTTGATAAGTGGTGACCTCTACCGAGTAAACCCCCATAAAATGAAAAACAAAGCGTAAACTTGCTTTCGTTAGCTTTAATGAAGGACTCGATAATAAAATATATTGATTATCCAGATTGTACTAAAAAACATGTTAGTTTTCAATAGTAATTAATTAAAACATGTTTCAAAAGGAATAGCATTATTTTGCAAGATGAATATTTAATGTTTTGAACTGTTAAATCAATAATTATATAAAATGAAGTTCAAAACGGCCCCAATTTCCAATACACATTTTTCGTTCTAAAATAATTGTTTAAATTTTAAAAAAAATACACTTTATTTTAAGAAATAAATTGTTAAAAAACATTTATTGTATTCGCAATTAAACAATCTTCAATATTAGACAATATATTAGACAGGAGAACTTGTTAAGAATTGTACAGTTATAAATGACTTTCTATTAGACAGTTTAAATGCTTTCACAACACTTTAAAATTTTGAAAAGGTCATTTTTTGTGGAGTAAGTAATTTTCGCAAATTTGGTTGTGTTATTAATTTTTCTGATAAACGTTTTCATATATTGGTTTTGCATTATTCAACAGCATTTGTTTATTTCGATAAATAATCGAGTGATACAACATTGTATGAGGACTGTTTATGTCACATATTTTTTTACATTGAATTTGCAGATAACCATCTTGGAGTCTGCAGTGAAATATTTTATATCTCAAAAGAATTCTGCTTTTTTATAAAGTATCCTGTACCTCTATAAGGCCACCATTCGCCCATGTATGGAGTATTGTTGTCACATTTGGGCTGGTGCATCTGCTGCTAGTCTCTCGCTCCTAGACAAGGTTCAAAAGAGAGTTGCCAATCTGATAGGCCTTGAACTGGCATCTTTCAGCCGCTGTCCCATCGACGAAATGTTGCATCCCTCTGCCTGTTCTACAAGTATCTTAATGGTGAATGCCCTGACGAACTGCAGGCACTTGTGCCCCCACGACGTCGACACCCTCGACAAACCCGACAGGCAGCTAAATCCCACCCCACACAGTAGAGATCTCTAGATGTAAAAGATCTTTCTAGTCCAGTAGTTTCTTCCCCAGAACCGCTAGACTCTGGAATTCCATTCCAGGTCCCTGCTTCCCTAACTGTACTGACATGCAGAAGTTCAAGTTAAACATTAACTGACATCTTGCTGCCCAAATCCCAACATCGTGCCCCAGTAGTTGCTGCCCCTGATAGTAGCCCCCTACACCAAAGTGACAATGTGCCTTGTTTGGGTTGAAAATGTAATAATTAAAAAAAGGAGAAGAAAGAATATTTCAGATTTGAATACTAATTTGAATTTACTTTTGGGGGAAATAGAATCACAGTCTATATTTTTATTTATTTTTTAAAATGCTATGCATCTATTTGTTAGAGATAGGTTTGGGATTTGCTTGAGGACGGTCGTCTCTCAACTAGCGACACAAAAAGAGCATTCAGAACTAATCAGAGAATGACACTCCTCACTTCGGTCAGTGAAGTTCAAATTCCTGACTTATCTTCAGCGACACAGAAGTGAACACTCAGAAATTGACACGTCAGCAAACAGCTGTCTTCCCTGGCATAGAAAAAAAACTATACACAAGATCATTTATATAAATATTTTCAGCCGGAACCTGCTCGATAGAAATAGTGACCTACTCTCTTTACAAGAAATTAGTGATAGAAATTAAATCTTGTTCCACGTTTAGGAGAATATAATACCATAAAATTATGTTTGGTTTATCAAGTTTTCCTAAAGATAAACCTAATGTAATAAGATTAAACCGCATAGTACTTATTTTTCTTTTACACATTTTAAACCCTAAACAAAGCATTTTGCTGCTAAGAACATAAAGGGCTATTATTTAAGATCGTCTTTAACGGATAAATTATGGGGAGTTGAATAACAATATAGACATAGTGTTACTCAACTCCCCATAATGTATCTGTTCATTTTACTACTGCAGATTAGTAGAGCCAAGAATACAAGAAATAAGGAGGGGAGTCTAAAGTCTAGCAGTCCAAACGAAGACACTTTCAGGGTAGAGGATTTTCTGGCATCAAGGGAAACTCCACATTCAGAGAGGTAATATTTTGCTACTTTTCAGGTATTTCGGGAGTATTTACGTTGTGAGGGCACAGGTGCTACCAGTATATCAGATCACATTTCAATGAAGTGTATGAATTCCAATGCCTTACACTCTTTATCTCACTGTATCTTTCTATCTATCTATCTATCCATCCATCCATCTATCTATCTATCTATCTATCTATCTATCTATCTATCTATCTCTCTCTCTCACTCTCTCTCTCTCTCTCTCTCTATATATATATATATATATATACTCTGATGAGTCGTAGATGACAAAACATGTGTCAGTGGATAATTATATTTTAAAAACAATATATGCCGCTCCCCATATGGTGGTACCAAATTGGTTAAAGGTAAAATTATTCCCAACCTGCATTTAGGTAAAAATACATTTTCGTAAATAATTGAATTCATTCAAAACGTATCGCAAAAGCAAAAACAAATAACACACACACACACACACACACACACACACACACACACACACACACACACACACACACATATATATATATATATATAAATGAGGAAGTTAAAAAAGAGAATAAGATCAATTTTTTAAAAGGAGAATGATGCAAAGTGCAACAATTTTTTTTGGGGGGGGGCTTTTATCGAAATCAATAAAAAAAGAGAATGACGATATAAAAATATATACTAATATATATATATATATATATATATATATGTGTGTGTGTGTGTGTGTGTGTATGTGTGTGTATAGCCGTACTGATGAGTTGTGATATAACGACATAGTACTGTATGTGAATGACAATATATATATATATATATCTATATATATATATACTTATATAGAAAGAGAGAGAGATAAAGAGAGATACTTATTCAATAGGAGTATACATAAATTACTGGTGTAGCCTAAGTAAGAACTTTTTATACCATGATATTTCGAAATCTTATGCTTCTCATCAGAGAAGAGAAGAAAGCTAGGTACCATAATAAAGATGCGACGTCAAGCGATAGTTACCTTAGGAGCGAAATAAAATATTCGAAATATTGAGGTTGTTTAAGGTGCCTAAACCGATCTCTGTGATATAGGGAGAGTATAGTTTTTATTATATAATGCAGGTAGGTATATAGAATATCTGTCATATTGGGCCTAATATATGTGGACAATATGTGTGATTACTCTTTTGAGAAGAATACAGGGTAAGTTAATTAAAATATGATTCTTATTAGATCATGTACGGGACGTAAGCTCTACTACATATCAAAGCACCCAGGAAGAAGGAGTTCCACATCATACATTGGTTCTAACGTACTCTACACCTCTGATTTATGTATAACCTTATTGAATAAAAGAACAAATATATGCATATACATATTCGTACGTAGTTTTTTTCGTCACTTTTTTCTTTATACATACATATATATATATATACACATACATATATATGCATGCATACATACATATACATATATATATATATATATATATATATATATATATATATAAACAAAAAAACGACAAAATTTTCACCTCAAAGACTGCTTTATTTTAAAACTTTTATTCAAAAAAACAATTCAATTAACTTGATCATGTTACATCTAGTCCATTTAGCCGCCTTTAGCCTCAATCACCACCTCGATACTGGGAACATGTTTTTAGTTCCACAATACTCGACGGATGGCAACAATCAGCCTGGTTGGTCTTGTGGGAGGTTACGTTGGTGATGCTCACGACGTATGACAAAACATTGTAGTCCAGTTGGTACAATGTCGTAGCACTTCTTCTGAAGCTAAACCTGCGTCTATTTGGACGTGTGTCGGCGCCGAGTATTGCTGCTACACCCAACGTCTGTCAGCGACCACCTGATTGCACCAGGTGGTTACCACATTCCAGGTACACTTTGGTGTTAACTTTCAAGCCGACTTTCAAGATATGAGACGGCATGATGTTTTTTTTTTTTTTAGAGATGTATAAATGCGGGATATCTTTGCTGGAATCTTGGACGCTCTGATAAAAAAAAGAGAAAAATCAGAGAAATCTGGACCATAGTTAGAATTAAGTGCGCAAATATAAATTTTGGCGCAAAGGATAGGGGTTATTTAATTAAAGGGTGCTGTTTACTAAGTCTTTATCAAGTTCCAAGAGTCCAAGCAAGGAAATCCTAACGAATCAATGTGTTGGAAAAGTATATCTTAATAATTAGAAGCCAACCACAAAGATTTAAGTAAATGAGTTTTGATTATGTCCCAAAAGAAATAAAATAGTTAGAAAATGAGACAAAGCTCTAATTAGTAAAACAACCAGGCGAAAGAAAGAATCAGGACACATTCGATTTCGTGAAGAGGTAAAGTGAGACCTCAGTTTACGGCATAAGGGTGGCTGGATGAAGCAGCTGATATGAATCATAGGAGGTATATCCTATACCCAAAAAGGAAATGCCAGGAAGATCAACATTTTCTGATCTGAAGAAAATAATTATGAAGTCAGTTGGAAAAGGTCTGACTAAAGAATTTTTTATGTGATCTGATCTTTCTCAGCCAAGTGGTTGCATAGAAAAAATGTACTAGAATTTAAAAATGCGTACATTTTTTTCCAAAAATGAGAAGAATAGGAATGTTACAGGAAAAAGGGCTGTCCGTTTCAATGTAAATAAGAAGTGAAAATGAGATTAGGATACTAGTAATCAAGGTTAAGAAATAGAATTTTAGAAATCGGAATGTTAAAAAAGGCCTATTGTTAAATTCTATTATAAATAGTTAGATATTGTTTATATTGTAAAAAGAATTGATTGTTCATTCTTTTACAAAACTGAATATTAAAAATTTCAGCTAAAAAAGAATGAACAATACAAATTAAATATATATTACTAAACAATAGGTTAGTTAAGAATTCTTTGTTGTCAAAATTGTGTTTGGAAAAACGTGTGCATAGCCACGTGAATCGGTCACGTTTGGGAAACACACTTCCGACGTCATAGCAAAAGGTGGATTCTTAATATAGAAGCTAGAGTTAGTCAGATCAGGCAGCTGAGGCAGAACATTTGGGTCTGTTAGTCAGTCAGCAGAGATCAGAAGAGTGAGTCAGTTGGCAGTCAGTGGTCAGCTAGCCCTTTGGAAGCGAAGGGTAGACAGATTTAACTATGTAGAACAAATGTGAATTCCTGACATCATCATTCGATCGGTCCAATGAAATAAAGAATCATCATCGATATTGTGTAACTATTGTCTTCGTGTCGTCATTCCACAAATTAAAAGGTAATATGTTAAACATCTTTTTATGAACATTACGTAACCCTCCAAAGAATATGTATCTCTCCTCCTTTCTATGTGTTATAATAAATTTAAGAGTTGTGCATCTATCACACTCCTCGCTAATATATGTTATAAGAATCCACAGAACTGTATAAATGTCTCTCCCTATCACCGTATCATCCTCAGTATATACATGAAGTCCCAAGCATCTCAGAACAGAACTGTATAAGTGTCTCCTCTCCCTCTCATCACTATTGTATATGTATAAATGTTTTCTTCCCCCCCTCATCATGGTTATATATGTCCGTCTCTCTTTAATATTAAACCCCGCTATACAACATTATGATCAAACCACGTTGAATTTTTATCATATAAATATAATGTTATATTAAATGAAAAATAAGATAAGAGGAAACTGGAATTACATTTTGAAAAACCCTATTAAAATAATACATCCGCATTTAAATACGTTTTCTTTACGGCTTCCATTCAATAAT
The DNA here is from genome assembly GCF_053919585.1 of Euprymna scolopes. Taxonomy (NCBI): domain Eukaryota; kingdom Metazoa; phylum Mollusca; class Cephalopoda; order Sepiida; family Sepiolidae; genus Euprymna; species Euprymna scolopes. The sequence continues at coordinate 18,412,215 of NC_136484.1, read as the reverse complement.
TTGTCTCCACTCGAACTACAGGTAAATATCGTAAGTTTTACATATAATATCATCAAGACACATTATATATTGTGTGGTTAGGTGTATATGTTTTAATATATGGTAGACATAATAATAATCACATTCGTTCTCTCCTCTTTCCCGTTCTCTTCTTTCTCCTCCTCCTCCTCCTCCTCCTCCTCCCCCTCCTCCTCCTACTACTACTACTACTACAACTACTACTACTTTAAACGACTGCTATAAATACTACTAAGTTCCAACACTGCAATATCTGTAGATAATCTAATATGAAGCACCTGTCATACTAGCTATTTTATTTTTACTGCATAAGCAACTACTACTGCAAAACGTCACTTATATAATATGAACTTCTATTTTACTCATGAGTCGTGAAAAACTGATGTTCATACTTGATGGATGAACTACTTCTTGGGAGAAATGCATCATGGGATTGTGCCTGATTCATAAAAGAATACATTAATACAATCTTACAAGGCAATAGGCTACGATTAAATTAAAGAATATGTACCTGCATGTGGTTTTATCTCTAGCATTGTTTGATAAAATACCGGGTGAAAAAGAAATCAAAGATGAAGAAATATTAATCTAACCATTCAAAGACGCCGGATTCCTCATAGTAAACAGTATTATATATACTTATTAAATCATATTAAACAGTATTATATATCCTTATTATAAATGAGACGTTGAGAACTACGAAAACTTAAGGCGAGTAATTCATATTCGTATCTTTCATAAATGTTCACACGAAAAATACGTGAGAAAATGTCAGCTTTAATGAGAGAATCAGAGCTTCATTAACACACAGGGCAAATGTAAACGATGGTACATTCCATTTCTCATAGACGTGATATTAACGCTTATGTTCGCAAGTATACCTGAACCTTCCTTTACATACAATGAGTGAAGTGCTACTAAACTTTAAAAGTTATTTAGTTTCGCACTATGATCAAAGTGTGATGTCTGTTTTGATTTTATTGAGAGGGGGGGGGAGAAACTGTATTTGTAACTCTCGCTTCTATTATATGTCCTTTAGGCATCACATTCCATGAGTGATATATTCGGCAGAATTGCTGTTTCCTGGGTCGGAATACATCCATCAAATCATTATTGTTGACTGTTTTTTTTTTACCTTGAAGTAGAATGTTTGTTCAAATGATTACTGGCTTGTATGTAGTAATTTTAAGTAAAACATTGGAATTGTTTCTCCATTCCAGAGTGCCCCGCTTTTAGGTTATCTATGTCCTGTACAAAAAAAAAAACGATATTACTTCTTAATAAATATGTACATTAACATCTAACATGATCCGAGCGACGCTCATCTAGATAAAGAGTACTTGTTAGTCTTGAATGGTGCAAGGCCTAAAGAATACTTTCGTGGCCTTAAAAATTTACTTCAAACCATCAGCATTCGATCGTGGGTGTAGGATTACTTCACTAAAAATTAAATCTTACCTGGAAATAAGAGTTTTACTTTAACAATAGAATATATAAATATGCATTGGCGTTTAGTTCTATCCCGATATATAATGCTGTACCAAAACTTGGTGTTTTCAGTGGGAAAATCAGAGCATCTGATAAGGACTAATGCTCACGTTTAAATGTATTTCACTCTCATTTCGTTTTTCGTAATTGAAGCCGCTGCAGACGACAGAAAAGTGAACCTATCATTTTCTCATGAAAAAGAAATTCGCATAAAATCCCAAGACACTAATACCTATTATAAAATTTTAACCTGTTTTTTTTTTTTTAAATCTGACAGCATATTTCAGAACAGCGAAAATAACTCTCACCGGACGTATAACTATTTAATTTTCAACCGAACTGTATACTTTTAAAGTGTAGTAATTGGTTGTAAAATTGACAATCTTTAAATTTGTTATCAGTAAATTGTTTTGTAGAAACACAATAAAATAAAAGATTGTAAATATTGATTTACTTTACCGCTAGCGTATCACTTGTCCGATTGCTACTCAAATTTAGCGCTAGTGGTAGGGTAAGTCATTTATGCTTACATTTTTTATGAAGAATTAAAAAGAAGTACATTCGTAACGGTCACCACGGTAACACTTTATTGATTATGTTGTTGACATAAATGCAGGTTGCTGACATGCCTAAGTTGTAACTAACTGTATTCTATAATTTCGTTAAGAATGTTGACGATATACAATGCTCTGTTTCTGAAAGAATGCCAACGACGAATCAAGTTGCTCAGCAAAGCTGTATCTTAATGGTCCGTATATCTTTCTTTTAAGGAATGGAACCCCAACAAAATAGAGCGGCCATGTTTACTAATGTTTGACAAAAGGGAAAAGTTTAACGCAATCTAATTTGGAAATAAAAGAAAAACAATTTCAGAACGTATAATGTCGAGCAAAATTAACTATTAATGTATTTTCTACGTAATTTTTTTTTATATTTTTGCTCGATTCATCGGCTGTTAACCATTCTGCCAGTTACGTTTATTTATTTAAGAAAATGATAATAAATATAGAAAGTATAGTTCTGATTTAAATACTGATCTTAGAAAATGAAGATTTTTCCCTTTTCGAATTTCATTATTATATTTAAATACATATGAAATTTATGGGTAAAAATTTCATGAAAAATTATACATATATATATATATATATATATATATATATATGAAAACAATAAGAGTGGAAAATGAAGTCACTAAAACTATATATTGTTGAATATAGAGTGATTCATTTATTTAATAAAGGTATAGAAACACGTAGTTGGGGAATAGAGGGGACTCTTTATACCAAGGTATTTCGAAGCCTTATGTTTCTCATCAGAAGAGTAGAGAGGATGCTAGGTAACAATGGGATGCGACGTCTAACATAGGATCATCAGGAACGAAATAAATCATTGAAAATATTGATGCTGTTGAGGGAACTATATCGAACTCTAAGATAAAGAAGGAATGTTTTATATAAATATATACAAATATATTCTACTCTTAGTGTTGCCTATAGAAGCTCCAATGAAATATATATATATATATATATATATATATATATATATATATATATAAAAGTTACAATAAGTTTACTAAGGTAATCAAAATGGTAAACTTAAAATATATTATGAATATTAAATAGTTAATATTTACAAGTAAAATAAACTCAGCCAGATATAAAAAGCTCAATAAAACCGAAAAGGAAATAGAGCTTATAATATGCACAAATGATTAATAAAATATGTTAAAAGACATCTTGAAAAAGAGTTAAAAACATTTAATTTTAAAAATTTTTAAAAGGACTATCCACTTATCTTGTGTTTCCTTTTTTAAAATTAAATATGTTTTTAACTCTTTTTCAAAATGTCTTTTAACATATTTTATTAATCATTTGTTCATATATATATATATATATATATATATATATATATATATATATAATATGCTAAAAGAAATAAACGGTAAGAGTGACAACATCTTGAAGTTTGAAATCTAAACATTTTGTCATATATATATATATATATATATATATATATATATATATATATATATATATATATACAAAAAGATAATTATATTATTACATTATCAAATCAATTAGGCAAAGGATGATAACAATAAATGAAAGGGAATTAAGGGGGAAAACCTCTTAATTCCCTTTCATTTATTGTAATCGCCCATAACCTTATTGATAAGATAATGTAACTTTAATCCTTATCTCCTTAGATTTTTTTCATAACTTCTTTCTCTTAATCGAGTATAGAGTTATCTCTATGGAGATGTTTTTCCACGTAAAAAATCACTTTTATCCAAGTTAAGCTTATTATTCATGCTCCCTTATATATATATATATATATATATATATATATATATATATATATATATATATAAAATATATATATATATATAAAATATATATATATATATATATATATATATGACATCACAAAATTAGGTACAAACCTTACATTTCTGCACAAATTTAAGTATATCTCCTATGAGGCAACACTATCAAAATTACACTTTTACAAAATGAAACGCAGTCTGTGTGTAACTTATATAACAAGGTTAAATTATTTTACTCTCAAAATAACTCAAATTATGACCACTAATTCTCAACTTCTGCCAACAAAAGTAAGTCCACATTTTAGTGAAAGTTATTAATATTTACGTACACTATGTCAACTGTAACTATGTTGTGTGGCCACCATCATTATCCAGAACTGCTTTTATTCTCCTGAGTATGAATTTACCAAAGCTTTTAGGTAGCCACTAGAATGTTCTTCCACTACTTCATGACGACGTTGAGGATCTGTCGAATATTTTAGACTTGTCGCACCCTCACCTTTCTCTCGAGAATCCCCCAAATATGTTTTATTGAGTATAAATCTGGAGGCATGCTAGACTAGTCCATCGGCTTTACCCTCAGCCTCTTCATTAAAGCGTCTTGGAGGTGTGTTTCTGGTTATTGCTATTCTGGAACACTTCACTGCGACTCATGTTTTTGAGTAGATCATGCTCTACTGCAATATTTCACAGTACATTTTAGAGTTTATGTTTTCCTCACGAAAATCGAACTCTCTAACACTTGTAGCTCAAAACCATGGCATTTCTATAACCAGTCTGTACACACTTATCTTGTTACTCTTCACCTAGTCACTGCCACTCATGTTTTAAACCATGGGAACTAAACAAATTAATATTCATCTCATCAGACCATAGGACATGGTTCCAGTAATCCATGTGCTTTGTTAATATGTCTTAAGCACACTGTTGCCGGATTTCTTGTGTATTGTTTTCAGAAGAGGCTTCCTCCTGTGGTGACCGCCATCTACACCAATTTGAGTAGAGTGCGGCGTATTTGTTGAGCACTAACAAGCAGACTCCCGACATCTTCTGCAACAATGCTTACAGCACTCCTACACCGATCTCTTAAAAAAAGCATTTAATTGTGACGCTCAGCACGTGCTCTCAGCTTATTTAGACGAATTACGCGAGTATTGTTTTAAGTTAAATATTAGTTATCTATTCTGCCTATGCTTTAATCTAATATGTACAAATATAACGAACATTATAACTAAGAAGACACTTGTTTTGATAAATGGTTTAATGTATGCACGCTATCTAACTCCGCTAAAGTAATGTACTTTTAATTTTTAATCACTATTAACCCAATTAATAACAATTATAATTAACACCTTATATAACGCATATAATAATGTGATAAAATTAACATCTTATGTAACATATAATAATGTGATAATATTGGTAATTGCTTTAGAAAATTTGTAAATAATAATGAAATGTGTACACCTTCACAAAATACACCATATAAATGTCTGTACGTTTATATGTACACCGATTAAATTTTCAATTCTCATAATAATTGCATTATGGTCTTTGATCGCAAATTTAAATATAATTCATTAACTAATAACTTAATTTTATAAATTTAATATTCTAAAATTATTTACTTAAATATAAGGTGCGCCGCCGAAGTAGCTCCAGTTTTCTCCAAACTTTACAACAAATGCCTTAATGAATCTGGCTTTCCTGCCGGCTGGAAAACTGCTTTTGTAGTACCAGTTTTCAAGAAATCTGGCGATAGAACTGGCCCAGTAAATTATCGTCCCATTAGCCTCCTCCCACTTTTCGCCAAAATATTGAGACCATAATTAACCAAGCTCTAGTCCATCACCTTGCAGATACTAAACTTCTGACTGACCATCAATATGAATTTGGGCAAGTCCAATCCACAGCAGACATCATAATTGAAATTTCAGAACGTATATACCATTCACTGGACAAAGCGGGGAAGGTAGAGCGGTAGCTCTAGATATATTTAAGGCTTTTGACAGGGTATGGTATGAAGGTCTTCTAAAAAAATAAGATCTACGGTATCACTGGAAGAATACAAAACATAATTAAATCCTTCTTAGATAAGAGAAAAATCCAGGTTGACCTAGATGATATAAATGCGGGAGTGCCTCAAGTGTCTATCCTTGGACCTCTGTTATTCCTAATATTCATAAATGACCTTCCTGACAAAATTGTCTGTGAGATGGGTATATATGCTGACGACACCATGCTGTATAAGAGACACGACAGGAAAACAAATGAACACATGAAATGGCAGAAACACTAGAGGATAACCTCAACTTTGTAGTGAAATGGGGACAAAAATGGATGGTCACACTCAATGCTTCCAAGACTAAACTTGTTTCCTTCAATAATTACAAGAAACCTTCTCTACCACCAATAGTAATGGCCAATGACTCTTTCTTTGAAAGTACATCTTTCAAACTCCTCGGCCTAACGCTCACAGGAAACATGTGTTGGAACACTTACATTGAGGTTATTGCCAGGTTCTCTCTACCGTACTAGAAAGCTACTAGGCGGAAAGTATCCTATAACTCTATAAGGCCACCATTCTCCCATGTATTGAGTATTGTTTTTTTTTTGTTTTACGGCATATCAACCCTTTTCAGGTTATTTAATGCCGAATCTTGTGCTTTTGAAGAAAAAGTTTTTGATAGAATATTTTTTTTTAAGTTAGTTTCTATTTAACCCATAGTTGGGACCCTAACAGGTACTACCATTCCGCGTCAGAGTAGACCTGGGAGCAATGGCAATTAAGGGGTGGGTCCACACTCCCCAAAGCCCACAAGCTGGTGCTCCACCATCGGATATAGTTTAAGATTATATCCAGGACCGTATGGAGTATTGTTGTCATATTTGGTCTGGTGCATCTGCCACTCGTGTCTCGCTACTAGACCACGTTCAAAAGAGAGTCGCCGATCTGATATGTCCTGAACTGTCATCTAAACTTCAGTCTCTGTCCCATTGACGAAATGTTGTATATCTCTGTCTGTTCTAAAAGTATTTATATATGTATATATAGTGTCTTAATAAATATTGTATCTTCAGCTCTCACATCCACAAGTGAAAGTGTATGTGTGTCTGTGTACATTTCCATGGCAATAACTCTGTCAATTTTAAATCTACAGACTCGAAATTTGATATACAGCGTACTGAGATGTAGGAAAATCGATGTGACTGGATTTCGGCCAGAAATTTGGCGATTAAGGGGTCAAAGTTCAACGATTTGACTTGTTAGAACTCTACCAAACTATTCCGACAAGTTTTGGTCTAAACACTTGAAATTTTAGATATAGGTTCCTTGGACATGGATCTAACTTTATAACTTGATGTGAGTCGAAAACAATAAATTTTAAGGAGTCATAATAGGGGTCAAATTAAAAAAAATTGACCGCTTTTTTTCTCAACATACACCTCCAAATACCCGGGCAACGCCGGGCTGAAATGCTAGTTTATATATATATATATATATATATATATATTAGAATCATATAAAAATATAAGAAATCTTAATGGACTATGTTCTTTCCAAAAGTAATGTCTCCTATTTTTCAAACACAAAAATATTTAAGAGGAAGAGTATGATATCATTAAAAAAGGGAGTTTATGATAAAGAATTTATTATTCTATGTAAACAGCACCATCTTCAATCAACTTTTGGCAGCGATAAACGTTGGCTGCGCATTGGTGTTTGGAGCGTGTTTTGTGGAACGAGGGTCGTTGCCAAAGTAAAGCCTCTTATTTAAAATTTTTTTTTAAATTAAGAGATTCGCATGTGTACCATAAAAACGAGCGACCTTTTGTTCAAGAATTTCATTTTTTACATAGTCGCCACAATGCCAAATTCTTATTAGCTAGAACTTAAATGGCGCATTTCTGCTTTAGACACCCGTAAATAATAAGGATTGATTTCTTAGAGATTCACACAGTCAATATCTGAAACAGAGAGATGAAAAATTTAGGCTATGAATGCGTAACTTTAGTTTTCATAACAATCCAATTTGCTATTTCCTTTGATCTATTCAGGCCGATTAAAATAGGAGTCATTACTTTTGGAAAACTCTTGTACATTCGCATAATATAAACTATTTACTCGTGGGAGGCGCATCCGATTGCAGGTCTTTCTAAATAGCAAGTGACCGCAATTTTCGTTTGTTTGTTTTTTAATTCAAGAAAATATAACAAATAGACGATTGAATTGTTGTTTTTAAAGCAAGACGCTCCTTGAAATAGTCATCGCATTCTCTCCATGGGTGGACCCGGTCGACACTTTAGTCAAACAGGAACCCACGCATTCCACTGAAAAAAAAGAAAATATATGAAAGAAAGTTTCACACTTGTTCTCGAGTTTCCCACGCAACAATCATCACACAATCATATACATATCGACTCACACACACACACACACACACACACACACACACACACACACACACACACACACACACACATCATGAAAAATAATTATGATCGAGTGTGAAAGATGGGGGCTAAGATTTTCTAAGCGCTGACAAAAGCGATTGGTTTTCGAATTTAAGCTGGACATATTCACTCGTCTAGACATACTATACAGGCATAATCTATTAAAAATTATTTGTAGATGACTATATATACATACATACATACATACATACATACATATATATATATATGTATGTATTCCAGCAGCGATATATATATATATATATATATATATATATATATATATATATATATATATATATAGCATAAGGACATATATATAGCATAAGGCAATTTTGCATCGCATGAAGAGGTCTCTAGTTGCTTGTAACTGACAGAGAGAAACATGTCTATAAATTTGTAGCGACATATAAATGCTTATGTAAAACAAGTAAAAAGTATTTATATATATATAAGTACTGCCAATTCTTCTGCTCGCCCACGTCTCTTCCTCGGCTGTGATGTGACCTCGTGCACTGGCGTGCTCATTTGCATATTTGAGATGTTGCTGCAACTGCTGCATACGAGTTAGCGGCTATGTAACAACCTAAGATCTCTGAGAGTCTTATCTACCTAATAGAATAGTTATGGAATGTGTATGTTTATATATATATATATATATATATATATAATACGGAAAATTACATAATTGTCGATGCAATAATTTATTTCAACCTTATGGTATTTTCAAGCATCAAAAATGTAATTGTCTTGTTTAGATGCTTGAAAATACAATAAGGTTGAAATAAATTATTGCATCGACAATTATGTAATTTCCGTGTTATATTTTTTATCTTATTGCTCTGTTTACCACATTGAGCTCTCATACCCGGATTTCCTCTGGAATTATTCCATTATAACACTATATATATATATATATATATATATATATATATAGTATAAGTATTTATATATATATATATATATATATATATATATATATATATATATATATATACAGGGTGACCCAAAAAAAACAAAAGCTAAATGAATGCCATCTAGAACATATGCTATAGAACGGAGAAAAAAAGCCAAAGACCCTAGTGTTTTCATGTGATGTTTTGAATATAATAAACTAGTTATGACTAAAGTTTCATTTCATTCGGGGAAAACAATAAGAAGCAGGGCCTAATAAGAGTTGGGGCCCGTACACACATAGACACACACACACACACACACACACACACACACAAACACACATATATATATATATATATATATATATATGTGTATATTAGTATTCGTAGGACATGTACATTGCTCACCGTTCTTATATTCTTTACTTTCGTCTTTTAAATATTCGTCAGCAGATTATTACCGATTAGACGCTAATCTACCTGATTATAAAAAAAAAAACAAAAAAACATATGCAAAGAATGCAATATTTAAAAAGTTTTTAAGATTTTTCAAATTCTAATACCACGACCACCAATGTTGGAATCAGTCGATGCTTCAAGGCACATTGGTCTAAAAATGACAATCTGGCAACACTGTTCACTCGTTGAACTAAAGAATAAGAAAATAAAGTTTGTTTCATTCACCCACAAATGTCCATACATTTCTTAAAATTTTGGTGATGCAGAAGACTAAGCGACTTGAAGTCCGCACCAAGCAGTGCCAGATAAGAAGTTTACATGATACTTAATCGCGTTTTACATAAAATAACTTATAAATTGTTATTGTTTCATTGTTTTGTAAATTGTTTTTAGTAGTATTAAATGGCCAAAGTACGCTAGAGGATCAATTAATGTCTTACATTTCAAAGGTTGATTTTTAGAGGCATTCCGGTGTGTTTTGAACGAATATCACAGTAAAAAAAAAAACGGGTAGATTTTAGGATATAAAATATTCTTATATTACTTTACTATTCAGTGCATTCTATATTGTTCCCACTGGTCACCATGTTTGTTTTGCGCAGGCGCATTAATTTTTTGCGCGCAGTTATTAGAAACAGACCCGAATAACTCTAAAAACAACTTTTTAAGGTAAGTCTTTAGTTAGTCCCTAAACAAATTTTGACCTATGAAGATGTATTTCTTTATTAAAGATTTATTTGTATCATTTTTAAAGAAAAAATATTATACTTTTTATCTGAGACTATTTTCTGTGGAGCTATACTCGCTTGTTCTTCTGTATCATCGAAGTTTTAAATAAGAAAATAATAATTATTCATTACATGTTTTTTAAATTGTGAAAAAATACCCCAAAACTACCTTTCTCGGTATTGTATTCTCGCCGAGTGGTTCCAATATGGAGGATCAACTTATTAGAACGTTATATTAGCACGTGTGCACTCCTTTAAAAATTTTTAATATTCAATTTTTGCGTTTCTTTACCCAATCTAGTAGATCAGTGTCAATCGATAATAATCCGTCGAAAACAAAACAACACACAAAAAAAAAATAATGTGTGCATATAGTACTCACGAGACAGAGTTAGACACCATGGTCATTTTTTAACGTGGAGAAAAGGTACAAAAATAAAAACTTGTCTCAGTCGTTAAGGACTGATCCTCCACCGAAAGAGAGCAAGAAATGGAAGTGCAGCATCTGAAGAACAGATGGTATTTATTTGCTCCCCCACTGAGCAAATTAGGCACAAGGCCGTTTTTAATGTGAGGTAAAAACCAGCTCCCCTAAAAGTAGGCAAAAGGGGGGGCACTCTGGTTACCAAAAATAATAATTGTCCCAGTATAGAGGGTTTCCCCTCCATTGACTGGTACAAATTATCTTAAGTGCAGCATCTGCCGGAACAGATGGTGTTTATTTGCTCCCCCACCGAGCAAATTAGGCACAAGGCCGATTTTTAATGTGAGGAGTGAAGGGAGGGGGAAGGGAAAAAGGGGACCAGCTCCCGAGAGGTGGGAAATGGGAGCTGGTTAATGGTCAGGCATGTGGGGTTGCCCCCACATCTGGTCTTTGCTAGTCATAGCTAGTCATAGCTTGCAGCATCTGCCGGAACAGATGGTATTTATTTGCTCCCCCACTGAGCAAATTAGGCACAAGGCCGTTTTTAATGTGAGGTAAAAACCAGCTCCCCTAAAAGGGGTCACTCTGGTTACCAAAAATAATAATTGTCCCAGTATAGAGGGTTTCCCCTCCATTGACTGGTACAAACCATCTTAAGTGCAGTATCTGCCGGAACAGATGGTATTTATTTGCTCCCCCACTGAGCAAATTAGGCACAAGGCCGTTTTTAATGTGAGGTAAAAACCAGCTCCCCTAAAAGGGGTCACTCTGGTTACCAAAAATAATAATTGTCCCAGTATAGAGGGTTTCCCCTCCATTGACTGGTACAAATTATCTTAAGTGCAGTATCTGCCGGAACAGATGGTATTTATTTGCTCCCCCACCGAGCAAATTAGGCACAAGGCCAATTTTTAATGTGAGGAGTGAAGGGAGGGGGAAGGGAAAGGGGGGACCAGCTCCCGAGAGGTGGGAAAAGGGAGCTGGTTAAAGGTCAGGCATGTGGGGTTGCCCCCACATCTGGTCTTTGCTAGTCATAGCTAGTCCTAGCTAGTCATAGCTTGCAGCATCTGCCGGAACAGATGGTGTTTATTTGCTCCCCCACTGAGCAAATTAGGCACAAGGCCGTTTTTAATGTGAGGTAAAAACCAGCTCCCCTAAAAGGGGTCACTCTGGTTACCAAAAATAATAATTGTCCCATTATAGAGGGTTTCCCCTCCATTGACTGGTACAAATTATCTTAAGTGCAGTATCTGCCGGAACAGATGGTATTTATTTGCTCCCCCACTGAGCAAATTAGGCACAAGGCCGTTTTTAATGTGAGGTAAAAACCAGCTCCCCTAAAAGGGGTCACTCTGGTTACCAAAAATAATAATTGTCCCAGTATAGAGGGTTTCCCCTCCATTGACTGGTACAAATTATCTTAAGTGCAGTATCTGCCGGAACAGATACTACACTTTGATCTTGGACAAAAGGCCAAGTAATTATAATTAATTTTGTGTATATTGTAGACGCCCCTAGTATGTTCTCTCTCTCTCTCTCTCTCTCTCTCTATATATATATATATATATATATATATATATATATATATATATATATATATATATATATATATATATATTCCATAACTATTCTATTAGGTAGATAAGATTCTCAGAGATCTTAGGTTGTTACATAGCCACTAACGCGTATGCAGCAACATCTCACATATGCAAATGAGCACGCCGGTGCACGAGGTCACATCACAGCGGAGGAAGAGACGTGGGCGAGCAGAAGAATTGGCAGCATAATTCAGTGCGAGAGAAACTTTTAAAACAAGATGCAATCCGAATTTGAACAAGAACTGGTCTGACAACCGTGTATTGAGAGGCGAGCTGCAAACATAGCATCGAAAAAATAAAGAGAGATTAAAAAAAGACGTGGCGGGACAGTGAGGCGAAGACGGTAAAAGATTTGAAACTAACGTGGCGGCAGAACAAGAAAACATACCTACGCAGAAGAGGAAAAAGCATGTGTACGACACAGCAGAGTTTTGTTAACAACATGGTAAGTTGTTGATAAGCCGTTCCCCTAAAGTAATCCAATTTACCAAATTGCCACTTCTAACGATTACTATGATATTGTCCTTTTGACCACTATACACACTTTACCCTTATTCTCAAGTGGTTTCTGGGCCTTGATAAGTGAGGATCCCTTCGTAAAAATAAAAAAAGAGAGACTTTTAAAACAACATGAAATCCTTTGTTTAGAAATTACCACAAATAACTACCTTTATTTCAACTAAGGTAGCCGGATCGAATTTCCGCTATTTTTGCCGGTGAAAAACTAAAGCGAATTTGTTCCCCAGAACCAAGTACCGTTTATATCAAGGTTCAATTCTGTGGACCAAAAATTGACAGAGTAGTTTGGCAGAAACCGTTCATAATTCACACAGACAGACAGAGTTCATTATATATATATATATATATATTCATATAATGGACATATTTAAACATTGATGATCACACAACTTGGATTATTCCTCTTTCAGCTCTCTTTCTCCCCCCTCTCAATATATATATATATATATATATATATATATATATATATATATATATATATATATATATCGTCATTGGCAGAACTCGGATACGAGCATATATTATGCTCATTAAGACTGACCCAGCCCAAGCTACAAAATGTTTTAGATGATCCACAATACCAACCTCGTGTCGCATACACTTCAAATTTGCTATGGCAATCATGTGCTTGGAATGCAGATTAAGGAAGGTATCTTGCAGCAGGTTGCCGGTACAGCAGTACGGGAATTACACCATTGTAGCCTACCCGGGGGTTTATTCGGGTGTGCATCTCTCCCAGTTTATTAAACGCTCCCCTCTCGATACCAACTTGGAAATCTATACGATTCAGTGCAGAATATATATATATATTGGCACATATCTGCCAATAAGATAAACAGAAGGAGAGAACCGAGCAGCTAAGAATGCGGAACAGAAAACTTCAAATAGAGTAATGATAAAAAAGTAAAAGAAAAACGTTTAAAAATTAAAAGCATTCTTTGAAACGTTATTTGTTTTTACTAACTAAATCTGCTTTTATCAAATGTGGAGGAATTCAAAATTAAACAAGTAAAAACTACGAAACGGAATTTCATACGAAGTTCAAATGTTTATTATTTGTCACGTATTTGGGAAATAAGAATGAGATTAACTGTGGAATAATAATAAAAAAAAGAATCGTTATGAACATGTAATAAAGTAAAGGAAACAGTAATTCTTTTATAAGACCTGCAAATCCCACCAATGCTTGACAAACGATAGAGAAGAGATAGACATGTATTAAGCTGATTTATAAAGCGTTGTTATAAACGAGTATGTCAAGAGCGAAGTCTTCTAAGTAAATACAGGAGATTAGACGACCATGTTATCTGAAATGGGATATGTGTTTATTATGAAGGAAGCAACAACAAGACTGGGCATTACAAATTTAACACGAAAACAGACAACATCAATCTATATAATTATAAAACTCAAATGGCCTTGTAACGATGTATGTAACCCACCTTCCGGTTTACGACATCCGGTTGCGCATGCACGCATGACATGCACACTGAAATATTAACGTTATTATTTCAACATTATTATTTAACATGGGAAGGGTGGGGTTTTAAATGACTTAAACGTAACACATAAGTGAACGATGTAAAAAAAAGCAGGTAGTATTAACAATTGTTTATTTGGATAATTTAAACGCGAAAAATAAACAAAAACAAAAGAACGATTGGGTTGCTGAAATATTAACGTTATTATTTCAAAATTAGTATTTAACATGGGAAGAGTGAGGTTTAAAATAACTTCAACGTAATACAGAAATGAACGATGTAAAAAAAAGCAGATATACCAAAATTTGAATTTAACTATATAAAGTAGTATGGTATCTATTCAGTGCACATTTACCTAAAAGTATGGACAACCACTTATAATTCAGTAACTGCAAATTTTCTTTTCAAAATTAATCACTTATAATAAACAGAACGACTCATAGAAATATATCTATATTCTTTTTTCATTTTAATATACTTTCATAGAAATGTTTCTGTTATGTCAAAAAATATATTTTCTTTACGTCACAAGTGTCACACTCATACATGGATTCGATAACTAATATAACATACTGACCCAACGGGTAATGGGTAGTCTAGTAAAATTATAAATGTTACATGGAAAGGGCTGTCCCCTTTCCATGTAAATAAGAAGAATATTAGATAAGTGAAAATGAGATTAAGATAAGCCTAGAATCGAACCCTGTATGCAAAATTACAAAATGGAATGTTAGAAATCAAGGCTATTGTTAATTCTTTTAGGAATCTGAATATTAAATATGTCAGTAAAAGAATGAACAATGAAAATTAAAAATATATTGTTATAAATATAGGTTAGGTTAAAAATAGGTTAGGAAAGGATTCTTTTGTTTGCAGAAGTGTGTTTTGTTTTTTCCTAAATATGGAAACCCTACTACACAACATAAAGACATACACTTCACTGAAGCCTTATTTATCCAAACTGGCGTCTTAAATCCAACTAATTAATTAAATAAAATTTAAACCAATAAATAAAAACCAAAATAAAATCCATTACATATAAATAGGCAACAGCAAAAAATCCTCTTTATCAACAACATAATTGCTCCTAACGGCCAAGCGTTCTTAAACTTCAGGACACCATGGAGCCCCCACAGCAGGGCAAAGGTTTATCACGAAGCACTAACAAGATAATTTCTAAAATTAATATGAAAAATATTCATTTCAAATTTTAACTTGTACTGGTTCGTTAGTTGTTCGTGATTTTACTATATTTTCATGTAATCAACTATTATTTGGTTTGAATAATTTAAAATTGTTGCATTTCTTGTGAATTTATTTTTCATTTACTTTTTATGAACCATCCTTATACTATTTACACCGGTATTTATCTATTACATCTCTTTCCAGTAAAAATAATTAATAGTTAAATGTCTTCAGCCAGTTATTTTATATATAACATTTGGTCCTCATTAGGAAAGGGCTCCCGGAGCATCATAGCCTCGCTCAGAGGGGCTCCAGGGCTCCGTGGAGCCTATTTGGCGAAACCCTGCTAATGACGATCAGTAATCGAAAATTTAAGAATTTTGAGTTAAAAATGGTTTACTTTATGAACGATCCTTGTATAAAAAAGCGCGCTCTGGACGCCCATGCACAGCCATCGTTTATCACATACTAAAGTGCATTGAGAATGGCGGTAACTATGTAGAAAAATAAATTCCGGCGCACAAATAATCGCTTCTTTTAATGGTACCACTCCGGTCTTTGTAGCTCTTCAGTTTTTCGCATTAAAGACATATAGGTACATTTACTCTTGGAACGACCTCCGTATCTGAGATATATGTATTTTATTGAATCAAAAGTCATTTAGCGAATAAAGGAAATAAACAACACGATTTTACCATTTTCCAAAATTGTTGTTACAGTAAGAAGATTCGTGGAAAGACCATCCACAGGAAAATGTCGCTGGTTGTTAACCGTTTTCAACAGTTACATTCACAAACGTCTTAGTTATAGTTTAATAAACCTCGAGACGCAGTGAAAGTAATGCAATTGTTTCTTTTCCTTATTCAAGTTTTCACTCTTTCAACATTGATGATGCACGAATAGTAAAAATATATTCAACAAAAAAATCTCTCATCATTGAATAATTGAATCAGCCCTGATTTCACACCGTCAGACAATGAAAGCAATAATTAACTTTTACAACATTTCCCCTCTCGAGTTATGTTAATATTTTATGCGAATAATTAGATTTAGTTAGCTTAGATATAATTATAATCACGAACAGCCATTCCTTGTTCAATAATGTATTATTATTCTATCCATTCTTTTTTTCACTGCCAAACTACCATAGACAATCTAGCAAATTTTTTAATGAAAAACTGGTCCGCATCCTAAACATCCTGTTTCACACTAAAGAGACTCCGCGAACCTGTTTCTGCTATATCGTTATTTTATAGCAAGTGCTCCGCCGAGTTCCCATTCATGGATCCTATCCTTTGCCAAACTTAAAAAAAAAACGGTCGTCTGGCTATAACGACCAACAACAGATTCCCCCACTCTCTATCACTGTCTAAATCTAAACGTAGATTTAATGGAAAAAAGCTTAATTTCTGGTATTGCCCGCCTGAGTATCTCTGTTCCCCTAGAATCCTTCTCAGCTGACTGCAGCATAGTTGTATTCAAGTTCAATCTAAACAAATTCCTGTTGAAGCGTCCCGTTAAATAAGCAAATAATTCCCAATTTGCTGTACTAACGATTACCATGCTATTGTTCCGGTGATCACTGTACACTCATTAATCCTTATCCCCGAGAGGCCTCTAAAGCCTTGGTAAGTGGTGAATTCTCTTGTAAAAAAACATGGCATGAAGGCTTTGAAATTATTTTTTCGTTATTTTTATCTTTGTCGTAAAATAAACTCGGAATATTATTTTAAAGGAACATGTACTTAGATAACACCGGCCATCTTATTTATTCATCTTGAAGTTAAGTATAATGATGGGTGTTATTTGACCTTTTACTAATAATGCAGGAAATGTATCTGTTCAAGTCGACGTTTGTATATTGTTCACTACTCTCTATATTTTTGTCCGAAATTGATTTTGAAAATCGATATTTTATCGCAATCACTCTTTTTCTCAATTATACGCTGCTACTATTCCCTCGTGTTCTTTACTTTCGCCATTTTTTTATTTACGTCATCTTCTTAATCTCCTTCACATATACTGCTAGTATTGCACTTAACAAATCATTTACGGAATTATTTTTTACATTTATCATTTTGCCTTCATTCTCTAAAAATGCTGCTACAACACGTATCCTTTTTTTTTAATCTACGTTATTTATTTATGTCATTTTCTCACTCCCTTTCCAAATATGCTGCTACTACACGTATCATTTTCTTTTTTATTTATCTCATTCATTTATTTCCGTCAATCTATTACTCACCTCTCAATACGCAGTGATTATTGTTTTTTTTATTTATGCTATTTATGAATTTTATACGATGTTTCTATTATTCATGTCCGTTTCTTGTTTATTTAGGACATTAATATATTTGCATCATGCTTTCGTATAAGCCGTATCGCCTGAAACAGTCTCTAGTTACTAGTGACGAGCTAGCCAAAACATGCTCATGACTGTGTAGCAACATATCATTGCTTATGCAAAAACAAATAATGAGTATACCCTGCTATACTTCGGTATTAAGCAGTCTTATATTTACCACCGTTAAACTTGATTACTTGAAAACAATAACCTCACACACACACAAGCGCGCACACACACACACGCACGCACACACACAC
Organism: Euprymna scolopes; assembly: GCF_053919585.1. NCBI lineage: Eukaryota > Metazoa > Mollusca > Cephalopoda > Sepiida > Sepiolidae > Euprymna > Euprymna scolopes. The sequence continues at coordinate 18,394,034 of NC_136484.1, read as the reverse complement.
ACACATATATATATATATGTAACTAGAGCATCGGAATCAGCATAATTGCAAACGTTATTTTGCGTAAAGGGAAACACCACAATGTAGAAGTTAAGAATAAATGAAGCGAAATAATCGCACATGAATATAAAAAAAGAAAAGAAAATGCAAATAGGCTATTTGAATCAAATACATATATATCATACAAATGTGTATTTGGCTGTTACTTTGAAAATCTGACAAGAGAACGTTATATGTTAGATTATACATTTAAATTCTATTTACTTTAGTGAAATTAGTAAGAATCGTTAATTAGCTTAAACAGAGGTGTGAGCTTTACACGATGCCGTTCTTGTTTTAGTAAAATGTGCTTTGTGAGATGTTAATTTTTTTGCTACGGTTCTCAAAAAAAAAGTTTGATGTCTGGCGATTGAATGTTAAATTCTCAGTGCGAGCGACCCAAAAATATAATTGCGACCCAATGATTACTCAATTAATGAAGGGATTAGCGTATTCTTTAGCTTGTGGATAAAATAAAGATTTTCGTTCGGATTCCATAGTTTGTCATAAAGATAGAAAGATTCGCGATTCGAAAGAAATATTTCCGAGTTTGTGAAGACGTAAAGTAAATAACACTCTAGATGAGAACAGAAGTCCGAAGAATAAAAAAAAATATTTAGTTTCTTCTTTCGTTGCTTTTTATTCTTCCACATAACTTTTATTCGTCTACCTAACTCTGCCTCACAAGCTTTCACATATATTAAGTTGACTGTTTATATGGTAGAAATTCAGCGCCTGGGAGTGGTTAAAACTAGTTGGGTCATTTCTGAGGTCATATGCTTGTTGGGGGAAAAACGGGATGGGAAACTATTTGCATGTCGGACATAATTGAGGTTTTGTAAGTGAAAAGAAATAAATTTATGCACGTTGAGGAATGTTGAAGAAGCGTTTATTTTCACAGCATTGATTTGTATCGTTTATTCTGCTATTAGAAAATGAAGTAAACCTCTTTATTTACGTTCTAAAATAAATGATTTATCCATGATTTCAAAATAACTGAAACATAGGCGATACTTTTGTATTAGCTGTATTATTCGCATTGTTATTTTAACGTTCGTCAGGTTCATTATTAGAAATGAACACTGTTTTTGTTAAGAACGGTCGAACACATTATAATGTGGTTGCCTCCCGACCAACTGAAACATAATTGACTCCCTGTCCAATTTCTTTATCTATTTGTCGCGTCGTCCTCTTAAACAATAAAATTTTCTAGTCGTCGCTTTTTAAAAATCCTCTTATAGCATTTTCCACCCTCTCACTGATTTTAACCCTTATCCTTGAGTGACTTTTAGCCTCGTGGAGAATCATTACTATAAAATTATAATTTCTATATAATATATATTTCTGGTAGATTAATGTTTAATACTTACTGTAGGTGACATGAACAAAGAGTAACATACATTATCATTTCTAACCGGCCATCAATGTCGTATGTGTATTAAATAAAATGTGTATTAAATGAAATGGAACGGTTCAAAATTTTATATATATTCACGAGTTTGACATAAATATTCCGAAGTTCGATTAGAAAGTTTGCAAATTCGAAAACAAAAACAAACAACAACAAAAACAAACGCTGACCACAAATAAGGTCAGAGTTTATATAAGATGAAACGCATGTTTCATAATTTTTGTGACGAGGATTTCGTATTTTGTTTTGTTTTGAATTAGTGAAACTCATTTTTATATTCTTTAAAATAAAAAAAAAAATTATAATTCAAATAATACGACTTATCAATCCTCGGTGCAGAAATCTCCAATTAAGCGTCATACATAAGTCTGTGTGTTTGATAATTTCTTTTAGTATTGAAACTTGGAATTTTTGACGCAAGAAAATTGTGTACGCATAATCCCCTATTGCAGCAGTGAATTGTAGGTGCTATATTTGTCTTTTTCATTTAACAATCGTCGAGGATCACTCGGTGACTTAGCATTAAATATTGTTCGATGACACGAGGATCACATGCATTCCAAGTACTTGTTCTGGCAATGATTCTACGCCGATACTATGTTGAAGATCTTCAAAACTTCTTGCTTATGCAGTAAGGCGGGTATATATGGTGGAACGATAAACTTGTCGCCCTTAAAAACACGACACTACATCTTTATTTTGCAATTTTTATTGAAAAATATCAAGTCAGGTAACTTGATTATCTAGTAGTGCTGACATCTACACAATGTAGCTGCCTTCAGCCTTAATCACCACCTCAATACAGATCCGAAGTGGGAAGATTCCTTTTCCACAAGCGCGACAGGAGCTCGGCGAATACTTGGCAGATGACTGCGATCTGGCTGACTTTGGTGTTGTGGAAGGTCATGTATGTGATATTTTCGAAGTATAACCAACCGAAGTAGTAAAACAAGTTCAGATGGGGGTAGTGAGAGAAGGATATAAAGCCATGGCGCTCCTTCTGAAACTGAACCTGAGTCTTTTTGGACTTGTGGGCAGAGAGTCCTGATGGAAAACACACAGTCTGCCAGTGGCCACCTAATTCATCACATGTATGTACATTTAGTTGTTGACTTTTAAGAAGACGCCGAAGATATGATTTGGCATGATGTGACCCTCACTTGAAACCACACAAAAGACAATAACTGTGGTCGGAAACTTCGTTGGGCTGTTCTTTAAAAGGTTGAACTGTCCAGATTTGCATTTAGAGGGTGCTGGCAATGGTGTTACTGTCATAACTTGGATCGGCAGAGAGCATGAGTTGTACAGCGGCGCATCTCTGATCTCACTCATTGAACATTGTGTCACTTTCAGAGATGATGGAAGACTTCAATCGCTCTTGGCATTTGTACACAACTGACCAACTAATAGATGGTTTGCAACAAAAAAAAGAAAAAAAACGGTTTTCATCAAACGGAAATGGAATCATGTCGTCTTTTCTAAGGCGATGATTTTATAGTTTTACCCTGTAGTGTATCAAAAATTCCTCTTTTTTATCGGTGTAGACTTTTAGTTGTCTTGTACCTGATATGTTGTAAGCAAACCTAAATAAATAGGCTAAACAAATATGACATATTTTTCTGGAAACATACTTGCGTTACTGTTGACCAGTCCTATGTCTTTAGTAGATTATCCGAACGGCAGATAATTATATAAAAATCTTAAAATGTTGTGTTGATGACACGTAGCAGTAGTAGCGATTGATAATAAGAGGAAACGAATACTATAGGTTTGACTATTCTTTTAGTCATTTTATTTTTATCGACCTTTATAGCGTATACATAATACCCCGTGCCTCTTCTGTGCAATCATCTCCGGCAGAGAGAATTGCTATCCTAAACATAACCACTATTCCTCACGGTTTAGATGCAAATAAACAGAAAAGGCAAGAAATCTGTAATGACATGTAACGTATAAGTCCATAACGTTTTTCTGCCGTCCAGGTAATCTGCCGAATATAATGAATTAGTCAACAGCAACACTACCACCTTCATACACCTAATAGCTATTCAAGTAGAGACAGTCTTGCTTGTATTACTAATTCTTTTACTACACCACGGTTCTTGAAAGCTTATGCAAATTTCATGCGAACCTTGTGTACATTTAGTACAGAATTTCTGACACTTGATTTCTCAAGCTATCGATCGATTTCCATACGATTTAGGCTTGGGGATTATACACGCATTGCCTGGGTCAGTTCAGTGCGGCAATGTCATTCAAAATGGATTAAACATGAGATTCAACGTGTTTGCATTTTTGTTAAGTATTTCAAAATATCGGATTCTGTGCGAGTATTTCTGTCTTCTTGAAGCTATTATAATGCATCTCTTGAGAATTTTGTTTGAATATTTAAGCAAATCCTGATTATTGTAATGAAGTCTAACCATTTCTCATAAATACAAAACAGAAGAAAAACAAACACCAACTTTTGGATAAAGTTATGGAAATAATCATCCCACGAATGGTTCGCCGAATTTCTAAAAAAGTAACGGCTCTAAGAAAAAAAACAAAACAATTCACTAATGGTTACATAATTAATCCACAGACTCGCTGTAGCATGTATTCGTTACATGGAACGAAATTTCTATGTAAATGCTTCTTTTTGTGATATACATGAATTAATAGAGTGAAGCCATTTACTACGTGAGAAATATGTCTACTATCATATGAAAGGAACTTTGTCTGTGTGTCTGTGTGCGCCTGTGTGTATGTGTTCGTTCCCTACAGACTCCGATACAGCTGAGCCGAGTTTTATTAAAATTCACATAAATGTAATCATGTATCTAGCAGTGTTCTTAGATAGGATTTTTTATCAGAATGTCTTAGATGAGAATCGATAATCGATAATCGAAAAAATTCGATGAAAAAATGAAATGCGATTTTGATATAAGTTAGAACTTTATACAGCCTAACATCACTAGTGCATTTGAAAAGTTCTATTGTCACAGGAACAGAAACATCCAGCATTCAACAGTAATGTTTTTGATATGACATGGCCGCATTGAAATGGATGTTTTTATTTAAAACACAATTGAAACATAATACTTTAACCTTTCTATTTTAAACTTTTACTATAGCAAATATCACCCCAAAAGCAGTCGAAGAAAGCATATAAAATCAACAGTATGTTCTTTGATATGGCAGGGGCGCGTTGGAAATGAATGTTTGTGTTTAAAGCCCAACAGAACTATGCCATTTGACTTTTGTATTTACATCATGGTATATCGATTACAAGAAACCTTCTCTACCATCAATAGCAATGACCAATGACTCTTTATCTGAAAGTACATCTTTTAAACTCCTCGGCCTAACGCTCACAGGAAACATGAGTTGGAACAATTACATTGAGAGTGACGCCAGGACCGCTGCGAAGAAGGTAGGTTCTCTCTACCGTGCTAGAAAGATACTAACGCCCGAAAGTATCCTATACCTCTATAAGGCCACCATTCGCCCATGTATGAAGTATTATTATCATATTTGGGCTGGTGCATCTGCCACTAGTCTCACGCTCCTAGACAAGGTTCAAAAGAGAGTCGTCAATCTGATAGGTCCTGAACTGTCATCTAAACTTCAGCCTCTGTGTCATCGACGAAATTTTCATCCCTCTGCCTGTTCTACAAGTACTTTAACGATGAATGCTCTGACGAACTGCACTTGTGCCCCCTCGACGTAAATACCCCCGACAAACCCGACAAGCAGCTAAATCCCACCCCTTCACAGTAGAGATCCCTAGATGTAAGAGAGCCTTATACACCAGTAGTTTCTTCCCCCAGAACAGCTAGACTTTGGAATTCCTTTCCGGGTCCCTGCTTTCCCAACTGTACTGACATGCAGAAGTTAAAGTGCAACGTAAACCGACATCTTGCTGCCCAACTCCCTACAGAGTACCCCTGATGACTATGTTCCTGATAGTAGCCCCCTACAACAAAGTGCCAATGTGGGGCTTTTTTGGGGTGAAAATGTAAAAAAAAATATATATAAATATATATATATATATAAATAATTTTATAACCTCCACAGTAGATTCTCTACAGTGTAATGCAAACTACAATTTATTGTGATTAAGTAACTGCGGGAAAGCATGTAAAGCTTCATCCAGGTTTACCACAATGGGTCCATAACTAGAGCAGGCAATCAATGGATTTAATTGGGGAAAAATGTGCGTTTTCCAAGATTTCGATGACAATAAAAATATGGGAGTGTGAAACGTTTGTTGATCATTATAAAAAAAAATTATGTTCACCCCTTACAAAGAATATCGACACTTGGAGGTCAAGGGGCTACTATTTTAGGCCATGTTTAGGAAAGATTAACAAGATATTTGTTTATGTTACATTTAAACTTCTGCATATCAGTACAGCCAGGGAAGCAAGCAGCAGGAAGGGAATTCCGAAGTCTAGCTGCTCGAGGGAAGAAACTATTAAAATAGAAAGCTTTCTGGGATTTATGGACATCAACAGTAAAAGGTTGAGATCTTATTGCTAAGTGGGCTTGTCGGAGATATGTTCGTCGAGGGGATACAAGTGAAACGAGTTCATCAGAACACATTCCATTTAAATATTTGTTAGATATCATCATTCAATCCCGTGAAGCGTCGAGTATCCTTTCTAGTTAAGGAATAATGTTCATATGACGAAAAGTTTAGAACATCAACGTTCTAACTTTGCCTAAACTACAAAAACGATTATTTCAACATTTATTTGTTTTTTTTTCTTTTTTTGTGAACGCCGATTTACAGTTTGAACAACCTCTGCTATATTTAAGCAACAACGATTTTATTGTTTAGTTATCGTTTGGTCTATGTAACGTTTTAGTATTGTAACGTCTTTTCACCATTTTCCAATTAATTCTAATTAATGTTATATCGTTGTTCATTCAACATTGAAGTCATACCTTTAAAGCGTTTATTTAACGTATTTGAAACGTGAATGTAATATTTCTAAACGTTTGTTTTATATTTTAGATTCCGTTTATAGATGACGTTTTAATTATTGGCGTTAAAAAATTTAATTATCGTTTTAGGAAAGTATACATACATACATACATACATACATACATATATATATAGAAGCAAACATAATATATATATATATTATGTTTGCTTCTTTCTTTAGTTAGTCTTACGTTAGGATTTAGTAAAGGCCAATTACAATTTTCGAATGCCAAACTGCTTAAAAAAGGCCAATTAATTAGCGAAATTGTCTTAGAAAACGTCAATTTGGAAAACGGATAAGAATGTGAGAGTGATCACTTTTGATGTATCCGCCTTTTCGAATATTTATACTAATATGTGATCATTGTTGTTAAGATACAAGATAAAACGTAGTAGTTACTATGTGAAACAGTTCTTCTTCAGAGAAAGACGCCAGCGCAACCTTACACAAAAGGGAACATTCGAAAGAAACAGGGGAGAAAACAACATTATCTGCTAAATGGTGCTGGACTTAAAAAGTACAGAGTGGTATAATAAAATTTTCCTTTGATGAAAACCGATTTTCTTTTCTGTTGCAGACCATCTATTGAGTTAGCTAGTTGTGTATAAATCCCAAGAGTTACAGGAGCCTTGCCTCATGTCTGAAAAATGACACAATGTTCAACGAGCGAGATCAGATGTGCGCCGCTATACAACTCATACCCTTACTGATCCAAGTTATGGCAACAGGACCTTTGCCAGTAACATTATAAATGCATCGCTGGATTGCCATGAATAACAGGGACATGCCTAGCGTGATGGTATCCACCCAGGCTTGGTGTGGTTTCAAGTGAGGGCCACATTGTGCCTCTTCACGTCTCTTAAGTTGGCTTGAAAGTCAACACTAACGTGTAGTTGGATGTGCTGACGAGTGTGGTGATCCCCTGGTGCAATCAAATGGTGTCAGCAGACCCTTGGTGGAGCAACAAGACTTGCACTGACCCATAAGTCTAAAGAGACCGAGGCTTGTGTTCAGAAGGAACGGTACAACTTTGCACCTTTTTTTCACTGACCTCTCTTCTCTCTGACCGGAACCGACTGAGCCACTTGATTTGGTCATGCATCGAGAACATTACCAACATGACCTTCCACAATGCCAAAGCCAGCCTGATCGCCGCCATTCACGAGTTGCCAAGCTCCCGCCGCTGTTTGTGGAAAAGGCATGCTCCCAGTTCCGATCGTGTATCGAGACGGTGATTGAGGCTGACGGCGGCTACATCAAATAACTGTCAGCTATACTACATATTCAAGTTACCTGAATTGATATTTCAATAAAACTTTTAAAACAAAGCTATAGTGTTCTTTTCTTTAGGACGACAATATTATCGTTCCATCCTGAAATTAAATATTTTCACGTACGATGTGATTTTATATTTGTATTGGACTATTTAACACAATATAATTTTTTGAGTATTTATTAGTTCTTATTATTTTATCTCATTTGGGTCGGTTCTATATTTAAAATACAATGGGCACCATTTTCATAGAAATTTCATAAACTCATATTTGCTGCGTGTTATTAGTTTTTGTATAAAAAAACTACTTCCTACGCTACCTAGAAAAATATCGACTTTATGAAAATAAATTTGTTGATTCAATATATTTATCATTCCATTGAAATCTTTATAAGGCATTTCTAGTATTTAATATTTCGGAAATTTCTGTTTTTTTTATTTCTGGCTACGTAATTTAAGTAGTTGACCTACTAGTTGAATTGTAGATCATCTTTGATATTCTCTGTTCTTAAAATATTTACGCTCGGTAATCAAATAAAAATATTAAAATTATGTTCGATTATTAACATTTTTCAACGTGTTTTCAAGATTTGTGTATATTCTATAAGTGCAAATTTTTGTGCAAAATCACCAACATTTTAGCATTATCAGCCACGTCATCATTTTGTGTGTATTTTGAATTCCTTTTACGGCAGCCTCTCTTTTCGAAATTGAACCAAGGAAGCAGCGCTGTCTTCCTATGTCAATTTTATTAAGTAGAGACCTCCGTACATTTTTGAAAATAGGCGCTCAAATCAAGTTGACATATTTTAGAATAAACATCTTTTAACAATTAAAATAATTTCAAGTTGTAGTTGAATTTGCTTTTTTATACTTGCGAACAGTCTTATGTGAATTATGTGAATTATTCTTTAAATTGATAAACCTTGATTATATATCTATATTTAAAACATCATATCGCGAAATATTGGACTTTTATTTTACTTAAAACTTTTAAAAAATAATGATTTTTTTAAGAATTCTGTATTTTTATTGTAATTTAACTAAGTAGAATGCATATTATTAAGGATAACATGTTGATTTTTAAATACATAATATTGATTTTATGTCCATTTTTAATTACACATTCAAGGTGAGTGAAATAAATAATAATATGTTATATATATATATATATATATATATATATATATATTAATTATTTAAACTTTTCAGCTTTAAAAAATGTTGCAATTTTTATGGAAATGAATTTACTTTGTGTAGTTTTCACAATATAAAATATGGCTTAGAACACGTAAAAATATGTCCTCCTACTTATTTAATAAAAACTGATTTTAAAATATAAGTTAATTTAAAATTTTATACGTATCGAACATTTCAGGAAAATCTGACCATTAGTTGAATTTTTTAGATTTTTTTTAGCACGGGTGTATTTACTGCTTTAAAATGATCATTAGATAGAAACGTTGTTTTAAGGCGTCGATAGTGGAAACACAATTTTGGTCTCGCATTTTCATCATTTCTGTAGGTTGTCAAATTAAACAAAAATTTTAATATTTAATTTAAGCTTCTTCTTTTAAATAATATAAAAGTTATGATGATTATATTCAATTAAATCACAATTACATCGTGTAACTTACAGCGAAATTATATCTGTGTCTCACGTTAGAGGTATCTAAGACTTTTGTAATTTTCAAAATAGATTCTAGCTTTATATTTTCTAGTTTCCTAAGGTAGACCGTAATCTTTTTCATGGTTTTGTAACTGAACAGTTTTATTTAAATGACGTGTTTAGATTCTGACAGTTGAACAAAAAGAATGTGGTTGCAATTCAATTCATAATATACATTAACTAGCGTTTTTATTAACTTCGCCATATATTATTTATTAAGAAGAATGGAAACTGTCGTTTGGACGTAACGTTACACCATTTATTAAACTTGATTCAGTTGAAGACAGACGCATAAATGATCGCTCCTTATTGATACCAAAACATCAGAGAACGGTGATAATACTGATTACAATTAAATAGGTAAAATACCTTACGCCCCTGGTTGGATTTCTTAAGGATCCAGAGAAAAGTAAAGATTAGTAAAAATAGAAAGAAAAATAGCACAAAAAAACTTGGGTTGCTGCCCATACAACTGTCGATCAAATGGATATTTTCTCGCCACTTCTGCTTATCTGAAACATCGCTCATGGGTAACGTCGACTGAAAAACAAAATGGATGGAGCGATAGCTACATGGCCACTGAAAAAGCACCTAGAAATATTATTTTATATATTTAAATTTATAACAAACATATATACTTTACTGTCATTATAAATAACCATAATCAAAACATTAATGAAATAAATATATTTATCACTCACGTATTCTTTTATTTCCGTAACAATAATATGCACTGAATTTTAGCAGCAATCTACGCCTTTTGATAATTACTTTGATTTATAAACACACGCGTTGAAAATTTGATTAAATAGTAATGTTAAACATCATAATCTTTTATTCGTAATTCACACCATGTCCTAAGAGTATACATGGTAATTAAACATAATCTTTGTTATTGATGGTGTATATGTTATCCGCATTTAATTATTTGTTCCTAATATTTCTGTACATCATATCTGTCATACTAACCAATTACATGTGGGCTAATGTTTTGAATTTTCTGACTTTGAGTGGCACTGAATATAGTTTAATCCGAACCCAGAATGCTAATTAACCCATTTTTCTACATTTATAATCAGTCATATGATTGAACAACAATAACAATAACGATCGATGCCATACTAGTGGGTAATTGTTACGGCTTTACCTTTTCGTGTGCAACACAAAAAAAATTCCTGTCTTTTTCTCTCTTACTTTCCCTCTCTGTACTGCTCTAACCAAGTATGCCGACCTATTCCACAAATCCCAAAACCTCAACATGAAATATCTCCGGAATAAAAACTCGATTAAACCTAGAACCCCATCTTCCAACGCAGACCCCTACTACCAGGTCTCCTTCTCCAACATCAGGGGTCTACGTTCCAACCTTCCAGCGGTTGAAACCCAATTACAGGCGACGAAACCGGACATATTATTTCTAAGTGAAACTGGAATAGGGCCGACCACTTCCCTAGATGAGTTCATAATTAACGGATACTCTAATTTAACAGCTAAATCTGTCCCCCAATATCGCCATGGGCATGGAATATGTGCCTACATTAAGGATGGCTTCCCGTGTGGCAGGGATATCTCTACAGAAGATCCTAATTTACCCTACATGTGCTTCAGGGTTGCACTTGCTAACACCACTGCATTTATATTTGCCCTCTATAGGACCCACAACATGTCTTCACATCCCTTGGCTAACATCCACATCTGTGGTGACTTCAACGGCCATTACGTGGAATGGCTGACCCATTCAAATAAGACAGATGATGAGGGGAGGTTTGTCATGATTTTGCCATTGCTTATGACCTCACTCAGATTGTTCGCGAACCCACCCGTGTGCCCAATACACCCGGTCAATATGCAAGCCTCCTAGACCTTTTTCTCTCAACTTCCCCTGAGCTATGTTCATGTTCCGTTCATTCTCCTCTAGGATCCTCCGACCACTCCGTCGTATCAGTTAAGATAAAAACGAAATGTAAGAAGCCCCCAGACGTACCCCTCCACCGTACTGTATTCCGATACTCTATGGCTGACTGGGATAGCTTCCGTACATTCATATCTGATTTATCTCTGCACTCCATGTTTAAAAAGGAAGTGCCCTCTATAGTATCAGATCTAACCGAATGGTTAATTGTATGCACAGACCAATTCATACCATCTAAAAAATTCCAACAAAAACCTAACAGCCAGCCATGGTTCTCCCCAGAATGTGCTGCTGCTATCGCGCACAGAAATCACTTTTTCTATAGCTACCAACGTAATAGATGCACTGAGACGAAAGCTGCTTTCAGCACTGCCAGCAACCACTGCAAAAGAGTAATAAAAATGCAAGAGAGCTATATGCCCAGTCTGTTAAATCCAAGGTAGCTGATCAGCGGCTTGGTTCTCACCAGTTTTGGCAAATAATAAATAGGATCCTGAAGAGAAGTGTGCGTTCTATCCCAACCATTATCAATGGACCAGAGGTCATCTCGTCAGCGTCAGACAAGGCCAAACTATTTGCAAAGAACTTTGCAGCTAATTCTACCCTATGCGACGAAGGCCATCAACTCCCCATATTTCCTCCTATAACACAGAACAAGCTAAGTAACATAAAAATATCCGTGCAGGAGGTCGCCAAGCTAATCAAGAACCTAGATTCCAGTAAAGCAACTGGCCCTGATGGCATACCAATTATAGTGTTAAAAAGCTTCAACCAGAACTTGCTCCCATACTTACGAAACTATTTATGCGCTGCCTTAAGGAGAAGTGCTTTCCGACTCCCTGGAAAACCTCATCAGTTTGCCCTGTATTTAAGAATTCAGGTGATAAGTCATCTCCCTCTCAGTACAGACCAATAAGTCTCCTGTGTGTTATGAGTAAGTTGCTGGAATCCATATCAAATAGAGAAATAGTCAACCACCTCAGCAGGAATAACCTTCTTAGTGACACACAATATGGTTTCTGCTCTGCAAGATCTCCCGCAGATGTGCTGACGGTTATATCGCACAGGATTAGTGAATCTCTTGACAAAGGCTTCCTTTCTAGGGCAATTACTCTTGACATATCAAAGGCCTTCGACAAGGTATGGCATAAGGGTCTACTTCACAAGATTTCCAGCTACGGTATAACTGGAAATGTTTTCTCAATCATTAAATCATCTCTCTCCGATCGGCTCAAAAGAGTAGTGGTAGATCGACAAAAATCGGAGGCCTGCAATATAAATGCTGGAGTCCCTCAGGGGTCAATCCTGGGCCCAACTCTCTTCCTGATCTACATCAATTACCTCCCTAAACACATACTTGAATCATTCGTTGACATCTACGGCAACACATCAAAGGCTGTAAATGACACAGTTCTCTCTGATTCTCTCTACTCTGATCTCGAGCGCGTGGTTCAGTGGGGGAAGATGTGGCTGGTTACCTTTAATGCATCCAAAATGAAACTCCTATCCTTACATCATCAACGCTCTGATCCCCATCTGGCACCAATTGTGATAGATGGCTCTCGTCTGGGCGAGGCCCCGTGTTTTGACAAGCTTCTGGGTTTGACCTTTACTCCTGATCTGAAATGGAACACGTACATCAAGTCTGTTGCCAAGGTCGCTGGAAAAGATGGTTGGATCCTTCTACCGCTCCAGAAGATATCTCACTACTGATGCAATTCTCTATCTATATGTGGTTGGATATCCTTCTACCGCTCCAGAAGATATCTCACTACTGATGCAATTCTCTATCTATATAAAAACCAAGTACATCCAAGGATGGAATACTGCTGCCATATCTGGGCAGGAGCTGCTAAAAACAGTCTATCCTGCCTTGACAGAGTACAAAATAGACTTCGTGGCTTAGTGGGGGATGCCCTTTTCTGTACCCTGCAACCTCTCTCCCACAGAAGAGACGTTGCGAGCCTATCCTTGTTTTATCGTTATTTCCATAGTAGGTGCTCGTCTGAACTCCAATCTCTGGTCCCCCCTCGCCAATCTTTCACGAAAAACACCCGTCTAGCTGAATCCACTGTGAAAAATTTCGCCATCTCTATATCTGTGCCTAAATCAAAACGCGGATTCCATGAACAAAGCTTCTTTCTTAGAACTGCACGTCTGTAGAACTCTGTTTCGTCTGCTTGCCTCCCACCGGACTACAACTTGGATGTCTTCAAGTACAATGTTAACAAATTCCTAATGAACCGCCCCCTTAAGTAAACACTTCATCAAATCTCCACATTAACGTAATGTACTTGCAATAACCCTTATCCCTGAGTGGCTTCCGGGCCTTGATAAGTGGTGATCACTGTGTAAAAAAAAAAGATCGTCTTGCCATATTCCTTAAAGGGTTAACAATATGACATGTTTTACTATTTCTAAATAGATCGAAGTAGAACTAGTCTGTAATATTTGTTATGTTTTTTTTTGTTTTACTTTAAGTCAATCGAGATATAACACATTGTCACTAGATTTATAGATGATATCCTACGTTATGAGTTGTACAGTGAGATGCATTTTACATTACGCTTAAATCTGTGCATATTGGTTCATATTGGAGGATATTGGTGCAATTAGGGAAACAAAGAGCAAATCGCAAATTACCAAGAGTAACAAGAAATACTCTATTAAATCAGAAGTTCCCTGGTATACGAGGCCATCTACATCGATTAATAAGGTTCTTTTTGGTCGAGTGAATTTACATTAAGGGGGTACGAGAGAAGAACGTTCGTCGGAACACAGTTCATTAGAGTACCTGTAAAACAAGCACAGGAATGCAACATTGCTACGAAGGGACATGTGCTCTAGTTTGCTAGATAGTGTGATGCCTAACACATTACTGACTCTTATGTTTAAGAAATAGAGAGACTAGCTGATTTTACACCAGCGTGGATTATCTTTTTATATGCAATTTGTTAAATTACTAACCCTTTCCGTAAAAGTATGCAGTTGTTCGGTGCAGTTATTACCGAAATATATCGAGTATTGAGGAACGACGTCGCTTAAGTTACTATAACCTCACGGGCAACAAATGCACAATGAAATGAACTTTTCCTCGGTTAATGTTCAAATGATAGCTAATGCCAGCGGTGTGTAAGACATGTAAGGGTGTTATAAATCTATATATTCACTTTCTATATAGATTACCTTATAAAATCTACAAAATAAAAATACTTCCAACCTAAGTAAATGACGTTAAATTTGAACTCAACCTCAGATCAAAAGTCCCAAACTCAAATCCAACTGTTCTCTTCTCTCTGCACTTTCCACACTGACGCCCAAAATAAAGAAGACGGCTCTTTTATAGAGAGACCCAACCACATCCCATTTGCATCCCCCCTCCTCCCTCTCGTTACATCACGTGATTTTCAGTCCATAAAACCGGGGGTCGGCCATTTTTATTTTCTCTTTTTTTTCTTTCCTAACACGAGCCACACGATGCATGAGGTGAGGTTCTTTACTTTTAACCACAGTAAAACATAAGACGGGAATATTGACATGAAAGCAGATTTGGTAGAGGTTTTAAGATAAAATTATTATTTCTCTAATTATGTGTTTCTTCCAATCCAATGCTCGTTCACTCACTATTCCACTTAATATGATTCACTATATATTTATCTGGATATTAGCGAGAAGTCTGGTTTCAAAACAAGTAAATCTAGCTCTTCTTTACAAAACGTGATTGAAATGAGAGCACGAGACTCTAAGAAAAACACATTTGTCACAATGAGAGATTACCGCCCACCTTGGCAAGTAGTATTCCTAACTCAGGTGCAATTCTAATCCGATCCTATTAAGACAAAATAGCTGAGCTTAATTACAAGGCACGAAGATGAAGCAGATATTGTTTCTTAAGTAATAACTTATCTAGAAGAGAACACATTCTAAAATAACAAAAATTGTATTTACTAGGGTTTACCAAAGCAAAATTATGATGTTTTTGATATATAATAAAATATTAAAAATAATAAAAATGATAACATTAAATATAATAAATAAAAATAATAATTATAATATTAATGAAAACATTAATAACATTAAGATATTATTCATAATAATATTAATAATAAAAACATTAATAATAATAAAATAATAATAAAAATGAAAACATTAATAATCATAATAATAATATTAATAATGATAATAATCATAATTATAATAATGAAAACATTAATGATAATAATAATAATAATAATAATAATAATAATAATAATAATAATAATAATAATAATAGCGGTAACGAAAATATGTATATTATAAAAAAATGATAACAATGAAACATTAATACTATTAGTAAAATATTATTATTAATATTAATAATAAGAATATTAATCTTAATGAAAACATAATTTATATATATAATATTGATAATAATAAAAATAATGAAAACATTAATAATAATAAAAATGATGATAATAATAATGAAAACATTAAAATTATAAATAATAATAATAATAATAATAATAATAATAATAATAATAATAAATATAATGAAGAAATATTAAGGAAAACGTTTCAATGCGGAGATTAATACATATGAGCAACATTCGCGAGCCAGACAAACGGCTGGAGAGGCAAAACACGAAGTAGAAACATGAAACCAAGAATATTGAAGCTGCATATCTATAAGTTCTCTTCCATAGCCTCCATTACTCTACCACCACAAAGAGTGATGCCAAATAGCCGAGTAGGCTCAAGAAGGTAGAAAGTCCCAGGAAAGCACTGACTCGATCTCCGCTAGATAAATGCGAAGGGAACTGGGACCTTGGAGAGGCCTATTGCAACTCGAATTCTAGTGGAAACCAATAGCCGCTGCTAGGGCAAAATCAATGGTCAGCGACTGCTGCAATAACGCAAATTCATTAGCAAATGTTATCGAAGAAGAAGAGAGTATTGGAAATCTGGGAAAATTTGTCATTCAGCTTTTAGGGAAAACTACAGGCTGTTTTCAAAGAGATATTTTATTAACTGCTCCTTGTGAACCAATAATAATAATAATAATAATAATAATAATAATAATAATAATAATAATAATAATAATAATAATAATAATAATAATAATAATAATAATAATAATAATTATGATTTCGTTTATCAACGTCCCTCTGGAAAGAGTTGGGTTTCATTTCCAGAGGATTTTCCTCAATCCCGGCTCCAAACCAGGAGCTTCAAAGATCAAGGATTTTCTTCTTGTTTTGATATCCATGGCATGCAACTCCTTGTCAGACATTTTAAAATTCCTGCACTGTATCTCAAAACACTGACTATCCGTGCACTCACTGCTTTCATTAGGTTTTCTCCATACAACTTCGATGCTGCATACAGAAGCTTGTTAAGTTCCGTAATCGATATGCTCTTACTTATGATGTTGTGAATTACTCCTTGAACTATTTTTACCTCGCTTTTCACCTTCCACCAATCACTACTCTTCATGTTTGGAATATCTATGATTCCGTCTCCAAGACGAACCTCTCTTAGCTTCTGAAGTACTTTTTTTTTCTACAGATGTCAGTTCGAACTTCATCACCACTTCTCCATACATCTGCTCCTTCCACGGTTTCTATTGTCTCAGAGTCAATGATCGCATCTTCCTTAGATCATTTAACCTCCTTCTCATCACTTCCCTTAACCTAAGGATTCCATTCCTCCTCAGTTGCCCGCCTCCCATCATCACTTACATTTCCCTTCTGCACTTCCATTCTCTCAGTTCTTTCATCAGAGCTAGTTTTTCAATTTTACTTTCACTATTCATTTCATTTCTAAACATCTGTCCAATCACTTCCCTTGCAATCACAGAAAATAAGTTGTTATTTTTAATTTGTTTTAACTGGGATAACAAACTCGTGACACTCTTAGCTCCTACTCCTCTCGATTCCCAGCCTTCCTTCACTTTTCGGATATATCCACTAAATTTGGTACTTTCACTTCTTACAAAGCATTCCTACAGTACTCTTCTTTCCTCATCCGTCCATGTTTTTTGACATTTCCTGTTCCAACACTCTTCGTGTCTTGGGACCCTCTCTGCCAATCCTCATTGCCCCTACCTCCACCTACATCCTCAGAATTTCGAAAAGTTATCTGATGACAACAGGATCCATCCTGTTGACCAGTGAGACAGGTTCCAGATGTGAAACCTCTACAAGATGTTCCAGACTCATTCACGTCGTTATTTTCAATATTTTGATTTGACATTCTCCCATAAATTGGGTTAGTGAATTTTAGGTTACACCACCACCGATAGTTTTATCGAGACATCATCTCTAGGAGGGTTCCCTACCAAGGTTAACGATCTCCTCCCGACTTTTCTCCTCCACCACCACAACTATTACAACTACCACCAACAACATCAACAGAAATAAAATCTACAATGATGATAGTATTACTAATATCGCTAGTAATAATAATAGTAGTAACAAAAACAATAGAAATGACAACAAAACAACTACGGTAATAATAATAAAAACATACTACTACTACTACTACTATTACTACTACTACTACTACTAATAATAATAATAATATTCAGTCAGACTTCAGATAACATCACAGATTGTTCTCAAGGAGAAATCTTTGATGATTGCCTGTGTGACTACTCGTATTGAGTCAATAATAATAATAATAATAATAATAATAACAACAACAACAATTATTATTATTAATATTAATATCATTATTTATATCATTTTATTATAAATATATTAATATGCATTAGCAAAAAACAAGCGTTGTACGGAGGATTCGGTGCGGACCGTTTTGTTGCCTGGAGGCAATTGTCTGAACGTCGACTTGGGTCAGGGGAGACTGTGGACGTCTACCTGACCGACCTGAAGAAGCTTACTCTTTTTTTTCTTTGCAATAACATAACATCTACTTAAAAGTTACACATGCCATTACGCATTATTTGGATTGATATTATTTACACTTTCTTACATTAAAAAACATACGTTACAGCTTTCTTTAGAACACATCCGATTTTCGCGTCCTACATTAACCTATGCTAAAATGAACTGATCTCTTTTTTAAAATCATTAATGCTTTACTATCGTTGCCTTTCCTTTATTATGCAGACAGATGTTTACAAACATTAACCATAACATTTACTTCAAACTTAAACATGCAATTACGCATTAGTTCGATTAACATTATTTACACATTGTTACATGAAACCAATAAATTCGCAGCTTCCTTTACATCATATCCGGTTTGGTTGTCCTGAATTAACACACGCTAAAATGAACTGATCTCTTTTTAATATATTTTAAATCATTTCTATTTTACTATCCTTTATTTTACAGACTGATCTTTACAAAAATTAACCATAAAATTTAGTTAAAAGTCACAAATGCCATTACGTATTATTTGCATTAACATGATTACACATTAACGTTCTACTAAATTGAACAAATACCATTTGTTAGCGAGAAAAATATTGCGACAATGTTTTTCTCGGTGATGGTCACAAAGGAGTATTCAATTCAGTAGGATGTTTGATCCCCGAGAATAAAAGTCATGGATTTATTTTTGTTACAATTTTACTTTTTGTCACTCAGACTTCAGTGGAACACCACTAGTTGTTTTCAGTGAACAGCCTCTGATAATGATTTGTGTGAAAATCCCAGTGAGTACAAAAAAATACGACGAATAAGAAAAAGATGAAGAATAAGAAAAGAAGAAAACGAAGAAAAATGAGAAAAGAAAGAAGAGGAAGTCGAAGTAGATGAAGGAGAAAACGAGGAATTATATGATAACTAGTAATGGTTACGCCGATAATGATAGCTGATTTTTTAATGAAATATAGATTAGGGAATGTAGTAAGAAGCTAAAGGAAGCCAAATTATGAATATATTAATCTCCTATATATAATAATTTGATTGCAGAAATTCCCCTCTGGACCAAATACATGCTAGGTATGCAATAAAAGATGTCACATACAAATTTATTATGTCTGATTTTTATTCACCATCTTGTATAAGTTTTGAGCGTCGTTACAGACACATTTATTCGTTATAATAAAATAATAATATAAATAAAAAAGTTCATATTTTGCCTCTAGCTGAAAAGTCTTCCCACTCTCTCAGTAAGGACCGGGTATATATATATATATATATATATATATATACATATATATATATATATATATATATATATATATATATATATATATAACTATTATAACTATATTGACCTGACACCCTTATTAACTGGATTAAACAAGGGGGATTAACATAAACGTCTGTCGAATCTTTTAATAAAACAGAGTTGTAGTAGCCCCTTACATCAACTGGTACCGAACCTAGATTAGGACGATTAGGCAAAAGAAAAGAAACCACTTTCGATACCAAAAACATTTATTTTTATATAATACACATTTTCACATTCTAAGCCTGAATTGCGTCCAGATAAATGATAATTTGCATTTCTTTTCATTCAGTTTGTATTTGACTACATTTACGCCGTATTTTTTTACTTCTATTGTCTCTCAAATAATTTCCGCGCTAAAGTACAGATTATCCATTTATTACATTGCCTACGGATATACTTACTTGCTATATATTGGCTATTGTATTTTTTTTTACTATAGTTTTTGTTTAATTCTCTTTTCAGGACTCATTTTCTACACTGCTCAGGCATTAACTTTTTATGTACTTTTTTGCCTTTCAAACAACTAAACTATTTACTTTAAACTGACGACTTTTATAGATCGTAGACTATGCTGAATACTACGATCAATTTTAACTTTGGTGGAGACAAATAGTTTTCAAGATATGGTGACAGGAATTATGCACTGTAATACACCGTTCTACACACGCTCATAAAAAGTGTAATTCTCTTCGCACGATACTGCTACCCCCTCCCCCATTTTTTGTTGTTTAGTCTTGCAGGTGGGTCTATATCAAGGTCGAACTTGGGCAAATACTTGGATAGTCCCTCCTCATAAAATCGGGTCTCTATTCCGAAAGCCGTAATTACCATGGTGAGGTAGGTCGTGTTTATTCCATACGACGCTCTTAACATGAGGAGGTTAGGGGTATCTATTTCGAAAATCCATTCTTAACATTTGGAGGTTGGTGATTGCCCACCACCAACAACAACGGTAGCGTATTTTTTTTTTATAAAGAAGGGGGCATTCGTCACTCGGGCAACGCCGATTAACGGGTCTTGCTAATATTTAATAAATGACAGATTAAAAAAAGCTCATAGATATATACTCGCAAACAAAAACATGCGTGTTTCGACGGACTTGTTTTATTCTATATGCGGAAAATGAGTTTTTATTTACTTGTCAAGATTTGTCATTCCTTATCAAGGCCTGGATGCCACTCTGAGATAAGGTTTTGTAAAATGGAGTATTAATGTGTCATGTGAAGAAAAATAATAGTAAATTTATTTAAAAAAAAACACACACACTCAAGTAAAATAATAAAAAAAATCTCAAATAACAATTGTTTTGTCGGTGTAGGACATACGAGGTGCCTTCAATAATTTTTAAGACTTTTTTTGTACAAGCATTTAAAATCATTGTAGACTCTTGAAAAATCAGTATGTTATTACAGTATATCGTATGGGATGATCAATTTTTATGATTTCAGGTTCAAATGAAAAGCTACAACAGGAATTGGAATATACCCTGCTTTTCACAGCTAATGAATTTCAAAAATGCAATAAGGGCGCGAGGGCACTTTAGAAGAACGATATGTAATGACTTTCTTTTTTAAATTTGGAAACATGCCACAGAAGCATATGACATGCTTCAGACTGCTTTTGGACCATCTTGCATGAATCGAATATCGGTTCGTGAATGGCATGAGATTTTCAAAGAATGCAGTGAGTTTGTGAAGGATGATGATGGGTGTGCGGCTAGTAATGAAGTATGAACACCAGAGTTGATTGGCCAAATAAAGAATTCCATGGATAAGGACGTCGTCTATCTATAGAGACAATAAGTGCATATTAGTGTGGGAACATTATATACAATTATTCGTAAAGAATTGAAAATGCAAAAGGTTTGCGGTAATACAGCAGTCTATAACTCCATACTTGTCACAGACTTTTCGACCTAAATTTGCATCAAGATAGTTCCTCTTCCCCCCTATAGTCCAAACCTTGCTTCCTCTGACTTTTACTCATTACCTATGCTTAATGAAAACCTTGGAGGCGGTCATTATGAAACATTTCAGAAAATGAAAGAGCCTCATTGACAGGCCCACACAAAAGGATTTCCATGAGACTTTCCAAAAACTGTTTGAACAGCACAAGTGCACAGCAGTCTAATGGGATGATTTCGAAACAGACTATATGATCATGTATAGACTATAAATAAAAGTACACATACGCAATAAAGCTGCACACTTATTGAAGGCACCTCGCAAGTCGTAAGTAAACTTATTCAGTAGTCAGTGTTGCGAGAAGTGATATGTTTGTTAATCTTCTTTTGTGAACAAGGTTCTGAAAAGAGAAAAGTTTAATTCGTCTCAAAGTTCGTAATGTCATAAAAGATCAACTTG